>NC_088205.1:77407156-77713182 GCF_037126465.1 Ornithodoros turicata
CTTCGCACATTTGTCGTCTGGCAGCTTTTGGAATACATACGCTCATCAAAATTAAACATTTCTTTACGCTTCACATACTCACTCCTCTGTGTTACGTTTTTAATGCGTTAGCGTTGGGGGTGTCAAAGTGGAAAAAAGATGTATGTACGTGTGTGTGTGTGAGATGGTGAAGCCTCACCAAGACAGCGGTATAAGTGGGCATGTAAAGGGGATATAAGAGGGCAGATGTAAATAGAGGCAAATGATTTGAAATTGAAGTAGTCGAAGGTAATTAAGAGTAAGAGGTAAGAGTAATTAAGGTAATTAGAGGTAATTAAAGGCAATTAAAACAAGAAAGTTGAGTTTAAAGGTAATGAATGTAAGATATATGTAATTAAGGGAAAGATTAAATGAAATTAAAGAATACCGAAGGCAAGCGCAGGTTATACCGGAGGTAATTACATCTAATTAAAGGTAATGAACGTCAATTAAAGGGGAACTGAGAGTAATTAAGGCAAGTAAACGTAATTAAAGGGGATTAAGGGAATTCAAGATTACCTCATGTAACCTGCGGTTACCTAAGGTAATTAAAGGGTAATTACAGGGTAATTGAAAGTAATTGAGGCCAATTAAAGGTTAATAAAATGGACATACACACAGTACTTGAAAGTGTCAAACCGGAAATCAAGCATTGACTGGAGGTGGACAACCGGAAGTCACGCTAGACCGGGAGTGGAGAACCGGAAGTGGAGTTGGACCGGAAATGCATACCGAAAGTTAAGTATAGACGGGATGTGGACAACGGGAAGTTGGGTTTAGACTGGAAGTGGACAACCGGAAATTGGGTTTAGACCGGAAGTGGATACCCGGAAGTCAAGTACGGTCCGGAAAAGGCAATTAACGTTAACGCATTTCTCTCGCATTTACCGCTAAATAGCCAAGTAGCTAGTGAATTTTTATTCGTATGAAGGACACCAGTTGAAGAAACGTCAGCGACTGCCGGTACATGACTCGATCCGACGCCTCTCTGATTGCTGGGCGTTGGTGAGCCCTAAATGTTGTGTCTGTTTAAACTGTTGTTCAGCCTCTGCAATATACACTCTTAAAGAAAGGGTGTACTTTAGCTGCTTTTTTTTGCCAAATATATAACACTCTTTTGGAGAGTACAATTACGCTCAAAAGGGTGTCTCCTCACTCCCTCAAGGGAGTAGCATAACACCTTTCTCCCTACTGGAGAGTAATATTACTCCCCGGCAGGGAGAAGGCGTTATGCCACTCCCTTGAGGGAGTGAGGAGACACCATTTTGAGCGTAATTGTACACTCCAAAAGGGTGTTATATATGTGGCAAGGAAAGGAGTTAAAGTACACCCTTTTTTTTAAGAGTGTACGTTGGTTTTATTCACTCTCGTTTATGCTATATTGTACCACGCCGTGGGGATCGACATATTTTCCGCACCTTTCGTCGTTACCTAACGTAAATTGGAGAGGCTGAACAAACAATTAAGATGTACATTTAAGCCCGACCCAAGCGATGCTCCGAAAGACGGGAATTTACGAAAATTTCAAGCCCGTAATCGGCACTGGGTGACAACTGCAGTCTTTCAGCTAATATCTTTCACCGTTAAACCGAATAAAACAAGGGGAAAAAAAAAAAGCCATTGGAATTATTACATTTCCTCCCCAGTCAATCCTCAAGCTATGTAAGGCCCTAAACATCCTACCGTTAACCCATTTATTCCAGTTTCGCGTTTTATCACTTCAATTTATGTTTGAGAACTCAGACACCCATTTAAATCATGTTACCGTAATACTATCATTGACACCTATCAGATTCTACTTCTTTCTTGTATTTTCATTCTTCCTTCATCATCTTCACATAATGTTCCACGTGCAATGGGGCAGGGTACCGCACCACCCTGGTGAAACGCCCCATCTCATCGTCATCATTTAGTGTTGTTGTTGTTGTACCAGATTCTCCTACCATGGACATTTCTATATACGTCGCGTTATTACTGGTTATGGATAACATTTTTATTTCCGTGGCAATAGCACTCTGGAACAGTTCTAGCTTCCCGTATAAAAATATCAGGCTCATTCCATTGTTTCCCGGTGCATACTAAACAAAAATCTCCTCTTATGGTGACCTCCTCTCATCTCACCGCTATACTGCAAGATAAGCATCTTCATTTACACCTCCTTCTTTATTGGTATCAACCATCACTTTGTTTAAATAATCTTTTCTTTCTTTTATTTTTTATTTCGTCGTAGCACCGCGAAGTAACTGTTGCTATGAGTGGTGTGCACACATGGGCGGATGAAGGGAGGACAGCAGGAAGGAGTTGGAAGGTTAGTATGCGTCCTGGAACGACTTCAGGGGGAACTGAGCCCACATTCTTCTGGAAAGTCTACCGGGGAAAACCCAGGGAAAACCTGTGACAGCACAGCTGGGGCCGGGGTTCGAACCCGCATCGCCTCCCAGTCTAGCCTTGGAAGGCCATCATCCTAACCAGGATCATTGATGTTTGTTCACGTGTCCTTACCGTCTAATTGTACCTGTAAGTTAAAAGTTGTGCAGCGGTAAATATCTGCAAATAAATCTTAAAAAAAAGTGGTTCTACTATGCGGCACGTAATAATAATAATAGTTTCATTTTTTTCTCATTTAATTTTTATTTAGTAATCAACATAACGTACATATGCCAAACAGGCCCGCCTAAGCCTGATCGCTTGTGACGCTGGGCCTGGCATCGGAGGCAGGATTAACATTAGTAGAAGATTATACAGGAATACATATGGCGAAGACAACCTATGACACAGCAATAACGAGGTTCAGGTAATACAAATATTAACTACAGGTTCAAACATAATTGACATGGTGCGTATAGTATTTGTCTCTTAAAGCATGTAATAATTCAGACTTTGCTGAATTCTGAAAGAACTCCGGACGGAGGCTGTTAAGACTCAAAGGGATGTAATAATTCCGATGGTACGATCTGTACCTTGTATTGACCCTTAAATAATAATAATAATAATGATGATAATGATAATAGGGAGTAGATTGGGGATTGAGAGTAGTGTATGCGGCACGTGGAGCATGTAAGCAGGCTCATCTTACATGTAAACTTATTCCTAACTTCATGTTCCTTTGACGGTGCACAATACACCGGCCCCAAACAATGAAAACAATGCGACGCTTTCGGAAACACTGAACAAATACGCGAACGCGCACACACGAACTTTCGCGTGAAATAACGTAAGCCACCCGCAATTCCTTTATAAAAAAAAGTCCAAAGCGCCTTATTTGCAGTGTACTTCGCAATACCTCGAAGGGTTAATTTTCTTTCAACAAACCCGGATTACGGAGAACTTCTGGGAAAGTTTTTATCAGCCCAGTGCAGTAGGGCCAACAATAGCAGTCGCATCGCAATGCTTTCGTAAGGCAGGAAACAGCAGGTGGTAGTTCCCACATGGAGCGGCGGGGAGTGTTGAGCGGTAACCCTACAGAATGCTTCGGATGGCGTGTTCGATTTCTCTCTTTTCCCCATTTTTTTTTTTTTTTTTTACAATCATACTCAAGCTCACCTCTATTTCATATACCAACGATTATCGTTCTGTTGGATCCGAGAACACACATTGAAGCAGAATAGAAACTATTGAACAAGGAAGTGTCATTAGGAATCCATGTTCGCGACAGAAATAATCTGCCGCATTTGCCGTATAATAGTTCATCGAATGCGCCTCGGCGTGGCCTTCACTGCACAGTGGCGCTACCGCTTGAGACAAGTTGCCTCTCCCCACTGTAGGCACTGCGGTGCTGTTGAAGATCTAGAGCACATTCTTCTCCATTGCCCACACTACCAACCTTTCCGAACCATACTCTCTGCATCCCTCAACGAGCTAGGGTCCCGCCCCTCTCTCTCTCACAAAATTGCTTGGTCCCTGGCCACATCCAGCACACCAATGCTCTGCCCTCAAGGCTCTCTTCACCTTTCTGGACACCACAGGACTTCGCGATCCTTATTCTGGAGGGGCTCATTATTTCATTCCCCGCATCACCACCAGAAACGGGGTAGAGTATCGCCCCCTGGCGATTAAACTCGCCAGCCATCATCCCGTAGTAAAGTTGTTGTTGTTGTTGTTTATCTTTTTTTCTCTTATCAATCAGAGTGGCTCAACGTATTCAAACAACTGTAACGCGAACCCTTATGAACGAGGACGAAGGTACATGACCGAGACAGAGCATCTGACGTGATTGAGGGAGAAAGCCTGGCAATCGTTAAGTTGATGACCAGACATCGGTGCGCCTGGTCTGTCCCTAAATCTCCGCCTCAATGCATTTTTGGCTCGAGATTAACGATGATGAACAAATGATTCTTAATATTGCAATTCGCTTCACTCGTTATTTGTTCTCATTTCAGATGGGTACGCCTTTGAGTGACGTGTCACTAAAATGAAAATAGTGAACTAATTACGAGGAACTACTATAATCGTTATTCTATATTAGTATTAAACTTAGTATTACCTCGATATTAATAGAAAAAAAAAGGATGACCAGAATGGGTGACGGAGACAAAAAATAATTTACACAAATGTAACGCAAAGTACAGTACAAGAAAATAAAAAAGAGGTTTACAAAACCATATAATTGGGAGTAGATTTATACGCAAAGTGAGTCAGCATATATTTATGGCGACATTCTACACGTGTCGCACGGTAGGGCTGCGGATAATTTCGACCACCTCGGGTTCTTTGCATGCGCGCCGGAAATCTCTGACACGCGGTGCCCGAAGCAATCTTTTGACAAGGCCAAATTCTCCCCTTGCCTAAGCTCCTTCATGCTACTAAGGCGTCTATATACGTATCACCCACCTTTTGACATCCCGGAAGCGGCTGCACACATCTCAGATGCCTTACAAATCAGAAAATGTCACCGAGATATGTCCCGGGATATCCGTAAAGTTGCTTCCACGCATCTCACCAAAAGCGACCGCATTCGGAGTGGAACACGCGGATGTCGAGAAAGATAGTTTTTCATCTTGCTGGTCCTTCCCTATACACGTGGCCTAGGATATGGGTGTAGAACCTTAAAAAAATAAGGAAATGCATATAAAACGGCGAGGACCGTATATATGGACGGACAAAAGATCGGGTTCCGGGTGTGTCAGAAATGGTTTTGGATTTCCTCGACCATAAATCTTTCTTGAGAAACCGGAAGAAACAGAGTTTGAAAAGTAACAATGAATCAATGAAGCATCGAGGACGCGGTGGAGAGGACAGGAAGACGTGACGTAAAAAGAAAGTGTGGACAGCAAGTGTGCGATAATAAATAGAGCGAGTTCTTAAAAGGAAGAAGAAGAAGAAGAAACAATCTGGCCATCAATATGAGTCGTTGCGATCCGACTGATTGGGCTCATTGGAATACTGACTCCTAGCGTGAGATTAAGTTCTTCATTTCCACTTCATTCATTTTTGTTTTTTCTTCTTCTATTTGCTCATGTAGGAGTAGGATAAGATTTTGGGTGCTGCTTCGGATACAATGCTATACTATGCTACCTGACGTTATATTACATGTATACAATGGAAGCATACGGTTCCAATATCTGCGGCAAAGGTATAACTATATCTTCAAAGTATTAGTACAGGTATTCTCGAAATATATCTTCATTAGTTCTATCCAGATATTGGTCGAACGATTACCAACAGTGGCTCTGGAAATGGCTTATGGATGGTTCGTTAGATGGCTCAGTAGCGGGTCGAAGCCCATTCTGGACGAGATAATGTCGATATCAAGGGTGGGGGGTGGGGGATGTTGCGTAGAGGAGCGGTCTACCTGCCTAGACTGGCGGCACATTGCTCGAGGGAGAGGGAAAGGGGGAGGGAAATGGGAGAAACGTTAAATTATTTGCTGGTAAGCAGCACACGATGGAAGCACACACACAATGGAAGTCATACCTGTTGCTATGGGAGAGATGATTCGTCTCGATCGCTCACGGCTTCTGTGCAACGAAAATATGCATGTGAGTCTCCATATCCTGCCTCTTATATAGGAAGGCCACCAGTTATACAGTCGCTTTAGTCACTTGGTTGTTAGAATGACTTCCTATGGCGGATTTTCGATAGGAAAACATCTCGTTCTGAACGATGCGTATAGAGGCTTGTGTTTACTATAATATTATTATTTATACAAATAAAACTGTTACGCGAGCTGAACTAAAATACATTTTGTCATCCGTCGTAGATCCTCCTTTGTGGAACTGATGTCACGTGACAAGGCAAATGTAGGTAACGCAAACTATCGATAATGACGTCTTATTTTTGTTCGAATAATTCAGGATCAATAAATCGTCTTGCAAGTAGTGCACCGCCCCTACTTGCCTCTTTAGCTTTTCTTCTCAGTACTTTGAACTTCGATGTAGGTGATGGTCTCCGAGAACGGCTAATGGTCGGGGATGCCAGGTTTCCAAAACGACTTTTTTCCTTCATCTGAAAAAAAGAGAGAGAAAAAAAGCGAGTCGTTTATACCTCGGGCCTTTCGAACTATTATGTTGAATAACTGAATGAATTTTTAAAGGAATTTTCCAGCTGTTATGCGGTTCGAAGGCCACGAGGTCTTGAGCGGCCTGGCGAAGTCTGAGTGGTGAGTAAATGATGTCTTTGAAGATATTCTAAGTTACTGTTATTGCGTCTGTGATTACCGAACTATGAAAAAAAAAAAAGTCTGGAGTTAAAAGCAGGTACCAAATATCAGGGCCTGAACGTTTTCTGCAATGTGACGTGCTCTTCGGCACAGTATACCGTCGCTTCTACCCCCCCCTCCCCCCATCCGCCCCTCATACGTTTCTTCTCGCCTCTATCATCAGCATAAGGTTGGAACAGTGTGATGTTAAACTAAAACTTGTTCAGTCATTTATTAATCCACCCTCCACGATCGATCACAGACATACAAGATCACAGTCGATTTAACTCTGCTTCAGCCACACTGTTCAATGTCATGTAACAATAATTAATGTTATGTTATCAGGTGAAATTCTATGTGTCTACTTTTCAGCCTGTATTCCTATGTCATATATTTATTTATTTCAAGCGTCCACCATCAGCCATGGCCTACTTGGTGGAACACAGTACCTTCGTCAAGCATATGGGAAACATAAAAACAAAATTAAAAACACACACATCCAACGTAAACTATGATCATCACGCCAGCAGACAAGTTAAAACATTCAAACGGAAGGTGATTAAGCAGCAACTCATAAGAGTTACGAAGTTGCAAACATTAACACTGGCATTGTAGCCGCGACATCGGCGAACTGATATTGGATAAACCCACATAAAATAAATCTCTACAACTTGTCCAGTAAAGACACAAGAAATTCACGGACGCAAGAAATTCTGCACAATCCACAACACCAAGGATAGAGAGAGAGAGAGAGAGAGAGAGAAATACATGATGACGATGATATGGGGATGACTTCCGCTCACCAAGGATAACTTTCTCTTATGTTTCTTCATACTGCTCTTTGTCATTAATTTGTATTGCATATAGACACTTACTCCCCATTTAACGCCCACGGGCCGTGAGGGCAATTGAATAAATAAATAAATAAATAAATAAATAAATACTGGGGATTGTGCGTTTTTTCTCTTCTTTTTGTCTTATTCCAGGCGTGAAGATGATTTCCAACGACGATTTACATAATTCACACACGGGATATATCATTTTGTAACTTTACTCATACATCATGCGCTCGACAGAACTTATATACTCGACCTCAAAATTATGCCGCCCTGTAGATATTTACATACGAAAGGCTTTCGATAGAAGAAAGAAGAAATAATAAGGGCCATTTCCGCGGCACAAATTTCCACTTTCTTCACAAGCCTGCATGCACATAAGTCGCCTGAATCGACACGATAAATGAAGTTAAATTGTGTCGGGTGAAATGGGGCCTTGTTCTTTTTGACAGTACAGGGCATTCGCGCACGGAGCCCATTCGATACTCTGTATGCGACTAATGTATCCCTTTAGAAGGAGGGAGAAAATACACTCAGCGAAGCGGGAAAAAGACTTATGAATCCCCGAGCAGTTCCCATATTTCTGCTCTGGAATTTGTAGAATTAAATTTTTCTTTTCTTTTTTTTCTTCATAAATCATGATGGGGGATGCCGCGAATATGCGCAGAGGTACCAAAAAGGGATAAGGGCATAGAATGAAAAATTTCACGCGGGCACTTTGGAACCACTCCGTTGAAAGCGTGCCCACGAGAAAATATTTCGTGTATTTATAGAGCAGGAATAGAGCCGGCGCATTTGGTTGCGAGTAGTGTTCTTTATTGTCAACGAGACCACGAAAAAGGTTAGTAAAGGTTGTTACTTCGAGGCGGCATGGGGGACAACTGTTCCCAGCATACAACAGATGATAGTATCGAGCTTAAGCGTATGTTTTTACGTGTCCAAAGACAGGATGAGAGTTGGGTATGGCAAGCGGTGTGAGAGCCCAACACCAGGAACACATGTACACGAAATATATTCTAAAGTGAAAGCGTAGAAATAAAACAAGATAGTGTGCATGCCGTTTAATGCTACAATACTCGTGATGGACACTCGTTTAAAGACAAAATGGCTAAGCTTCCTCCGTGCTGGCAATCACGCAAACTGCTATCAGACTGGATTGGATCGGATTAAAATAATAATAATAATAATATGGACAGTGCGGCACTGTTGGCAGAAAACGTCAGGTGCGGATGTTTAGCGTACGTATATGTGTACGGGAAATTCACGAAAATAAGCGAAAGAGACTATTTCCTCTGAAGATATGGAGATGTTTGGGGGGGGGGGGGATATGTTTAATCGAAAGTAAAAAGCAGAGAAGGAAAGATGGGAAGAGAGGGAAGGGAGATGTTTAGGATGTTGCTCTAAATCTCTCTGATACTGTTTGCGATTCTTTAAATTATTCCCTCAAGCAAATTCTCAGGGCTTACCCCGCCTTAGAAACTTGCCAGTTCAAAGAGAATCTTGATGCATCGACCAACTTAAAGTTGGTGCTTGTTAAGACACCGATTAGCGGTTTTTTTTTTTTTCATCCGAAACGTGATCTTTTATCTCCATCTTCGCACATCCTTGTTGCCAGTAACCGCTCTCTCTCAATATTGAAAACGCCTAAAGTGTAACACATTACCTTTCAATCGACTTTCTGGCACCGTTTATCATTCCCCACGGTAACACTCATCCTTTTTTCCCTTCACGTGCTCCCATAAAAACGATCCACCTTGAGAGACATTTAAGAGATAGATAATTTATGTTTCGCTTCGTATTTTGCAAGGGTATCTTTATTCGAAGTAGCCTTTGTGTTTACCGTTTCCCAAGGCGTCGCATTCGCATATATTGAGGGCTAGGTATGTAACCACAGTGTTGGGAACAGACATTGCGGTATTTGCCACTGTTACCCGCGAAATAACATATTCCCAGTAGGGTTGTTTATATGCTAGACACTGGATAGGGGGGGGGGGATAAGGCCGCCTTTTGTTTGGCGATATTGAGAAAGATCTGCGATCCAGTGGGAAGTGAGACAAGAAATTTTTCTTTCTTTCAATCAATCAATAAATCAAATTCGGACAGTGAAGCATTACTCGGTTCACGATCCTGCAGCTTCCGACAGAGTTTTGCCCCTGCCTTGAAAACAAAGAGATAAAGAAATGCATTGAGATTGATGAGTTCTTTCTTTGTGTCGAGATGCTTGTTGCTTTTCAAGGGTGCACGAAAGTAGCGTGGATGGTTGCAGTTTTTTTTTTGTTTTTTTTTTTTCAGAAGCTTTTTTTGTGTCTGCATCTGAGTTTGGAGTGGTATGTGCGTCGCTCGAACCTGTGTTTGTCCGTTTTTGTGTGTGTGTCTCTATAATAATAATTCTCCCGCTTTTGTGACTTTATTTCCCAGTTGACACGTTGTCTGCGCTATGATAAGGCGATTTTCCTGTGGTATTTTCTGGTGTGTATTGCTGACGTTGGTGTTTACATATGTTTTTGCGGACAAATAGTTATTGTGCGGTTTCTTTCTGTGAACGACCACTAAGATAGCTTTCGACCCACCCGATTATGTAGGGGGAGGGAAAGGAGATGTTTATTGAAAACGAAAGAGAGGCACGGTTGGTCAGGCTGCTCAGGCACAGGTCGACTTGCAATTCCTGTTGTTCTTCGCCAAACAGTTCAGACTTATCACCAGTTTGTGACGGCATACCCGCCTGTTAAACGTTTAGCGGAAGTCTGTCTATATGGAGTCAGCTTGATTATTAACATTATTACCAAAAACCAAAGCTATGCACAAATTCAATAAACTGCGTGAATGGAGAACAGCCTCGCAGGAAACCATGCTGACACAATCAGACAACAGTGATTTTCTACCAAAAAGCGAGAGACATGGCTGCAATCGAAGAGTTTACTGGTGGTAGCAGGGTGCATGAAATCGGTTGCTTTTTATCCCCACGGACTCGCCCAGCGCTCTCCAAATGCCGATGAATACCACGTGCAATAGCGTTCTAGCGCGCTGTATGAGAGCATCATTTGCCCAACATAAGTCAATTGGTGGAGTCATCTCCCTGCAATGAACCCCCTCCCACGTCGGTATCCATGACAACGAAAGGGCGGACCAATGAGCACCTGCTGCGTACCACAGCAGCAGCCCCAGTTTGCCAACCCCGGGAGACAGAGACAGAAAATGTCTTCTCAATGACATACTAGTTACACAGCACCCCGGGATCCGGGAAATCCCGCAAGATCATCGTCTAGACCTCCTGTTGAAAGGACTTTCCTGCAATGCACAAACCCTGGTCTTCAGGTTGCGAACAGGAAGCGCTTTCACTAAACCACGATTGTACAAGATTGGCTCTCTGGGTAACGCAAATTTCAGACACTGTCAGCAAACCGAAACCATCGAGCACGTGCTGCTACGTTGCAGTGCCTATGCTGTGGTGCTGGATAAAAATACCTTGGACATTACAGGAATTGCACGCTGGATGATGTCCTTCGTCCCAGAGGCTCTTTCACGGAAAGACACTCAAAAACTTGCAGCCTAGTCTGCTTCCTCCGGGGATCTGGACTCGCCCAAAGACTATGAGATAGAGTTTCTTTTTGCTACCTGGGGCCTCTAACCAAGCCTGCCAGTGACCCGCCTACATCTTAACTTTTTACCGTCATCATTTCGACACCTTATCACATGTAATCTCATCTCGGCTACAGTCGTGACGTTCTTCTTCTTCTTTTTAAGTGTTAAGAGAGGTCAGCCAACACTTGGCTTGCTACTAAAATAAACAAAAAACACGAGAAAAATGTCACAAAAATTCACTGACGCTGTCCAAAAGAATGAAACGGAGGCTGACTTTAGTCAAACATAACTTTGCCCGAGTAACACGCTTCTTTAATCTCATAATTCACAGAAGAACGATGATGCTCATCACTACCGCCAGTGGCAATCTTGATAGCGCACGTTCTGAGCTAGAAATTTTTTTAGCGACATAACATGACACACACAACTGAAATTGACTGTGGTCCCTTTGAAGCGTTCGGAAAAAACTGAAAGAATATGAAGAAATAAGATTTCCAAATCTACAATTTACCGAAAGTCTAGACAATTGAAAAACGGCTATGAAGCTTCCTAAAATGTATTACAAGCTTTTGCGTGGTGGTGGACCAGGCTTCTTCAGGTAAAAAATAGCAAGTGTGAGGGGGCAAATGCTGGGCAAATGTTTAATAGAATAAAAAGGAACAGAAAATGGAAATGTCAGCCAGGCTAATGCCGGCTTGTTATAACAAAAAAAAGAAGAAGAAACTCAAAATAAAAAACAGAGAAAAGAAAAAGAGAGGAAAGGAAATAAAAGTAAGGAAGCAAGTGTGAAGCTCGCTCAAAGTAATACATAGCAAAAGTCACAAATGCAGTTTGGGAGGAAGAACAAAAACGAGTGAAAGAGAGGATGGTTATTCAGCACTGAAGCACTAAGAGAGAAAGAAAAGAAAATGGCTCCCCCGTTTTCAATTCTCTGCTCTATACTACTGGGCCTGATTTTTTCCCACTCTACCGGAGTATACCTCAAAATAAAGACTCTTAGAAACGCGCATATGCTATTCCCGTGGCATAGATTACGAAAAATATAGAACATGTGGCATTGGAAGCGCACAGCGCCTTAGTTTCTTGCTTATCTGTGTACCGCCCAGAGCGTCCGCCGTCATATTTCATCGAGACGCCAATATCTCCTGGTGAACATCACATATTTCAGCCTGCGTCGGTGCCGCGCGCGTAGGAATATTATAGGCGGACCATATTTATAACGGTTTGCAAACCTCCCAAAACTATCGATAAGACCAACCGCCTTTTCGAAGTTTTGAAAGTATCGCTGGATGGGGTAGCTTGAGTGAAATGTGATAAATGATGCGCTGCATAATCTCTCATCTGCTGTCACCAACTTCTGCGTGAGTGACGAAGCTGATATATATATATATATGGATAGATAGATAGATTATGAACGTAAGCTGATTTCGGTGCAGGTACCACGTCTCTCTTGAGTGGGCCATGCTTAGCAAAGACGTAGCTGTAATGACGCGGTAATGGAATAATACACGACTAAGGATATTGGCTTACTGAAATATGATAAGGGAAGAGGTCAATGTTACAAGCTGTACCGAAAAAAAAAAAAAAGAACATATCGCAAGGCACTTTCTAGAGTAAACGATGAGATTTCAGTGATGATGATGATGATGATGATGATGGAACTTGGATTCGCTTTATTTGAACAACAGAAAAAGAAAAGAAAGCAGGTAGCAAAAGAGAAGCAATTGAGAGGTGGTTCGAACCTATTGGGTTGGCTATTCACGCACACTTAGGGTGCAACATCGTGATTACACCAATGAGATATCATTGATGATGATAAATATTCTCAAACAGGCCACCACAAATTAAGTAGCACATTTTCCTCACTCATTGTCGCATCATAATTGGTTGTGATTTCATCTACCTTCTTCCGTACGCATAGACCTCCATTGACAACTTCGACACGTAAAATCTTAGTGCATTTCCAAATTCAGTCTGTGGAGCTTACAGATTCAGTCAAATTCAGTTAGAAGACCTAAACTCAATTATTTTCCTGTTTCTTCTTAATACGCTCTTCGTTTCGTTTAGTCTGCATTGCATTCGAGTTCTTCGCGGCAACCACTTTTCAACAAATTTGATCGATGGAAGCCATTTATCCAGGGAATTGTCACAGCGAATTAAACAGCCGAAAGTAGTGGATGAATGAACGCGCGGAAGACAAATAATTACACATTTGATGAGAACCGTGGTGGGTCATAAAATGGAGCCGCTTTTATGGACTCGACCGCAGGCAAGCTTTTATATTTCTTTACGAGTTTCTTTTTTTTTAACAAGTTAATCGCGAAAATAGCCAGCAGGACTGGAAAATTACTTTGTTAGTTCGCTGAATCAATAAAAAGGCGTTAATTATCGAATAATATGTTATGGCCCATCATTTTCGTGATTCCACAAAAGGCAGAAGTGACACTGGCCGTCATAATACTGCTGCTGCTGTTGCGTTTGGAATAAAGTGATCCGATCGTGTTCGATATCGAGACAATACAGTAGAGTCAGAATGGAGATGTTGGAGATATGGAGATATTGAATACGAAAATACCACTGAATACTCGTACTGAAATCGAAAATACCACTGAAGTTCTTGAGGAATACGTACGTCAGCACAGTTCCCTATGAAGTCGGCCCAAGACGCACGATCCGGCAGGCAGATCGCGAGAGGACAGCAGGAAGGAGTGGGGGACAGGGGAGCTTAGTGTGCGTCCTGGACCGACTTCAGGGGGAACTGTGCCCACATATCATATGGAAAGTCTCCGGAAAACCCAGGGAGAAAACCTCAGACCGCACAGCCGGTGACAGGATTCAAACCGTGTCACCTCCCAGTGTGCATGCGTGAAATTCCAGGACGAAATTCTGAACACGACGTTAGAGTCCGGGCGTATCGGTGACAGAGGCTCCCCAGCATGGTTTGTTTCAACGCATTGTAAACCAGCATTTGCTCAACAACAACAACAACCGATAAATTGATGATGATGGATGAGAAAATTGGCCACATGAAGTGCAGCCCACTACCCCGAGGCACAATGGACGGAATGAGGTGTGCTGAAAGAACAGGGTCTCCTGTGGATGTTTATCTCTCTCTTCCTTTTTTTCTTTCGCCATTAGCTGTGAGGGTAGCTATGTGTGTACGTATCTTGAACACGTGCTCAAAATACAGTATTTTAAATTGTTTTCCCGGTATTTTGGTAATCTACTCAATACATTTTGCGACAAGTATTTAAAATACTTTTTTCAGTATTTTCTACTCAGTATTCGAAATAGTTTCCTACCTCGTCAAGCCGTATCCAGCACACTTCCCTGGCGTGTCCAGATTTTCAGCTCACGGGAACTTAACCCGCTTTTTTCTTTCTTTTTTGGGAATTCGCGCATCTATGATTTATCCTCCTGTACAGTAGGCTGGTCCCACGCTTGGCCTTGCTTGTCAATAGCCTGACCTCTACGTCAGAAAACGGTTCCTATTCATATTGCTAGGTGAATCCCCAGGGGATTAGGTACAGGAGAATTTATTTCCTTTGTGACCAAAGCAATAAACGTGCGCCAGAGGCTCAAAGACCGGAGCTGACATACAGGAGGGATTATGAAGTTTTGGGCCTGAAGATATCACCAAACTTACTTGAGTTCACGAAAGTTCACCAAACATTACTTTACACCGAGACCTTGCAAATAAAGGATATGCTTAAGTATGGCGGATGAAGTTTATTCATTTTATTTGTACGGCCATGTTCAGAACACGCGTTTCACTTACTGCTAATACTAAAGTACTTTAAAGAGCATCTTAAATACTTCTTAAAATGTTTAGTACTCCACTCAAATTACTTTGTTGTGAGTATTTTGTACTCTGGTTTAAATACTTTTTACGTGGAGTATTTAGTATCTGATTTTAAATACTTTTGTGCGTTGGTGGTGGTGATGGAGGTGGAGAAAAGGCTTGCCGTTGTCAGCCTCACAGAGGTGGGCAACGTGACGACTGACGCCCTGGGGGAATGTGCGTCCTGGGCAGACTTCTAAGGGAACTGTGCCGACATATGTCTGAAAGCGTCTGAGGAAAACCCAGGAAAAACCCCAGACAGCACAGCCGGCACCTGGATTCGAACCCAGGTACCTCCCAGTCTCCCAGGTACCTCCCAGGTACTTTTGCGCGATAATTTGTACATGTCTGGCTGTGAACCTATTGGCAGGTAAACCCTGGATGATTGCCTGCAGCGCGAACACACCTAATTTATTTTGAAAGTTGCTCTTTCCATTTCTTTCTCGTTATATAGGTTTCGGCTTTAACGTGTTTCTTCAAATTAGCTGCGATGCGCTCTCCTACGTTCGATAGCAGTGTTGCATGCTGCAGCGTGCACGAGGATTCTTTTTAGATAGGACGCATACAAGTAAGAAGTAACGTACCGCTATGCCTAATAGGTTACTATAAAAGACGTTATATTAAATTATTTCCAGAATTTTCCTCATACACATTTCTTACCTTTGACACTTTGCGGGGAAAACACTATGCAGAAGTGAGCTCGGGGCTACTAGAATGATGATGACCATGACGACGATGGCGGCGACGGTGGTGATGGTGCTGGTGGTCGTAAAGAAAAAGCTTGAGATGTCACTTCTGATTATTGTTCGAGTTCCCGCGATCACGGTTGGCTTAACCCAGTATCATGAGAGGCACAACTAATGACATTTGGCAGGTACAGTAAAACGCATAGTGCACGACGCAAGAATGTGTGTCCATATTTTAGAAAATGAGATTCCGGCAAGTATGCACTCAGGAACGCAACACGATTCGGATGATATACAACATGTGCTCTCCGTTATCTAATAATAGGCCTATGTGCACTAGATGTGCACAGTTTGCAAAAACACTGTCCTCATACCCTGCAGGCACGCTCATCTCTGCCTGTGCCAAGCCATAGTCACTTACATGCGTCAGATGCTCCTAAGCATATTCAATTCGTTTAACAAGATGGCGTAGACGCAGGCACTCTGGTGTATCATATCTAAGGCCGACGGCTTTCCGCGAAACCGCGAAATTTCGGAATTCATCGCGGAATCCTTCGTTTGGCAAGGCATTTCACGGAATCCCTTACTTTTAGGGTTGTGCGGATACTAGAATTCTCGAATTGGAATCAAATGTCAATCACGCAAAGTATTCGATTCGCGAATCGAATACCCAATATTCGGGTTTCCGAATATTCGACTATTCGCGGAATATGAACGACACCTCCCGAAAGTAGGCTTCACCTGACGCTTCCCTGCATGAGGTGAAGCCTGCTTCACGAAACTGCCGATGCTGCAGGACCAACACAGACAGATGGTAGTTTAGCTCAAGATAACGTTAGCCCAGTTTTATTGTGCATACTTCACCCGGGGGGGGGGGGGGGGGGGGGCTCTCCCGTGTGCAGTTTAGCGGTGGCACGGGGAGACTGCGGATGAGATTGAGGTCTGGGAGGTTGCCTTTAAAAAGTTGCGCAGCAGAAAACCAGTGGCGTTAATCATATCCATGATCAGTAGAGCATAAGCTTGGGCAACGAAGAAACCCGACACAACAGACAAGAGCTCAACTTAGCTCGCTAAGCAGATTACTATTGTACAGAGTCTGGTTTCGAAGTGCATCGTAGGGACTGAAAGAATACTGAAGAGACAAAGGTTTCCATGCTGCAAATAAGTAAAGCTAACTAAGTAAGCATAACTATACCCAATTGATGTTCTAGGGTGTTAATACATTTTTCAATAACAAGTAAAGTGTATTCTTGACGTACTTATATATACTTATATTCTTCACGTATTCTGCACGTACCTAAAACAAAGTGACTGAGTTTTAGAGCTGACTTCAGTTGATGACTTTGAAGTAGAAAATAAAGTGAATCTGTAAAGTAGCGGACCAAATGTTAAGGAGGGCGATCACTTCTGCTCAAGTATGCAATAAGTCAACAATAAAGAAACACGTGTTTCGGGACAGATGTTTTTATCAAAAAGTCTTCTAACGCTATCAGCATACCCAGTTTTCTTCTGAACTCGCAACTGCGCAGGTACCCTAAAAATCCCGCTTAACAAAGTGTAAAACTAACGCCGAAATTCGCTCATAACGCACGGCTAACAACAATCAACACAGAGGAGTCCTTGACCGCGTGTTTACCCTCAGACTAATTGGTCAATCTCGATATTTCACAGTTACTTTGCAACATCTTTATTTGCTCCACAGCTCACCTTCGGCTAAAGAACAGCGAAGCCTCCCAACCGTTTAAACCAGCGCTTTCCTCCATAAACATTGCGTTCCTGGTGGAAGCGTGACTTCGCTTATGTACACACATATCCATCACGAGTTTGAAGGCGCCCTGAACCGTCAACGCTTCCGAGACGCCGGGCTTTATGACCTCCTTTAATCACGCGTAATGGGAAAGCCAACCTCTTCATTGTGATCTACGACCTTCCTCTCATCACTACACCCCCCTTGACTTCTCCGGGGCTGATCTGTGTCGACTGCAACTGCGTGCTGCGCGTGTTGTTCAGTCACCCTAGCGTGACTTTATTGCTCCTCATACATTATGGATTTACGGTGTCCAAAGAGACTTCCTTGCTTCTCGCATTTCGCACACTCGTACGGATTGGATACTTCTTACGTGTTTCCCAGAATGGCTGCGAGGAATTGCCGGAAAGAGATTTCGTAATCTACAAGAGAGCTTCATATTAATTGGGACTTGGGATCTGCGTGTGGTGCCACAGCGGCGGTGAATCGCCCATCACATCATCATCTGATATATATGTGGGCCTGTGTGGGGGTGTGCTATACTTCATCGATGTCATCAAGCACGCACAGTCTTAAATCTTATGTCAGAGAGAGAGAGAGAGATATACATGATGACGATGATATGGGGATGACTTCCGCTCATTGAGCAGAATGCTGCTACCCCATTGCTATTGGGGAAAATGAGAGGATGCTGATGAGGATGATGCTGACGACGCTGACAGGGTTTTAGAGAGAGTCGATCAGGCCGGTAGTTTGCAGGAATTTGATGAAGGGTCGTAAGACGGACACCTGCGTTCGTGTGCTTATGTCAGCTTCATAACATTGCATGCCCTTTACACGCAAGAGTCTACAGCCTTCGATCAATCTTCGATCCTTATTGTTAAGGGGCTCATTATTTCATTCCCCGCGTCACCACCAGAAATGGGGTAGAGTATCGCCCCTGGCAGTGAAAATCCCCATTCATCATCCCACAATAAAGTTGTTGTAGTCTGTAGCGGTGAGGAGGCGTTTTATGTATTTATTTTTTCACCCATCTATATTCATCCGCAGGCTTATGTCTGTTTTCTTGAATACGCGTTGCAGAATATGGAAGCAAATAGAGGTACAGACAAACTGCGGTAGAACAAAAATGCAAACCAGCTGGTGTAGGCCAGTTGTTAGGTACATTTAATTAATTCAAATTCATTCATAATTTAATTAAAAAATTGTAGCAAATGTTGTGCGATTTTTCTTTTACTCAGTGACCTGTATGGAGTTCTTATGTTTCTACGTACTACAGAAAGCGTATGGGTACTGCCGTAAATTTTGCACGTTTTTTTTTTACTTACTGAGCTGCATTCAGTGCTTTTATTTTATAATTTTTCTTTTCACTATTCCCCTGTGCCATATTTGTACTTACTACAGAAAGTTTATGTTTATGAGAATATGCAGCATAGGCTAATGTGAGTTTGATTCTTGTGCATTATTTATCTTTACTGCGTACTGCATACTTGTGTACTGTGTACTGTATTTCTGCATAGTGCTGTCTAGTGTCAGTGCGGCCCCCGGATGCCCTAAAGCTACTTTGTTGTAGCTTTATTTCCGGGGCCACCGCCATCTCTTGTTAGATGGAAACGGAAACAATAAAAAAAAACAAAAAAAAAACACTGAGTCCGAAGAGTTGCGAAATAAGGACAAACGTCTCGTCGCGTCTCCTCCGTTTGTGTTTGTCCTTCGTTCACAGCTCCCCAGACTCAGGGGAAATGTTACCAACGACTAAACTGAGGTAGTCGTGGCGATGCAGATCGAAAAAAAGAAAATGTAAAAAGCCGCATGTCCAGCACCGTTAACAAACAGAAAAGTAATAGTAGTATAGTATAATTAATATATAATTAATACTATTATTATAGAGAGAGATAGTAATAGTATTACCACGCTGTGTTGATTGTATTGTTCAGTTATTACAACGTATTCAGAGCCTTATGCGATGGAGTTCTGTGACTGCGCGCCGAGGTCCTTGAAGTCCATCAGTCATTATTTGGTGATAACACGTAAAGCTTGACTCTTACGCGTGCTAACGATTGCCAGACTCTCGGGATGACGAGACACTTTTCAGTACATGAACTTTCTTACTGGTGTAGAACTTTTTTAAATACCGTGTTATCGCCGCGAAGCAACTGTGGCTATGAGCGACGTACAGACTTGGACAGATGGAAAGCAGAAAGGAGTGGGGAACAGGGGGTTAGTATGCGTCCCGGGCCGACTTCAGGGGGAACTGTGCCGACATTCGCCTGGAATTTGTATTTAATTTGAATTTATTTAAACTTAACAATGCTTAATGAACGGTACAGTTTACACGGATGAAAGACCCAGAGGGAAAACTATCCCGGAAAACCAAGATCAGTGGAAAAGTAAAAAGTAAAAAAAAAATTAAAAAGTAAAAAAAAAATTAAAAAGTAAAAAAAAAACATAGAAAAGTATCCCGGAAAACCTAGGAAAAACCTTAGACAGCACAGCCGGCGGTAGGATTCGAACCCACCACCTCCAAGTCTTCAAGGGTTTTTTTTTTTTTTTTTTCAGGAATAGTTTTCGCCGAATATCCCGATCGGTGAAACAAAGGTTCCGAAAGCGTTCGACGTAAAAGTTAAATGTTACGGGTCTTATTTAATCAATGAGGGTATGTAAATCAGTGCTCAGTTCTTGGCCGATGTCTTAGGGATGATGACTAAAAAAAGCTTTTCGGTAGCGCCGCCTGTATTCAGCCGGGGAACCTTTGTGAAACACCCGGTATATGCATAATGTATAATTCCCTTTAGGAAAAGAAACATGCCGCCGGTTCCGCAGGACGCTGCAGCAGTCTCGCTTGGTCGTCAGAGCTTCAGTGCAATATCTACGGTAGTCTGAGCTATATGAATACTTCATAGTTCGCATGGGGAATGAAGTAGCGGCAGACAATAAAAATGGTGACAAAACCATTGGCAAGGCCTTACGTGATCTGCTTGCAGACATCCAATGAAATAATGCGCAGTAATGTAATATGACTGCAAAAGATCTCGTGGAGCATAAGGTGAAGTAAGGTTTCAGCTACCGCTGCAATGGCAAGGAACCACTCTGGTGCACCAGACAGTTCGTGGAAGTCGGAGCTCACGGATGCGGCGTTGACGAACCTCTCCTTCTCATAAACGATCATCCGTAGCTCAACTGGTTCACTCAGGGTGTTCAGGAATAAATTTTAATACGCAACAGAAGTCAATACGACCACGCATCCGTCCTAGTCGTTCCACAGGTTTTCCTTACAACGCAGGATGAGCAAATATTCCGATATATAAAAAATTCATAACAACGTTAGTGATAACCTACGAGCGTTTGCGTCCAATCTGAAAGTGACAGAACACAGAATAAGGGAAGAGGACGAAGAATTGAGTCACACACTCAGGGTATAATATCTGAGAAAAATAGTAGCTTATACCACATTGCTTGCATTCTCTCCCTATGTTCTATTGCCGTGTTGGATTACAAACGTGGTCGAACTACGCATGTCTCCAGTGAAGACACTGCGTCAACAACGTTCAATGAATGTAATTAAGGGACTTTATTAATTCAATAATACAAACGTCACCACTTTTGGACCTCGTTTCTTTCGCACGGGCTCCATTCTAGCGAATCATGATAAGTAGCGAAACTTCTACGAACCCCTTACGCTGCATTCTACCCGTCTTAACTGGGAGGTATGGTATTTCAGAAACTGGTAATAATGAACACCGTTTCCGCTGCATTAAATGGCCTGCCTTATGACCCACATCGTACAACAAAGTCTCGTATGTACCATCGTCGAGCAGGCATTCCAAACCGCTCTGCAGCCCAGACGAATAACGCTTCATGTTTAGACTAATTATGCTTGCTTGTATATGTTTCTGCTATCTACGGGCTGCTAAGGCACGCTGCAATAATTATGATGACGGTGCCTAGAAGAAGAACAGTTTCTGTTCGAAATACCGGCGCCTCTCGCCTCTGTGAGGCAATTCCCTTCATACTTCCCTACCGATTCGCTGGATTTCTACCCGTCTACGCTGCAATAATTAGGTTCACGTATGAGTACCCGCAGGTATTTTCTGTAGAGATTAAAGACGCCTTGCGAAGCGTGATGTTGGCAACATTGAGCGTCATGACGGCGGCGCCTTTTGGTAAACAACTCTTGTAACCTAGAGCGGGGACACTAACGAGCCCTTTAGTCAGTTTGTAGCGTGATTAATGAGAGTACGTACCTCTAAGTTCAGCGCGTCGCGCAGCCGTATCGCTAAAACACGGCATAACTTGTGCTTAGCTGACGCACGCTAAGCTCCTTACACGTTTGGAGGACACAGAGGACCTGTGTTGGCTATTAGATAGCTAAGGAATCGAGTGGCATATGAATGTGAACGTAAATAATTCAAAGACCAGCATGTTGGTAGTAGAGAGACCCAGCTGACATTGTGACTAAAAGTGTTGACGTACAGCGATAGACATTGTAATCTTGATGAGTGAGCCAGAAGCGCAGTAATGTTAAGCACAAGTAGAAGCATCTGAAGCCGCCGATACCACTCCTGAAGTCAACATCATTTCGCACAGGGCGCGATCGTCTCTCGAACGACGTACTTCTATTATGATGTCATTCAATCACGGTCAGAACTCGTTAATATAACAACGAGGGTCCTTACGGATATTGGTCACAGAGCGAATTTTCATATTAACGAACACCATATGATACGGACAAAAGAAACACATGTGCGTAATATATACAGGGTGTTTTTTTTTATTTTTTATTTTAGCCTTTGCAGGACTCGTATAAAATAAGCTATGAGATCAGCACAGATGTCGTTTTTGCGGTGGAGTTCTTCGGCCAGGCACACGTCCTCTGGAAGAGAGTATGTAAATACAAGATGAGTAATTACCTGCAAATTCATTAAATCCATGAATTAACTCTTTCATTAGGGAATTTCGGGCAAAAGGTAACAGAACGGGAGACATCCTCGTTGAGATCCATTTTATCTTTTAAATATCAAGACAAGAGCGCGTGCCGTGAAATACCCATAGCTGAATTTTGATATGCAAATGAGCCGAAACCAAAAGAGCGCGCCTCAGGAGCGCATCACCCTCGCTTATCTGGGCCGGAAAGCGGTTTATCTGGCCAGCTGAGCAGAACCAACTCCAATCATCTCCATCGTGCCAAATCACGTGGTCCTCTGACGTCAAATGAGCGCTCTACTCCCCGCGTTCCCGGTCTCCGCGGTCTCGGCTTATTTGCGTATCGAAATTCGGGGATGGATATTTTAACGCACGTGCGCGTTTCAGGATTTTTTAAACGTGAAATGACTTGCAATTACGGTAGTCTCTCAATCTGCTCTCTCGCCTTTGGCCCGAAATCCCCTAATTAAAAAGTTAATTAACGAATTTTAGCTAATTAATCATCTTGTAGTTGCATACTTTCTTCGAGAGGATGTCAACCTGGTCGTACAGCTGAACTGCAAGAACGACATCTATGCTGCTCTCATAGCTTTTTTTTTAAATAAAAATTCCGTAAAGGCTAAAAGAAACACCCTGTATACGATACTATACGCGCATCAGTCACACGTCACAATTAATTGTCGTAAGACTTATACTACTAATATTCTCTTCTTCGTTTCGGCGGTCACCTGTGCCCGTTCCGGGCATAACCTATGTATATATTCCGTGCGACTGCAGCAGGTCATGACCAAGGACATCATGAGTAATCTGGGAAACAGGAGGCAGCTTGAACATGCGTCATCCGAAACCACAGGGCACTAGTAGTCGTAGGTCGGGAGGGCCCCTCATTAAACCACCGACGGCCATAATAATTATAATGGTAGAATACACGCGTCTAATGCCTATTTGAGCGAAATATCTCCGTCATTGTCTGGTAAGCGAATTGTCAGACTAACCAGGAGTAGTTACACGGGGAGAGAATAGTTCCCCGGAAAAATCGTCATAAAGCGAGGAACAGGAATCTCCCTTACATAAATTCTTACATAACGTTCCCTCACATTCGTCGATCCAATGTCGTCTTTCCCCGCCTCGATCACCCAAATAAAGTCGACCGCTTTTTATGTTATTCTAATGTCTTCGTTATTATTTTTCTGCCGAACCGTCCTATAGGGGGGGGCGGTCTATTTATTTCCACAGGAAAGGTCAGCCAGAAAGGGCGGCTTGGTATTCCTTAATAAATGATTCGTTAGAGCGTTCGTCCTAGAAAGGAATGAAGTTCCAAGCAACATCGCTACAATAACACAAACTCAAGAATTTCATCATGCCATCTCTGTTCTGTTCTCGTTGCTATCCGGTTACCTTCGTAGGGGTCTTCCTTGTGTCCAGGACCTCTTACGTACCCATTAAAGTATATCACACGATCCATTTTCGTCGTAGCTGATGATGCACCACATTGCTGATTCGTCATGCATAAAGTTCGTTGTATATGTTACCTTACATTATCGTGGCTTTGTATTTTTGTATTTTTCTGTACTAAAAGTTATGTATACTCGCGATGCATTATTGCTGCTACCCACACCCTCATGTAATGTCCCTCAAGGGGCCTTAGGAGATATATTGGTATAGAATAGAGGTATAGAATAGAATAGAGTACAAGTAGAAAGAAAAAATGGAAACTTTGCTCGCACTGGTGCGACCAGCTGTCCCATGACGCTTGGTGTGTGAAAGCACTGAATGATTTAAAATTTTCAGCACGGATGTCCTTGAGGTAGGTCCCGAGGGCACACAGCGCAGGTTGTTGGTGCTGCTTTGGCCAGCTCCCCAGTGCCTTCTCAACACTTAAAGGTCGGTTGTCAAGTTTAGCAAGGGCGTATCTTCTGTGTTGGCCGACAAGAATGGAAACGTCGGCAAGTGACCAGCACGTGCTCCGTGATGTGATGTGATGAGAACAAAGAAAAAAATGCACGTGTTCCGTGTTCTCCACAGTTCCGCAAGTTGAACAGCTCGGCGATCCAACGACACCTATCTTAAGAAGGAATGCTGCTCCGAACAGGACGCTGAGTCGTGGGCGATGGATGACGGGCTCTAACGGCCTTGGCATCTTCGATGGAAGGCAGTAGTAAAGCGAGGATATCAGATTAACGGGCATCAAATGAACCAGCCTGGAGGGTTATTTGGTTCATTTCACAGCTCAAATCACAGCAACGAGAGGCCGAAGAACGAAAAGTCCTACGAACGAGTCATTACGAATCGAAAATATAAATTGAAAAACAACTATGTCAAGGCAATGAGGGGACAAAGGGAAATGGTGATATTTATATGCCAGCTTTGACACTAATGAGGTCGGGACGTCGTTTCTGTTACCGATGAATGTTTCATAACGGTGTCATTTCTCATCACAACGAATGGCGTGCGACAGACACGCTACAGGACGACCGGGCGAGATGTTCAAGGCGGATTACGTCTTCGTTGTCATCCATTTTGGAGATTGACGTTGAGGACATCGCACAAAGAGCTGTTTGACACACTTGGTTCTGCGCCTATACACCCAGCATGCAGTACAAACCATTGATTTCATTCCATATGGCATTAGTGTCCTCGTGAAATCACGTCAGTTTTTTACTACATCCGTATTACAGAAACCGACACTGAAGATTTTTGTTTAAGTTTAATTTGTACAAGCTTTCGCGTGGAGGTCCACGCTTCCTCAGGTACGTACCTGAGGAAGCGTGGACCTCCACGCGAAAGCTTGTACAAATTAAACTTAAACAAAAATCTTCAGTGTCGGTTTCTGTATTTTGTTTATGTGATCTACAGGACTTGACTCCCCTCTTCGTATACGCTTCTTCTACATCCGTATTACCTAAATTATATTACGCTTTCATACATTCCCATTTTTCATATTGCTCTTCTGTGTGGGGTATCACTTATAAGACCCACTTACGTGCCCTGGAAGTCTTACAAAACCGTGTCATCAGGCTTATTACTCTTATCAGGCTTATTAGTCTTACAAAACTGTGTCATCAGGGGGGGTTAGTATGCGTCCTGGGTCGACTTCAAGGGGAACTGTGCCGACATTCGTCTGGAAAGTCTTCGGAAAACCCAGGGAAAACCTCAGACAGCACAGCCGGTGACAGGATTCGAACCCGTGTCACCTCCCAGTCTCGGCGTGGAAAGCGATCACTCCAACCACTATGCCACGGGAGCTGGTTTATCTTTGATTTGCCTTATTTATCCCAAGTTTCATATGATACTTTGATACTCATTTGATTCATTCATATACATACATTCAATTCATGTACATTTGATACCCATATTCTCAGTGTCCAAGACATAATAACATATGGCGTTCTAGGTTTGACCTATCGTACTTTAAAAGTTAATCTAAATTTGCCTAAGATCAATTTTGCAATTCAAGCTCGGCAGGTGTTTTTCGGCATTTACATTGTTTTGTCAAATTGGGACATTTTCGGCATTTTAAAACGTTCGCGCCAAATAGATACCGAGAAATCGGCAGCCATAATGACACACAGAAGTAGGGCAGCTTAGTAGGATGACATTGGGAACGCAAAGAATTTCCTTTCCTCTGTTGGAATGTTCAAAGTGTACGTGAACCCCCTAGACACAGGAATAAAAGTGTTACGAGGGAACGTTTTTCCCTGAACCAAAGGAGAGCGGGAATCACTAGCCTTTAGTTTAGCAGGAAAACATTCCCTGCATTCCGCCGAGAAACAAGGTGAAGGAAAAACGAAAATCTGATGCCACTGTGAAGAAAAGAAAAAAAAAGCAATCGGGTACCGGTATTTGCGGCATGTAGCAGAGTAGCAAAAGTGTAATTTGCAGTTTTTTGGAATGTGCCGAATTTCCAAGAATATGTTCGGCGGGTGTTTTTCGGCATTTTTCTGCAAATGTCTAAACCGGGGGGACCCCAGTGATATGCTTAGTATGTGTGCTGTCACAAAATTGCTTGGTCACATCCAGCCCACCATCTCTGCCTTCAAAGCTCTCTTGACCTTCCAGGATACCATAGGACTTCGATCCTTATTGTGAAGGGGTTCATTATTTCGTTCTCCGCATCACCACCAGCAATGGGGTAGAGTACCGCCCTTGGCGATGAAATTCCCCATCCATTATCTTACAATAAAGTTGTTGTTATTTAGTATGTGTATTAGTATCCCTAAACCGGAAGAGGCGTGTCGTTTTGAGAATTGTTTTATCGGAGTGGTTCCGAATACTTCTATATTCACCGCGTCGCGAAAGCTCGATTGCGCACTGGAGTGCTTGAATACTAGCTCCCTTTGTGTACACAGAGCCGTTTCCCCTATTCTGAGTTTTCAAACATCAACTCAGTATGCCCCGGAGCCACAAAACATGTTCGCAGTACTCGCGCCTTGCCACCATCATTGTCAGCAACACCATTCCTCCCTTACGAGAGCACGGTATACCGTTTTAAGGAAAGGATGATCTCACGATCTGTGCGAAGCGAACGTTGAATTCAAGGATTGAACTGAACTGCGCTGTCTAGAAAACGGAGACAGAACACACGCGCAAATAGTGCCCTCGACCCCTACTTCATTTTCTTCGTTTAATGTCAGATGACTACGTAACAACGGTGCGGACGGGCAACAAGTGCGCACGTCACGAGCGTCAAGGAACGAATTCTCTTCCCATTTCTTACACTCGTGGCAGCGCACCAGTACGACGGAGCCTATGGTTGGCCAGATGACCTCACACTTCTCCTTTGTATTATTATTATTATTGAACGTCATCCCCCCCCCCTCATATGATAAAGTCGTTTGTGACAGTACCAACGATACTGACGAGAAGCTCGCTTTTGGTCGCCAAACCCGAAGAGAGCAATCCTTTCATCCGTAGTGCTACGGTAGACGTAGCAATCTGTGCTGTAAGGAGAACATTCCCGATCCGTTGCGTATAAAGGATGCAGTGAGTCAGAAAACGAGTGTTGGTCTTCATCTTGCTTCGAAGGAGATGGGGCTGCAACGCCTGTGCCTTTTCGCCGGGTCTCGGGAATCGTGAGCTGCATGTGACGGTGTTCCAGTGTCTCTTTTCTTCTTCCTTTCTTTCCTTCGTTTTCTTTTCTTTTTATCTTTTTTTTTCGCATAGCAAGCCGACACTTTGGCTACCTAACATTTCCTTTCTTTTTATTAATAAACATATTCGCCCCCCCCCCCCCCCCCCAAGGACCGCACCGAACCGAACTGAACTGAACTGCGCTGCCCAGAGAACAAAAACAGAACACGCGCAGATGGTGCCCTCAAGCTCTTCTTCCTTTTGTGCACCAATTTGTTATACCGTTCATCGTGTGTAGTACAAAATCCTGCGCGCCAGTGTATGATGCATGGCTTAAAAGCACTAAGAGTCATTTTCATGGGAAACAAGAGTCCGTATCATTTTTAGTCCGTCCAACTCCAAGAGCCCAGATTGCACCACATCCAAAGGTGTTCATGGGAAATTTGCTAGAGTGTACCAATCTTATCCGGTAATAACATCTTCTTTTTAAGTGGTGAGAGAGGTCAGCCAATATTCGGCTTGCTACGCTTAACAACGTAACATGTCAGCGTCAGAGTCCTTCACTCTCTCCGCGAGCGCCGCATTCTCCACGTTAGTTTTCCTAACACCAAACCAAACCAACCCAACCTTGAGTATTCTGGACCGGGGAAGAACCATTCATGCGATCCACGATCCCTCCCCCTGATAAGTATCATCTCCTTTGTATACTACGCCCACAGTATTACCCCCCCCCCCACACACACACACAATTAGAGGAGCGACATTGCCTAAGCTCCATAAAATGGACCGTGGTCTCGACACCAACCAGCGTGCAAGTTCAAACCGAGAGCGTTGTGTCAAACAGCATACCGTTAGCTGTCCACAGATCTCAGGATCTTGATATTATCTTCCAATAGAGGTCTAAGGAGTCTATGGTGTTCACAGGGGGGGGGGGGGGGAGTATATTTGTGAAGAAAAAGGGAAACGAGAGGTTAGCCAGGGCAAACAGCTGGCAAAAAAAAAAAAGAAAAGAACGGAAAAGAAGAAAAAAAAGAGGAAATTTTGCGAGTAGAGATATGCGTCAGTGTCCAATAATCCTGTCACGACGAACACATCGAGGCTTAGGGCAATATAATTGTTCTACTACGTTTAAATATCTCTATTCAGCGTTGCGAAGCGATGCTTTGGTAACCACCGTTACATAATCGTACGCACACGGGATAGAGAATGAAATGGACGTGAAGCGAACATCAAAGTGGCTGTCAAACACTCTCGAGTGAAAAAAAAAAATATATATATAAAAGGTCTAGGAACCCTCTCTTTCCTTGTAGGTCTGTACTCTTTCCGCTTTTAATGGAGGCCATCGCTCGTGCTTCGCACAGTCTCGGTAATTGACCGTGTCCCGATAACAACGCTAATCTTATTAGCGTGAGGCAATGTTCACGCAACAATTACCCCCTTTTCTCTCTGGTTTATTTTTTCGTCTATACCGTAGCGCAGTTAGCGAATATAGCGGGAACACAACGTAGCAGCGTACGCATGATTACGCGTTGGGAGATGTGCTTTTTTTCTTTCGTCTCTCTCTCTATTGGGTGTGCGGCGTTCTTCCCCGTATTCCCTAGCTCACGATACGAAAACGAAACAAAAGCAAAGCTTTATCCTTGGCGGCACGTAGGAGGGAAAAAGACATTTCAATGAATCATGACACGCAAATTGCAGGGGCTGAACGAAAGGTTAAGACAAACACACCAAATAAGCCTATTGGTAGCCCATGTGACCGGCAGTCAGAGAGGTGTGGGTTCGAACCCCGCCATCAGCACTCGCGGACTTTTCGTCTTTCCTAACCATGACGCCCATGATAACAATCTTGATGAGAGCCATTAATCTGCGCCAACTCAGTCAAAGAACGAGAAAACAAGCGTTCAAAAAGCTAGTAAAAGTACTCAATCTCCGCAATGTACCACTACACAGTGATGTTCGCCGAGTATGCCTTGCTACTGTGACACTTCATTTGTCTTTTCTTTCTTCTTGTTCCCTCTCTCTCTTTTTTTTTTCTCGTTTGTTTTAAAGCGACACCGTATAGAACGTATAGGTCCGTCTGTAGCTTATAGGACCACGTGACCAAACATTTACCGTCAATGATGGCGCAAGCTACCACACTTCAACGGGTTTAGCGCAATGCCCAAAGACGCAGACAAGTTTTCAAAAGTCAAAGAGAAAGTCGAGTTGGTGTTTTAATGTACCTTCCCTCCGTTTCTTCGAGCAAACGTATATTCCTCTCACGCGCTGTTTTCATGTCTTATCAATATGCGAGTGGGTAAAAACACACAGTGCATCTTAAAGAAAAACGAAAAGAAGAATAAGCACGACGAAGAAATCTGAGTTTCCCATGACCATCGCGACGGCGATACTGCGTCACCGTCCATCTCCGTCCACGGCTCTGTCGAGCATAATGCTTGACCAGATCGTAATTATACACTTCCAGAACGACGCCCCTTGAGCGAAAGATCTACGCGCACATTTGCAATGCACACCACGTATCAGCGACTTCTGAGTCAAGCAAGCTGTCAATTACGAGGGAGGAGCACATTAGGTTAATAAAAAGAAAAAACATTTAGTTCCATGTAGAAAACGACCACCAGGATCGTTAGCTATGTACGAGCCGTGCCTGCGCTTTATTTCTTTTTCTTTTTCTTTTTTTTTAGCGTTATACGTTCGTTGAACTGCAATCGGGAAAACTTTCAAACCAGAGTAGCGGAAAAAGATTTGACCGACAGTAATCTATGCTTATGTAGCAATGGCGAAGAGAGTGGGAACGACTGACTTCTTCGAAAAAAGAAAAGTCGAAATAGGAAGTACGCGGAGGTCGTCAATCAACTGAAGCAAAGCAATTTTTTCCGAGCTAGAGTAAATGGCTTTCCCCCACCCCAAAAGTTGTGACGATGAATAACGAAATGGACACGAGTAGGAAGCCGATTGCGCTTTGCACTTCCCACAAAATAGTACAATATAGAACGGGAACGGGAAAAAATCTTCCGGAAACGACTGGTCTTCAAGAACACTGCAGGTTTTGAGAAGTGACTTTTCCTTTCCCCTGTTTTCCTTTATGCTTTATCCTGCTGCACCCACTCTACCCCTTTCTTGTTTCCTGTGTTTGGTTGTTTGTTTGTTTGTCCTATTTTTCGTAGCTGACCTTTTTCTTTCTTTTTTTTTCACCCACAAACGCGTTTTGGAGTAGCCAGTTCTGATTGGGTCGGGACTAACCTCTCCATATTTTTCTTTGTTTTCCAATCCAATCCAATCCAATCCAATCCATCATGAGCAGATAGTTGAAGCCGTACAACGCGTTCTCAATGAGGCCCATAGATTCTTTTCTCATGCATAACAAGTAGATTTCTTTACATATAAAATCGTGTGTCTTCACACTTTGCTATTGAGTCCAATGTTCTTTTCATTCTCTACATTACTGCCTGCTCAAGCATATATTACTGTGGTTCAAATCTTTTTTTCAGGTACCCCTGGTTTAAAATTTTACCCAATTGTGATTCAACGAATGTATCTAAAAAAAGAAAAAAGAGAGAAGTCATGGTCCGCACATAACTAAGTGTCTCATTGATCCGTTTTGTACATGCAACTAAACGCAAAGTTAAGCAATTTCGGGTATTACGTTAAGTTCCAGTCAGATATCTTCCCAAAGTTCAGCCTTTCGCCAACGATCACAGGTCATTCTGCCTCTGCCTATCCTGACGCGCAGTTGCCGTGTTGCCTTTATTTTAGGTATTAGAAAAGGTGTCAAGAAAAGAAATGTGAACAGCTGTCTGTCAACGCATTCCTTCATTAGCAACGTACGTCGTAATTACTCGTCAAGAGCAGGATCAGGGTGTTGCACGCCGGTCGTGGCGCGATTGGAAATCAACCAGGGAAAAGTCTTATCGAATAAGCCTCGTTACAGAGAAGTCTAGCAGTTGTAAGTCGCAAAACGCGTTCCGAGAAGAAGCGAACTCGGAGAAAGTCACACCTGATTGGTGCGTCTAGAGATAAGGTCCCGGAAATGTTGCCGGCCTGAAAAAGCAACTTTTTCTTTCGATCGTTTCGGATTTGGAGCGGGAGTTAACCTCGCTTGATGATAAAAATAGCGCGGGCTCAGGTCGTTTCCGGCGACATGGCTTTTCTGTGCAGTGCACGTCTCCTGCCATTTTATCCCAACATTAAAGCGAAAGTGTGACGTCATTTTATGTCCAGTTCAACCAAGTCGGTTTTAAGGTGTGTGTGACACGAGAACAATCCCGCAAGAAAGGTGTGTTCAGAGGAAATTGTGAAGCATTCGAATCTCGCATTGTTTAGCGAAGTAGGGATAAAATTTTGTAGAGAATATGGGCTGGTGTAAAACATCTAGCGTTTCCAAAAGACGACTTATTTACTCCCTGACGTGAGCTTGCTGATTACTTGACGTTCTTACTAGGGTACGCCACGCGAGTACCGCTCACAAGGACCAGTAGGCTTCAGGGTACGTTTGCTCTGAATATCAGTAGCATATTGTGAACAATAAATTGACCTATCGCGTGAAGGCCATGACTTCGATTGGTTGCCGCTGTACTGCCTTTTTGTTGTTGCTATTGCACTGTCGTTGATGATACGCACGTGTCATTTCTTTGTATATAATTGTGGTCGCGAGCCTTTGGTGGGTGCGTGTGTTACGACGCGTTTCCGTTATTTCTGTTTTAATATTTTGTTTGTATTTATTCCTTTTTGCTTTTGCTTTCTTTTTTTTTGTGTGTGTGTTGCAGAATTGGTCGGGTGCCTAATTCAATTTCTCAATTAAAAAAAAAAAAACTCAACTTATGGCTTCGACTGACTACGGCACTTAATCTAGTTATCTTGATTAATGACAGCATTCAAACGTTTCATTTCGTACGTATTTTTTCTACATTGGAACAAGCAGTGAGTGCGGCTGCAGACGACATGTTTAACTTCAAACTCTTCCGAAACCCAACACCGAACGACATCGATGTACGAGCAAACAACTGTCTGTCTGCTGGTTCTACAGTTTTCAGCTATATTCCTTTCCTTTAGACTTTCCTTCTTTAAACATATCACCCCCCGCGCGCGCGCGCACGCACGCACGCACGCACGCACGCATGCATCCTGCAGCGCTCGTGGTATTCTGAAATTCGTAACCGATGAAATTCAGCCACACATGAAACAGACAGAAAGCCATCATATTTCAATACAAGCTGAACCGTGCTTTCCAACCCACTGGTGTACATCATACTATCTAATGATACAAAATCGTGCGGTGGTGCCGGTTTCGCTATGAGAAACGATAAGGTATCACCGTATCCCACGAAAAGAGCACATGTGCCATTAATCGGGGCGGTTATTGTGATATATTGGTATTTGCGAAGCAGTCCAGAGCAGCATTTCCTGCCGCATGTGTGGGACAGATGATACACTGAACTGACGAAGAACGTGAAACTTCTTGAGTGGCGATCAAAAATGGAATCTCTAAAATTTAGAGACAAGCAAACTGAAAAAGGAAGAATAAGGTACAGGAGGAAGCAGGCGAGGTGTAATATTTAGCACTGGAGGGTCGTGAAAGAAAAAAAAAAAGTAAATGTGGAAAGTCATGGTAAAGGAAAAGACATGTTGAGCTAGGCCTTATTCCGGGTTCATCCCAACGGGAAGTAGTTCTCACAAGAAATGATATGCGATGTCACTACTAGCACTCAGGGGGCAGAATTGTTTAAACAAATAACGAGGAATGTCCGCTTTATGCGCATCAACGTCCTGTAAAGGATACTTCGCCGTGGTATAACGCTTACTGAGGTGAAACCACCTTTCAACTTCGAGATTTCGGCAAGTTTCGTGCAAATTGCGGGCACAGAACATGCATATTGGAAAGCAAACGTGAACGCATACATGTATTTATTTGAAATCTTACCACGTGACACAAATTCCCACACCTATGTACATTTGCAGAGGTAAGCTCATCTTCAAACAAAAACAACAACAACAACAAATAAGTGATGACGATGTAGTTGGATGTTTCGCCGGTGAGCCAGCACCCTATCTCATTACTTGAGGAGAGAAGATGAGGAGGTGAGGGGGGGGGGAGAGAAGGTGGATGATGGTGAATGTTCAGAGTCCGCGCAGGAGCCCTGTTGCCGCTAAAGGGTGATGAGGGCTTGTAGAGCTTCGTAGCTGATGCGATGGGATGACCGGAGGCCCAAGCAGTTGAGGAAGAGTAAGTGAGTGTGTCCCAGTGACTTCAAGTTGGCGCTGGCGTTGGACGCGTCGCTGAGTAGCCCACTTATAAAGCTGGTTCATGACTGAAGGGAATCAACTTTTCTGCCGCTTGCAGTGTCCTCTTGTAGTGCAGCAGCACCGGGATAAATAGACAAAATAGCCTTCAAGGCAGCGAAAATAAGAGGAAGGAGTACACTTGAGGCCTCATTGTCACGAACTTCAGTAACACCTGGCTGTTCAGACCTCCGAGTTAATGGATGCCTCCTACGTGGACCCGTATGGACGGGAACCGGAACCTTCCTAGCGACGTCGGTGCATGCTTCACTCTAGGGGTTCACCGCAGCCGCTGCCGGCGTCTCCAAAATTCCTAACTATTCCCCACCGTGCAGCTGCCTTTCCCTATTGCTTCGATGTGCGAGTTGTATTCGCCTGGGTGGCCGCTCGGTTGCGAAAGTCGCAGGGAAAAAGGAAGAGGGATTACCGTGTACAGGTAATGCACGTGCAGTGTAATGCAATGTTGGTCATCTCCAAAGTCGAGGCGCGAACTATAGTTTTTGGACATCATTACTTATGTCACACACTTCTCATTAACTAAGTCACAGCAGGAAAATGTGCTTGCATTATTTGCTACTAATTGTTAGAAGTTCCACTTTTAGGTTGCTGGTCTCGAGTAAGGCGGCAACCGCATGGAGCAACTTTTACCAACTGAATCGGGCCAATGGAGTGCCAACTCAGCGTGAACGGAACGGTATTGAAGCTGTGCAACCGCATGGAGCAGAATGTCCACGTTGAGGTTGTCATAGTGAAGCGTCGGCCTAGCGTTTACCACCGCTTGTTGCACGCGATGTAGCAATGCTTATTGTAGTAAACTGCTGTACGCATTGTTTAGTAACAGAAATGATATTTTAGCGGTTTTTGAAAAAGTACGGTGCTAATAACATCTAGAAATCAGGTGTTTACAAGAAATTTTGAGATACGAAGAGAATGTTGGGTTTATGAGTGTTTCTAGCACTGCTCACTAAAGAAATATCAGACTGCATTTTTGTTACCATTATCTCCTCACACGTTTCCGATTTGCCATGGGCCACAAATAATATTTTGATGTTTCATTTAGTCACCTTCGCCTTGCACACACCTTGTCACCTCCTGCCAAAGGACATATTTTAAGTTGATGTCCTTATACTGAACAAGTTTGACGTTCCAAAGGGGTAGCCTCCTTGAAACCTCCGATATTAATATATCCACGTCGAAGTCCGCGCGACGGGCCATCTGCGTGTTCTTCTAGGAGGCAGGGCGAAGAGGGCAAAGCCCAAAAGAAAAAAAAGTGGTCACAGGCATGGTCACAGGTGACTTTGTCACGTGCTTGTGGCATTTCCTGTGAAGCTTGTTTTCATTGGCGCACACGGTTCCGTCGGGTGGTGTCACTTCCTTTCCTTAGACTAAATATCTATCCTTGGCAGAAACCGGCCCATCGGTACGTCGTCTATTGTTCGCTTAGTAGGTCACCGTTCCTTTCAAGTTCTGCTGCCATTCAGTTGGCAAAAGTGCTCCATGCGGTTGCCGCCTAAGCCACCGATGCGACGTACACCGGTCCATGTTCAAAACAGTCTAATTAATTATGCCCGCCCAGTCACATTCAAAGGCCCACAGAATAAGAGAGGGCAGAGAGAGAGAGAGAGAGAGAGAGGTAGCTGGGTTTTTGGAGCTGGGGTGCAGAGCAGTTAGCATCCTGCACTGTTCTAAATTAGGCTTCCATGTGAAGTGCATTGTCCGTTGCCTATTCAACTTGCGCTTTCAAATAAAGACTTTGAAGAAGCAGACAGAATCAAATAAGGGGGCTTTTTCAAGGAATACTGATTTGTGCACTCGTGTGAAAACAATATTTAGTACACGACAAGAATGGCGATAATATCTGGAACGGTGGAGAGTAATGAAGCGATACAGCTATGCTTAATTTGAAGCGCATATACTATAACTACCGTATAAATTACTTGAGAAGCGTGTCCCAGTTGTGCAGTACGTTGGGCGGGAAGATGGAATATTAGAGCCGAGGAAGCCGCGTACGAGAGAGACTAGCCACGTCATTATGTGATTCGAGGCCCTGGCAAGGCGATCACGCAAATCTAAGGACCTGTTCTCACATACTGTGCTTTGTGTCAGAGCGCTGGAAACCAACCGTCGTTTCCTGCTTCCGCGTTCTCCCTCACAGCAGAGGCCGCAATGCTCGGCCGGCTCGGCAGGTCAAGTCCCGCGAAACCTCATCCGTGACGTGGCGCAGCCCCGCTTCGTGTTGTATTGGTTCTTGATTCCCGTAATCTACGTCGACGCACAAGCACAATTAGCTGGGCTAACGCGAACAGGATCCCACGGCTTCGGCGATGTCACAGCTAAAATAGCCTCTTGATTAGTCCTCACAAATCGGCGCGACAAATGAGCTCTGAGTGAGGCCAAAAACAGCAAGTCGATCTGGTCAAGACCAGCACTGAAAAATATGACAGGCGCTTAACTCCGACAACAGCTGTTTTCCAGCGGTTCATGATAGTGCGAGGAGGAAAAAAACACAGCGCTGTTTGCTAGCGCTGTGGAACAAAGCGCTGTATGTAAGAACAGGCCCTGAGCCTGAGAATCGTACTGATGTAATCAGACTACTTGTGCATGATCTCATAAAGGCTCTCAGGTGCTTATCGATAAGGATGGTAGTGGTATCGAGTAGTAGTAGCAGTAGTAGTAGTAGTAGTAGCAGCAGCAGCAGCAGCACAGTATCTATAAACATCGATCATTTTACCTGCATATTTCGTGTACGTTTTGGTTTTAAGACCAGCCGGATTCCTTTTCAGCTTACTGTATCGCAAAAAATATTCAACAGATCCAATAGACGCTTGTTTTTTTTTTCTGTTCCCATAATATACGATATAACCTCAACGAACGCATGCGCTGTTTTCAGCTGAACGAATAACGCTAGAACACTAACTTTCTCCTAAATAAGGCTCCAGTCAATAAAGCAATAAATTATCTCTTCTAGATCGACGCTCACGATCCAATTACATAACTAAATTTACGAAATATCCTGGTCGCAACAGCAAAACATAAACTGTTTCGACGTCCCCACTTCCTGCGACCACGCGCTTTTTCTTCTCTCAATATCTTCACAATTTCTTTTCGCCCAACATATATTTTCCGGCGCAATACCTTCCAGCGACAGGGCATCCCTGCATGGATCGTAATAATGTTAGTCCCCTTCCGAGTCCGAGAGCACATGATTTATATCGATGGCAGGCTCAAAGCGAGGGATATGCCTAGTGGATACAATTGTGTTTTGCTCCCTTCGTGCTAAGGAGTCAATACTTTTTCTTTTCTTTTAGCGCTGTTATTTCTTGGCTTTACTTTCTGTATCATTTCCGGCTATAGTCCTGTTTGCTATAGCACAGAGATGATGCAATATCCTTTTGGGAACGTTTGCCTGGGTATAGGACGATACACACACGGACAGACACAAACGGGGCAAGACAAACAAAGGTACCAGCAATCAGTCTGGAAGATCTGTCGGAAGGCCCAGGGTAAACCTCAGACGGCACAGCGGGCCGAATTCGAACCAACCACCTCCCGGCATAACAGCGTTGTGTTCTTTGGCTATTTGCGTTATTAGTCAGTATCTATGCATCACGGCTATTTATCCGCTTTTTTATTTTTTTTTCTCTCGACTATTATCCAAGAAGAAGATGCCTCATAAGGCGTTACTCGAGGACTGCTAATATCCTTTTGGGAACGTTTGCCTGGGTATAGGACGATACACACACGGACAGACACAAACGGGGCAAGACAAACAAAGGTACCAGCAATCAGTCTGGAAGATCTGTCGGAAGGCCCAGGGCAAACCTCAGACGGCACAGCGAGTCGAATTCGAACCAACCACCTCCCAGCATAACAGCGTTGTGTTCTTTGGCTATTTGCGTTATTAGTCAGTATCTATGCATCACGGCTATTTATCCGCTATTTTTTTTTCTCGACTATTATCCAAGAAGAAGATGCCTCATAAGGCGTCACTCGATGACTGTTAATATTCTTCTGGGTCAGGGTAGTGACCAGGTCTAAAATCTCTCCACGTCTCCAGTAAGTGCTAAGTACGCGTTCAAAAAGTTGCCGCGTTCTTTAATGCTTCATCTAAAGATGGGCTGTTTCGTCCCGCTTGAACACGTTGTTGCCGGTACCAGGATGCAAGCTTCTGACAAGCGGGCAGGGATACAAGAATAGCTCTATCGCCCTTTTGTGTATCTGTCTGTGTGTATGTGCGTGCGTGTGTTTCCGTTTTCTTTCCTTGTTTTCCGTTTTCTTGATGTTTTTCTCGTTTTCTTTCTTTTTTTTCGTTTTCCTTCTTTTTGGTTTCTTCCCTTTTTTCCGTTTTCTTTCTATCTTTTCGTTCCCTTTTATGAAAGGAATAGCAAGTCGGTCTTTGCCTGACTAACCTTTCCTTGCTTTTCTTTCTCAATAGACATATCCCCCCCCCCCCCTCTATCGCACGCATTCGCATAGAAGGGGAGCAAAACCTTGAGCGCCAAGAAGGTTGGGCTTCCTTTTTAACCATTTTGAGCGCCTCACCGAGTTTTTCCAGACACATATTCATTCTAAGGAGTAAAGCGAGTGGAGTATAGACTAGTCACACTAATCATTGTCTAAATGAGAAAAAGAATCCCCGCTCTCCTCCTCTTTTTTTCTTTCTCCTTACAAACAATATGTACAAAAGAATCCCTCCTTTTTATGCTTACTTTTGCGGGGAATATATGTTTATTTAAAAAAAAGGAGGGAAAGGTTAGCCTGCGCCACGGCTGCTTGTTAGTCCCAGTAAAGAAAGAAAAGGTAACAGAAAACAAAGAAAAAGAAAAACAAACAACCAGACAGACAGACAGACAGATCCGATGAAGAACTCTGGGATAATAATCGATTTTGCAAGTTTGACTATGTTTCACGAACCCTTCCCATTTCGCACACGGGAGACGGGAAGCAGCTGCCGTTAGCATGCGAACGAAAAATGAATCAATGGGATATGTAAAGGACAGCTTATGCGGCCCCTAAACCTATTTATATTTGGCATTTCTATGTTATAATCGCGTATATATTCACATAAACAACGTTAGAACATTTTGAAGATGCGTTACGAACTGCGTCTTTTGAATAAGAAGATACCCTCGACACTACGCAACAGCCCTTACCCGTGTCCCTCAACCTGAATCGATCCGTTCCCACGGTGAAACATTTGGGGAAGCCTTTCATGCAACGCGTGCGCGAACAAGATGCGTTGCATGAGGAAGACGCCGGTTTTAGCTTCCGGCAAGACTATGCAGCCCGTTCCTAATTGAAACCACGATACCCCGCAGGTCTAATACCTCTACGTGTTTTGCTTCAGACACGAAAAGAAGCAAACTTTAGGAGCGGGACCGTAATGGAATCCCCCTCTAATGGTGTTTTCCTTCCCCATTGCCTCGCCCAGGCTATGTACGTGTCCGACGTACTATCACGTTTGACGGAGATAAGGGCTCGAGTGGAATAACTTATTCCAAAGGGCTACATTGAAGTTTGCTCTAGACCGCTTGGACAATAGAACCTTCGATATAGTCAAGGTGCTGGGTGTATGGGAACCCGGGAAGAGAGATGCGGCATTGTCAGCGCTTGTCAAATTCATAGTGAGCAGTGAGATGGAATCTGTATTTTAGGACCGCATGGCTAGGCATGTGTCGTCGAGTTCCCCGTTGCAGTTTTGTTTCTTGCACTTCAGCTCACTTGTAGGGGATGTAGCTACGCATATGCACGTACAGTTCGGTGATTGGGAGGGGTGATGTGTTTCTATTTTTAGCTTTTCACCTTTTTTTTTCTTTCTCCTTTTCTCCTTTTCTTTCTCCTTGTGGGAGTAGCAGAATTCGTCAGTGACGAATTCAATATCTTCCGGTTTTTTTTCTATAATCAAACTCAACTTATTTGTGCTGCACAATCACTTCGGTTTACACTTTAAGTGTGTGTGGGGTGGGGTGGGAGAGGGGGGGTCACTATGAATAGTCGAGTGGTATGCTTCACAAAACAAGCAAGTTCCCTGGGGGGAAGAGCGAGGGACAGCGAGTAAAAGGGAAGGCTCATTATCTTATTTGCGTAGCCAGGATGCAAACAACAACAACATAGATGAATGGATGATGATGATGATGATGATGTGGGATGTTTCCCTGCGTTGAGTGCAGGACCCTACCCCATCAGGATGCAAAGACAGTTCTCGTGGTCCGAGTTCTAATGACCGTGTTACATTCTGAGACTCAAGTAAGGTGTTTTCGTTTTTTGCACATAGCATCCCGTGTACTTAAAAAAAAAGATGAGAAGGAAGAGGTATTTCTCAACAACAAAAACAACCTTAATTTTCAACTTTAACTTTATTAACAGGTTCTGCGCAACCTGTTGTTGGGCTAGCAGGCGTATCTCACTAGCGACTGCATTAGACTTCACCTTCCACAGGGAGTAATCACCATAGATACTGGCCGAAATAGTATGGGGGATGATGATGATGATGATTGAAAGAAAAAAAATGGGAATACCACCGGCTCGGTTCTTCCTGTAGGTGACAGTGGTGAACGGGTCATCCAAAGTTGTAACAGTGTAACATCGTTTATTTCATCTGTCCGCTGGATACCGAAGTGTCCCCCGCGTTACCAGGAACATTCATGTCTCGCTGATTGTCGGCATTACCCGAATCAGGGCTCTTCACACCGTTGTCGATTGGAAGGGCTGCAAGGGACCTGTTGACCTGTAGGCAGCGTTATAGGCATTTCTCGTCTTGTATGCAGCGACGGAGAATCAGAACGGTACGGCGAAGTGTTCCCCTTTTCCAGTAGGAAGACTTGCAAATACTCTGCAGTATTTGCAGCTCTCCACTCTCCAAAGCCAAAATAAAGTTGTTGTTGTAGTTGTACTCTGCAGTATACAAGCTTCAAAGTACAGTATACATATTACATGCAAGATACTTCTGAAAACCAGACATGTCTCCTTCGATGCCAAGCAGTTAACGAAACCTAAAATTTCTATCTTTCGGACAGCGTTCGGGCACGTAACACGACGTTTATAGAGAGTTGCAGTACTATGTACGTAATCGCGTGGCGTGCGTACGCAATCGCAAGGGAATAGCTGGTGGATATTCCGTGTACGCCGAACGCTGTAGTGCACGCTACTTCCTAGCATGCGATACAACTGGAAGTCTCTGTTGACTGAACTGACATAGTAAACGCACAACAGAAGCCACACATAGTAGCGTGTTGACTTCTTTATATTTCTGCCACGCGCGTTGCCATAGAAACGGCAGTGACAGGTTGTGCGCCTTCAACAACCAGTTATCGTTCGTTCGCTCCAAAACGATTGCCAATATGTTTCAGAGCAGACGTCGTGTCGTGATTCCTGCAGCACACGCAGTTTTTTTTTTTCTCCGTGCCGGGGGGGGGGGGATATGTTTATTGAAAAGAAAAAAAAAGGGGAGGCATGTCTGTCTGGCCTGCTGTTACGCTCAATTTCAGTGTACATGTCGAGCGTGCTACATCTTGCGACCATAGAAAAGACGATCATGTACTACGTTACACACACTCGTGGCCTGGTCCCTATGTAAGAAAGGAGGAAGGAAGACAAAGTCAAGGCGCATGCGCCTTTAGCACCGAGAAGAGTCACGTTTCAAGCGAACTTGTGGCGCCACCTTCGGCAGTGTCATGGCTGTCAGCCTGTCTTCAGTGATACTTTCGTTTTGCGTACAGAAAGGAACAAATGGAAACGATTGTTGTTAGAGAATCTTGGGAGAATGCCGGGAGGAGTGTGAGTAAACCCTCGCTCATACCCCTTTCTCCCCCTTGTTTTGCGGATATAAGCGTTTGGTTCGTAATAAATAGTTGCTGTGTCAGAGGAATTTCTTTCCTTCCGTGTCCACAGTGCATTTCGCAAAATAAATTTGCAGACCGTCACGAAAAGTGATGCGTCGTTTAGAGGCAATGTCACGCGTTTCGTCAGCGTCAGCACCAGTCACTAGCGGCTGCCGCTGAAAATTGCACCACCGTCCGCGATCGTCTGCACATTTTTTTCCCTCTAGTATCGAGATTTTCATTTAAATATGCACGAACAGGGAGCTTCTTCGAGTACGCAGACACGAAAGAGATTTCATGTGTTCTCTCTTAAAACAAACGCTGTCAGGTAAGAAACTTTGCTATTTAAGTTGCTCTTTGCAAGGTAGTAGCAGAAAATGACATTCTAATTTAAAGGCACGTCCTTCTACGTGCCACAGGTGGACGGCAGAGCAAGGTGTCGTGAGCCCAGTTGAACGGATATCGCGCTGACGCACAGGAAGAAGACCGAGTGGAAACGTCTGGAAACTTATTGCCTCAGGTTGCTTAGACGTCAATAAGGAAAATTTAATCTTCCGAAAGGAACGGAGGAAACCGAAGGCTTGACACTTTTCACACCTTGTAAGGTGAAAAGAAATGGAATTTCCAAGTCATCATCCGTTAAAAGCGTATCTTTCTTTTTCAAAAGGACGAGGCTATTTATGGCCCGGAATTATATGTAATTTTTAGTTAGGTCGTTAGTAAAGGATTATTGCGCATTAAAGGGTAATCAGGTGTCTCGCGACGTACAGCCGCCAAGCATCTTCAAAACAAACAACAACAACAACTAAATCATGACTATGGCCTGGGGTGATTCACCGCTTGAGAGCAGTACACTACCCCATTACACGAGAAGCGCGAGATGTGAAATATGAAAATGAAGTTATGTGCAAGTACAACTCTTGAACTCCCGTCCTCTGGTTGTGCAACGCTACGTCACACAAAAGGAAGAAGCACATCAAAGAAGTGCCAATCCTGTCCTTGAGATGCAGGGGAGGACCCTACAGCGTCTGGAGCAAGCCGGTAGAAAAGAGGAACTCCAAGAACATCAGAAGTCCTCGACCATCAAAACAAAGTTGTTCTTGTTGTTGCGGGAATCATGTAATCACAACAGAGCGGTGACCTGGGAAACACAAGAAGGTCGAGCCGCCAGATAACTCAACATGAATTACTGGGTCATGTGAATGCAAAAAAAAATAAAAAAAATCGTTAAAATCAGTAAATAAATAAATAATAAGACAGAATAGAAAACTTTCTGAAGAATAGACAGGATGTCAAGGGAGCAGGCGAGCTGGTGATGACGGATATCCATAATGGACACCCTGAGACTGAGGGACCCTCAAACTCCTCTTAAGGACATTCGGTTCCCTTTTTGAAAACGGTGTGGTTCCACTCTCAAGTTACATTCTTTACATTTACATTCTTCTAAGTGTCTGACAACCTCTGAATGAGGATATGAGTTTTTTCACATTTGCGGCTAATGAGAAGAACTCAGATCCTTCGACCTTCGCATACATTTGAAGAGGTCGAAGTTCTTGTGGACGTCATCCGTTTCTAATTCCACAGAACACAGAGGTGACTGCTGGTTTGTAGGTCACCAGTTCATCAGCCACATTCGACTTCGTGCACCGAAGTTGTCCATAATGAGTCTGCCGCATGCTGGCCGTTCAACATACCGCGGTCATTAAATGCTCGTTAGCGCCACTTTTAGCGGCAGGGGCAGACTTCTGTTGGAAAAGATAGTGCCCAGGAGAAATCAGCCGCCCGCGAAAACCTGTCTGCTACGAGGGAGACGTATCATAAATGGAGAAACAGTAAAATAAAAGTGAAAGAATGGAACGAAATGTTACAATGTACAACTACGAACAGGAGGCAACATTTCTTACGGTATTGCAAACGCCGTCATATTCAGGTTTCATGATGTGCTGCGAATGGTATAATGAAAAAGAGGTCGAAAATAGGCGGCGAATAACAGCATTCCAGCAGAAGTCACGGTGACCCTATTGTTGGTTTCGTTTTGGATCTCTGCAGCATTCTGTAAATAAACGATGGACGACATGGAGCGACAACTAGCGCGCTTTTTGTGTCGCGAGACGCATCTCTTGTTGCGCAAATGGCCAGCGCCTCCGCCCTCTTTGTTTCCCCCGCGACGTCGCCAGAGACAGTCGAGTTCGCCCGGCGCGACACCGTAAACCAACGCGATGCATTGGTGCTTTGTCTTGGTTTACGGTGTCTGGTTACGGTTGGTTCGGTGGCTTACGGTGTTTACTGGGAACTGTAACGTATCCCTGTTTACAGACAAATGACGTCAGATGGTATAACACCACCACCCAAGTAGCACGACATCTTGGCCCAATATTGCTCCAATATTGAGCCAAGATGTTGTACTGCTTAGGCACCAACTTGGTAGACTGGAACTACTATAGCAAAAAAATCAATAAGTCACAAGAAAGCCACGTTTAAATATATAGCTTTTCATACTGTAAGGTTTGTATGCAATTCCTTACATATTATCAGTTGTCTGGCATTGTTCTGCTCCATTCTACCGGCGATTGATCTAAAAAATCGCTCCATATGATTTAGCCCTAAGGGGTACTAAATCACATGGAGCGATTTTCGAGATCAATTGTACCCTAAGAGGTACTATCCCCACTCATCATCTCACAATAAAGTTGTTGTTGTAAGAGGTATTAGGCAACCAGCGGTGCCGCGTCCGTTCGTTCGCATGGTTCATTAGTTGCTCAGGTTAATGTCTTTTCATTGGGTGTTTATTCATCGTCAAGAATTCGCCACAGGACTGTTGGTTGTCGGGAAGCACACGCTAACCTCTAAAGAAAAACGTATGATCACGCTGGTGTGGGTGGGGGGTGGAACTCTCTAACAAAACTTTCTTTTCATTTCGAGCTCCCTGCTTTTGTGCTGTTGCTGCTTTTGTGCTTAAGCCTCGCAGTACAACGTACAGCATAACTGTAGAATTTCTCTCGAATTTCTTTCAACACACAGGTATGCTATATACAGTTCACTTCAAACACGAAAGCATTAAAGAGTACTATTCTAAATGTTGCGTCGTTCACCACCCAGAAAGACCAGAGCTAGCTCCAAAGACGTAGTCCGACTCAGAAATATTCCGCCCACGTCCATTCCTCCCTCCTCTCTCTCTGTGGCGCACTATTACTCACCGTAGCCACAGTTACGCACGGCTGCGCTTACTCTCAGGGTCATCCTGCGACCGTAGCCTTCTTCTATCACACATAGACAACACTTTCCTTGCATAAGCAATCGCAATGGACATTATTCATCATGCTGGAGCGTCTGGCGAACGAACAGACATACTAAGACTCAACAAAGAACAAGTGCGTTATTCCTGGGATGCCCGTCTGGCAACCTTCGGCGTGACGTACCGACGAATCGGGATTCTCCTCCTTCTCAGCCTCTTCCTACTCGTTTGTCACCTCCCTCTTCTTATTCTTCCCCCTCATGTTCTTCCCTCCGCCTCCTCATTCTTCCATATTTTCCTTCGTCCTTCTTTTTCTTCTGCTCTTCCTTTTGCTTGTTCTCCTTTTCTTCAAACACGAACACGGTATTTCGAACAGAGGATGCTATTCTCCTCCTTCTTGTACAAAGGTCGCCCATTAAATCCACGTGCCTCGGAAATAAATGCCGCGTACACGAAATGGCATCATCGTTGCACCGTCAACTGCCAAGCATAATCGTGGAACGCAACACCCTGGAAACCATTTAACCCACTTTCCTGTTTTCTTTATACTTCGGTCCTGCTTGTTCGTGCTCCTCTGTTACTTTTACGTGAAAATTTGTTCCATGAACACGCATGCGCGCGTATCCTTTCAACAGCGTTCTGCAACCGTATACCTTCTTCGATTTCATTTTGTAACCACAAACTTCGCTCTCAGAAAGACACGTGTATGACTTATAGTTTCGTCGCTGCATACCACATGAGCGTATTGAAAACTATGTTACTCAACAAACAATCGAGAAATGGAAACAACCCATTCGTTTTTTGTTTTTTTTTTGTTGATGACTTGTCAGCAAAATCACGAGAAGGTGAGTTCCTCTTCTTTAACGTTTATAATTTTTTTTTGTATTATTCACTTATTTGACGATATTGAAGAACACTGCCAAGACACAATAAGAGACTGCTGCAACACGACCTCAAAAAAATAATTAATAAATAAAAAGACGGAGAAGAAAAGAAGCAAAGTTGTGATGAAAAAGTGATCTGAAAAAGAAAAGTACTTTTTTTTTCTCCCAGTGTGCAACATGATCTGACGGCAGCTACAGAACGTGTACGAAGAAAAACACACGCAGAGACGGCTGCTCGTGTATGTCCTTTTCTTCCGAATTCGAAGTTTTTTTTTTTCTTTCTTTCTTTCAGCCCGGACAAGAGCAGTTGCGTTTTCTTCGTACCTCTTCCGTAACTGCTGTTCATCACATTCAAGACGTGGACCAACCACCCTTCTGTTTCTGTCAGTGTTCGCGTAAGTGGTATAGTAGGCGAATCACGTTTTATAGGTGCCTTCTGTAGTCTGCTCAATCCGGATACCTCTGAACATGCTATACGCACATCATGTGAACGCGATGAAAGGGACGCGGCGAGTGAACGATTCCAAACAGAAAATAGTTGGTCAATCTCTCTGCTTTGTTTTGTGGAAGTTTGCGGTGGAATCAGATGCGGCCATTAGGGCCCGACTACTACTACTTGATGATGATGATGATGATGACGGCGACATTCACGATGTTCACTGACGGACTTCTGCTGCTGGCCCGGCAAAACCAAGGCAGCTACCCCAAAGCCGCATCCGTCTGGCTTCACAATCGAATGGCTTTGGAATAACCTTGAGAACGTCACAGTTACAAAATGCCGCACAACCAGATATAACTTCAGGAAGACTCCCCTCTACCTGTCATGTTGTCGCCACATTCGGACGACCGGCGAGCAGACGTAATATATCGGAAAGGAGGAAAGATCGCAAAATCGACAAATAACGCGCCATACCATTCTACGCGTTTGTCGCTCTTTCAATTTCTCGGGGGAAATTTTCAGCTCCAACATTTTAACATTTTATCCTGCCTGGATCTATGTTTGCGTACCGCGAACACAAGTGCAACGAATATGTTGTATAACTTATTTAAGACCTAGCAGTGCCGAATGCCTGCGTGTGCCACATATTCAGCCTCGAACTTGTAAATATACGGTATATCGGAACCGCGAAGAAATAGTAGACATACTTGACAGTCTTACAATCCGTAAGTTCTTCTGGAGTTTCTTTTCTGTTCTTTTTTTCTTTTTTTTTGAAGGGCCTTCTGGTGGGAGTACAGGGAAGTCGTGTTCATTTGTAGTAAACGTGACGGTGGCACTACCACCCCTGGGAGCGTCAGACGGAAGTCAGTCGTAGTATCCGATCTTGGTGTCTTTTGGTGACGGCGGTCTTCACAGGGCATAAAGAAAATGATGCGGGTTACAGTTAGCACACGTTGGCTCTTTCATTGTTGCAATCTGATCTTTGGTGAATCCCAGCACATATGCCACACTGTGTAGCACCTCGGCAATTTCGAACGATATGGCCAAATCGTTGGCAGTTATAGCACTGGCACTTGGCGTTCATGTTGTTTGTCTCGCGACGTGAAGCAACGTATTAATATTACGGGAGAGGTTCAAGAAGGACTAAGAAAGGAACTGTGACAGTGAAACAAAATTGCCCACCTTGGTTAATATTCCCCTCACCACCTTTTTATCATGGTTTTCCCACCACAATCTCTTCCGTGATCTCTCTTTCTCCTCGATTCCCACCTTTTCACTCTTGAAGGTTTTAAAACCATCGCGAGATGAAGTGGTCCTTGCGATCACGTTCGCACTGGGGCAGGACACCAAAGCACGAAAGTGTTACAATAAGAACGAAAACGAAAACGGCGATGAATTGTTCACTTTCAGGGTGCCCTGTTTTGCTTATCTACTTCCGAGAAGATGGAAAGCGTAGCAATAATCCGGATTGCAGCGGGCGTGGCGATATGAACGGTTCAGTGAGGCGACAAACTAGTAATTATAAGTGTATGGCACGAAGCGCTCGATACATGGAGCTAACATCGTTTGACAAATCAATTTTGAAGATGAAAGCGAAAGCTCTCTTTGCGTCGGCACATGCCAACGAAAGCATTTTCGACGACACGTGCCGACATTTCATGATTAGGAATAAGTAGATTTGAAGAGTTCAAACACTTCTCTGCTTGTTGAGGCTTACGTGCTGCGAAGGAATTCAGTGGCTGTTGTGTTGACTAGCTGACTCCGTTTGAAAGCGGCTAGACAATTGGAGGCCGCTACAGACGCGTTGTCGTTATTTCCTATTTTCCGAAAACAACAGGTGATAATTCGCGGATTTACGCCGTACACACACACAAAAAAAAAGATGAAGAATTAAACATATTTATTGAAATCTGCAATTTGAGGAGTCAGCTGCCCTTACATAGTACACCTGCACCTTATCGACGTTGTTTCAAACAACAAGAGGAAACAAACAGGAAGAGCCAAAGTAAGGTTTCTATAACACCTCGCAAAATTTCTGCCGATGATACAAACCACAGAACGAAACCGTTGCTCGGGTCACTTGAGTTGGGTCAAAGGAGACCCAACAAAACCTGTTTCCTTTCGTTCGATCTATCTCGCGACGCAATAAACGTTAAGGAGGACGTACGAATGACCACTAAACAAAAGGCAAGCACATCCTGCCGCGTGACGTTGCCTAGACACGTGAAAGGTATGTTTGCAAATTGTTCGTAGGCAGGGTGTGGAGATCACGTGGTTCTCGGATTGGATGTCTCACGAAGCTCATGACTTAAGCATTCCTGCACTGGGTATTCGAGGTACTGTTACAGTAGGTACTAATAGAGATACTAATAGAGGTACTCTTATAGTAGGAGTGCGTTCGCTAAGTAAAGGAACACCCACTGGCATGTGCGATTTGACGCAATTCACTGTTGCGACAATAAGAAAAGATGATGAGGAAAAACAAACCGCGACGTTAAACCGAGCCGACTAGGACTAGTGTCGACACGGCGAAAAACCCAGAGGATTCATGTGGACTTCATGAAAGGAAGTCAGCTCATAGGCTTTAACGACAAAGAGTACTCACAGAACGAGTTAACATGTGAAATGTGAACCTTGCCCTGCATGAGCCCTTTCGTGCGTGTTGTGTGTGCGCTTTCGTTTATGTTATTCCTATCAGACTTTCTTTGTTTGAAGGCACCTTGCCGCCATCCTGGCAGACAGACGGCCCTCTCTTTTTTTTTTTTTCGTCTTTTCTTTTAACGTCACGTCGCATCAAAGAGTCAGCACCTGTAAAGCGTGCTTTGCCACACAATGAGTATGTGCGCGGGGAAGCCTATTGTAGCATAACACACTTTTTTTTTTTTTTTTTTTTACTGCTACTTTTTTACTTCTGCTATACAGGGTGTCCCAGAAAACGTGTCATTGAATTAGAATAAAATAAATACGCCATCTAGAATCATGCGGTCAACGGCATTTGTTTTTACTAGGCTTTTGCCACCTCCTGATGTGAACGTCATCTAAGATGAGTTTTATTACGTAAATTTTAACGAACGCAATATGATTCAGCACCGAGCAGCTTATGTGCACACCAACCGATACAGTCGATAACATCCAAAGCCAACTCGAAATTACATCTGCAGAGATTTTTCTGACACACACCAAGCGAACTCTCCCACGTAGCATATAAAAAGCTTCCATAACCGGAGACCTAATTTTCTTAACCTGTCGTACTTTCCAATAGCGCTTGTAATCAAATTTCGTTGACTTTAAGTCTTTCAAAGAGCTTGACTGTGCAGCACTTCGGCGTTATTTTCCGCGCCGTGCTCATCTTGAGTGCGTGTTGAGAACAAAATTAAATTACAGACTTTCAACTTCTTTAATTATTCACATCTACAGCGCATTTCGCAGATACTACAGCATACATAGTAAAATATATTTAAGAAGTGTGTGCCTCCTTTGAGTTTCAATTATAGTGCAGTCGTCCTCTTTTCACAATGCCTCCCAATCCCGTCTTACTAGCATGACCCTATTACTGCATTGGAGAAGAGAATTGACGTAAACCTGCAACTTTCTAACAGGTTGTATGGCGACTCGCACTCTCCTGCTAAGGGATGAAATCAAGCCCCTGTGTTTTCTTCGTTTTAAATGAATAGCAAGTCAGCCTCCGCCTGACTCACCTTTGCACCCTTTCCTTTTTCAATAAACATATCCCCCCCCCCCCCTACACTTCGAAGCCGGAATTTTACCTCGTCAAAGATTATCCTCGTGTGTTCTTCTTGTCCTGTGTTTCCCTTCAAACTCGAGGCAATGTTCACATCAACTTCAAAGATTAAGCCTTTCTTAAACGAGATATTTTACATACCCGAGCCATTAAATGTTATAAAGTATGCGAACTGAGGCGCAACGCACCTTCTGAACCCATCAAGGTTTGTACAAAACGTACGTGACGCTTGGATGTGGTTGCGGCTGTTGCCATTTAATTTCTCTTCCTAATTTCCTTTCCTTCCTTTGTTTCGATTCCCCCTTTTTTCCTTTTCTTTTTCGTTTTCCCCTTCCCCCTTCTTCCTTTTTTCTCGGAATAGCAAGCCGGCTCTTTGCCTGGCTAAACTTTCCTTTCTTTTTTCTTAATAAACATATCCCTCCCCCCTCTTCACACGATGCAACTTTAGTGACGCGCAGCTAAGTTGCGCACGTTCGTTGCGTTGTGTGAACGATTGATAAACAACTTTGATTGATAAAACAAAATTGATTGATAAACAACTGACGTGAGTCACGAGTTGTTGACGAGCACAACAGTAAAATCCAACTCACTTTGCCGGCACATTCAACAGTAATCATACCGAAACTACCGCCGTGTGTCGCTAAGAGCGCAGTCGTCCACCCCTCTGAGGCAGTGAACTGGCCTGATTTCGGCAGCTTCCGCTTGCCGCTAGGGTGTCGTACCGAGGAGAAAATACACCGCTCGCGTGTTCCGTAAACTTTTGTCGGGACCTGTACCACTTTTAAGAACCCTGAGATCGATGCGCGTTGCCCAGATGCGGGGTACGTTGACTCCTTCTAGCGAGCCATAATTAATATCGGAAAAGCGCGCAATAGTCCCAACGTCTCATGTCATGAAAGGACATATATACAACGACGATGACAAATGGCGCATATCAGCGGAACGCCTCAGTCTGCAGCGACAGACAAACAAACTGCGTACTAAAGGACGCGCCCTGTATCGCCATACTGGAAGAAAAGAAAAGACAGCGCAACTGAAAAAGAAAAGAAAAAAGAGACAGAAAACGTCTTATCGTCTTCTCTCTGATTCGTGAAGCGTGCAGCGACGAGAGATAAGTAGTCGCCCCTAGCGGAGACGAGCCTCATGAGAAGTGATTAATTTTCTTTCCGGAGAAGTCCGTCTAATCAGTAGAGCCACGTGAAAGCGTTCAGAACCTCGAACAAAATACGAACCTTGCTCCTTTTTCCATTAAGGGAATGGAGAGAACTGACTCCTGACCAACGTGAATTCTCCCTGAAATTGCGTGATACGAAGACACTATGTATTTACTGTAATCTCTTTTATTTTACTGGGACTGACGATGTGACGCTATCAATGTTTTTATTTCTATATATCTGGCGCACTCACTGGAACCGTTTATAGTTTCCGAAATCCGTTGGGGAGCAGAGTGATACGCGGCCTGCCAGGCGATTCGAGAAAAATGACCTAATAAACAATAGGCAGGACATAGTCGAAGCAGAAGACAAATATGAACACTAGACGGCATAGCGTTATGAAATCTCTGGTGCCTCAGAAATTCGAACGTACTCTATCGGTAGTTTTCAACAAATTTTGATCCATACAGCTCTCAAAGTGAACGGTAGCTTTCTCGAATAGCCACAAGTGCATCGTCCGGAGAGAGAGAGAGAGAGATGATGACGATGATATGGGGATGACGTCCGCTCATTGAGCACAATGCTACCCCATTGCTATTTAAGGAGAATGAGAGGATGGTGATGAGGATGATGCTGACGACGCTGACGGGGTCTTAGAGGGAGTCGACCAGGCCGGTAGTTTCCAGGAATTTGATGAAGGATCGCAAGACCGACATCTGCTTCCGTTTGGCCCAAAATGAGTCTGAGGTCAAGGGGCCGGCTGTCAATCCGCGCAAAATCGTTTGACAACAAGTGACGCTCCCTCCTGTATGTGGGAGATGCGATGATCACATAGTCCGCGGTCGCTGGCACACCAGGGGCTACTGGCACACCCTATCTTCAACGGTAGTACAGCGTAAAGGCAACATTCAGCCGTAAGCGATGTAGGAGGGACTTAATGACGAGCGGTCAAGATGACGGGAAGTGGCACGAGAATGCTGGGTCCACCATTCCCAGTCCGGAAAGATGTTTTGTGCCCTGCAGTTTGTGCGGGCAAAGTGTAACGCTCCGCCGTAAAACGCGCTGCGCCGATGAGTCCCAACTAGAACGAAACGGCAACCTAGTGGCCAGCTCTTCGTTCTTAGGGAGAGCGCAGTCATATTTTTGAAATTGGATGTGCGCAGCACGGTGTTGGCTGTGATGTGGGGAATGAATGCCAATACATATAAAACACGTATGTAATAGATATAAAACACGTATATAACATTCTTTTCGGAAATTGACACAGATTTATTGCGTATAAATTAACATTTTTTGTCACTGCAAGCACTTCTTAGAAGCTGCGCATTTGCTTAGTTACGTACGTTAAAAAATATGAATGCTTTTAAATCTTCAGAATATTTCGTAATACATTTTTTTATTACGCCGCTTAAGCTCGAAATGCGGTTTTTCTGCTTTCTTTCTTTCACGCATTTTTGCTTTCTTTCTTTCCGAGAATCCAGCCAAGTTCAGGTCGTTATTCGAGTTCAACCACTGCATTTTTTTCTAAAGCGATGTTTAATCAGTTCTTTTTTCATTAAAATTCTAAGAGAAACTGGTTTGCATACTTTCGCGTGTCATACAGCAAGAAGCTGTAGCTAGGCGTATACAGGAGAAAATAAAAACGAAAAGATGAGTGTCGAGGAAAAAAAAAAAAAACACTGGATTCCCGATCTTCAACTTGTCGTTATCCCGTAACGCGCGTCCGTCACTTAATGCATCACTTCGGTCCGTGATTCGTCACGAGCTCTTGCGCAAGCCTATCAAAACAGCTTTGGAGCGCGCGAACTTTAAATATAACGATAACGAGCGCTATGCGAAAGTTGAAGATCGCGACCGGTCTCTCGAAATGTGGAAAGAATTGATCGCGGTGAATCGGCGGTCGGATAAGAAAAAACTAGATTATGCCTAATTTTCAGGCATCTGCATGCGCGTGTCAACGCCCTCTTGCTGAAGTGAAGGGCTGGGAATTACAGATAGCGCGAAGCAGCGCACGGCCGATTTGCATTTGCCTGATTGGCCCACTTGAGCCTTGTTTTTTGCTTTCTTCCGGTGACGTTCTCCTCTTCCTGAGCCTATTCTTTTTTTTTTTCTTTATGGCGCCCACCAACGTCGACATCCATGCAGGCCCATCCGCAACAGTTGTGGAGCAGGAAAAAGGAATACGAAGTTATAATGACATCGGAACGAGTGAGGACACCCGAAGATCGGGAACGGGGGATAGCCCTATCAAGCTATCCCCCAGAGATGTAGCCAAAATTTCAGTAGCGAGTTTTCAGATTGTTCGCGTGATATGGCCCATACAAAATGCACTCTCCTCTTGGAAGCGCTGCTATCCGGTGTGTAAGACAGATTTCTCGTCGGTGTAAAGGAGGCTACCTCCACAGGTACTCGTTTTACTTCGTGAAACATTACTTTCACATTCATACATTCACACACCAGTCCTTCGTCGTACTCCTTTCTCTTTCTTCGTGACAAACATAGAGCCAGCGAGGCGATGCGTTAAGACCTAGGAGAGCTTATTGCAAGCATTTTTTGCACCAGAATCATGGTTGACCAGATACAGCACCTGCTAGGTGCTTTTAGCTTCAAAGTCTGGCTAACGACCTGGCTCCTGGCATACATTCCAAAGAAACGTCGCCACAGAGCCCCCAGGACGGGACGGGGGGAGGAGAGAATTTATTGGCAGAAAAAAAAAAAAGAAAGAAACGGAAAGATAAAAGAGGGTAGGTCAGCCATGCAGCACGCCGGGTTGCTATTGCTTAAACCAAAAAAAAGAAGAAATGAAACATGAAAGACAAATGAATAAATAAATAAAGAAAAAGAAAAAAAGCAGAGAAAAAGAGGAAAAGAAACCCGGCTCACAGGGAGCCCAGGAGGCCTGTATCACGCAGAAAGCGGAGCACCGCTTTTGTGACACTCCACTGGCTAGCTCGATGCATGGAGCCCAGGTGTGCTGCGCCCAGGGCGGCTTTTATAAGTGAATAACGGCAACTGAACTTTCCTTGACTTCCGCCGTGCGTTTAATAACTGATCGGTTTAATACTGGCGTCCTCACTGGTTATACATGAAGGCGCAGTAGGCGAGCCACTGGGTGCTCCCGAACGAGCATCGTGTTAGGACAGTGTCGACGATGCCCGAAGGAAGCGTTTGCCTGTTTGAATCAAATATTAACGGCGAAGAAGCGAGCGTAAATGAACGTATCGATGCCGTATTGCTAGTGCAGCCCTCTCAGGATAGTGTAAGGACACACCTTTGCTTTGTTTTGTGTGTTGGGGAAGCGGGGATGCCGAAGCAGTACCGGCAATGTGAGCCGTGTGCAAATAGTGCGAAGCAGACGACTAAGCTGCTCCGTTTCCAGGGAAGTTGGGGAATGGGAGTAAATCGCAGTTGCTTTTATCTGGGAGTTCAACGAAGATTCAGCTAGGAACAGAGCCCAAGGGAGCCGTGGAAAACACGTTAATGTCATGCCCGGTAGCCACCCTCGTTGGCTCAGTGCTGATCCCAAGATCGCGGGTTCAAACCCGGCCGGGGACGGTGGCAACTTGGCGGAAGTGTGCAAGTTGCTCAGAAACGCCGTCTTCCGCGAGGGACGTTAAATGTGGTGTGTCGGATGTCGAGATTTCGGCGCGCGTTAAAAAACCCTCAGGCGGGTGAAATTAATCCACAGACAAGACCACTGTGGCGTCGCTCATGATTGCGGTTGTCTCGCGACGTAAAGCCCCGAAGTATTATTACAGTGCTAACTGTTTCTTAAGAAAGAAGCGCTAACTTTTTCTTACTCTGTGCGGCTGGAAAATTGCTGCATTTTCTGAGTTATACAGCCTTATGGCATCAAATTGGCCAAATGCACATATTTCCGTAGACTGTTGCATTCGGGAGACCATTCGCGAAGTTCAGTGACAATTTGCAGTCCTGGGGAGTAAATGTCGGGACTAAATGTCGGGGTTGGGGACTAAAATGGGGAGTAATTGCAGTCTAGGGGAGTAGAACGTGCAATTACTCCCCATTTTACTCATTTTTTTCTTAGAGTGTGGTGGTGGCGAAGATGAAAACTGCTCGGCGCAACGGTGCCGGCTTTCTGTCAGTGTCCTTAAGAAAATATGTTGCATCCTATGGGGGACACTTGCGTGTGCACGCGATCTGCAATCCGGTAAATACATGTTGACTCATCTGATTCATCCTCGAAAGCTTATCACTGCAGATATTGCTTTCGGACTGTCATAGGAGAAATTTGTAACTTATCGGATATTACATTATCCGCTACTAGGTGCAGCGGGAAATGAGTTTGAAACAGGAGCGTGATTTCTATGTTCTTCCGTTGGTCACGAAAGAGGAGCCAGGGGTCCGGTGAGAAGAGAAGAAAACAGAAGAGGGTGGAAGAGGAAGTAAGAAGGTGGAAGAGGAAGTAAGACGGACAAGAAGAAACGGCAAGAAAGAGATGCACGCGTCGTATCCAACAGCCGCACAATTTTAGCAAGATCAGCGTCTGCCCTCTCCGCGTCCCGACTTTGAATTCTCCGAGCGTATCTTGCCAAGGGAAGCAAACAGAATTTGCAGGGAGCGCGCCTAAATTCGATTTGGCGAAATGCTACAGAGCGCATTGCATTTTCGGCTCCGTAGGGCGGGCATTACCAGCTCTACCTTCTTCGCCTTGGTCTTTAACGCAGTATATATATCGCGCATGTCCGCGCGCTCATGTTTGTACTTTTCCAGGAAAGTAACAACGTAATTATTCTACTCCCGGGATAACCGTAAAAATAATTACACCTGCTTTCGTCACTCTTTTGCTTTCGCATTCTCATGTCACTCATTCCCTCACGTCGTACATATTTAACGTGTTTTCTTTTTTTTTTTCGATCGTTCGATCGATGTGTTGCGAGCCCGACAACGAAACCTGGAAGATAGCAGATGACTACGACAAAACATAGGGATAATAGGGCTGGAAAAGGATGAGAGAAATAATTGGGTGCCTGAACGAAAAAAGGGAGAATAGAAAGCGGACTCGAACACACACTGTGGGTTCGAATCCTACAGATGACTAACCTTTTCAGTGGCCTTTTTTTGAAAAAGTTGCTAAAAAGAAGAAAGAAATCTAACAAAGCGAGCCCATTAACTTGGAGTTCTAGTCTTTGCCGGGCAACCGTAAAGTAAAGCGGTAGTAAAGCAGTAGTAAATCAATTAGGAAATATTCAAACGGTGTCGAAGGAATACTCGCCGTCACGCGGTCCGTTTGAACGGAAACGAATGACGATTCAACTGCATGGTGATTGGTCGCTGCTGCACAGCAGTCTCTAATTTTCACTAGGGAGTTTTAATTCATAGGAAGAGCTAAAACGATACGATAGAGGAATCTATCTAATCCAAACTTCTCAATGTCACCCGCTTGAAAGAAACAGAGTGATTGGCATATCACGTTTCCGGAATCGTTATCGTAAGTACACCTGCCTATCTAGAACTCGCCGTTGACTCGGGTGCTCCTCAGAAATACCTTTTCCGATCAACTCTTTCGAAATGTCCCTTTTGTACCTCGTTTCAGCTTCCACTCTGTAATGAGACACTACTTCAGTCGCGGCCAACTTTCAAGTACGACTCGAAAATTCTGAACGAATGAACTGCTACGCGCGGAAAGAAAGAGGAAACAAAGGGTGACAGCTTAGACATGAATGATTAGAGGAGACTCGCGGCTCAAGTTACTAGTTCAAGCATGTTAAAAGAAATGTCAGACACGCTTCATATGCGCAATGTTGAACGAAAACTCGGAACTTCGTATGAAAGGAGAATTTGAACTTCGACGTAGAAAAAGATGGGAAAGTAGAGAACAATTTGAGAAGTTAAGTCGCGTTAAAGGCGGGAGAGACAACTGCGGATGAGCCGTGATACCGGCTAAAAGCTGCAAGCGGAGTCCGATCGCTTAGGTTGTACCAGCTGATATCAGCACGGTAATTTGGTATTACTATTATTTCCACGTTCGCGATGATGATGATAATGACGATGGCGACGATGACAACGACGATGGTGACGATGTAACGACGACGATGGTGATGATTAGAGCTTTTATGGCGCACGACTAAAGGCCAGTTCCGACATGCAGCGCTTCGCTTTATAGCGCTAGAAAATGGCGTTGAAAATCTGGCGCTGTTTTTCCGGTTGCCGTTCTCACATACTACCGAGCACAGAGCGCTATCCTGCTGCAGTTACGGGATATCTCGTTGCGACGTGATGCACCGGTACCTCCGTGATTGTTTACTATCCGCGCCGGATATCCGGATGACACCTTCGATGCTGTGATCGCGATACCGAACTATCCACTATGCACTATTGTGCAGTGACGTCACGTTTGGTCACGTGACTCGGGAAAACATATTCCCGCATCGGAGCTACTGCAGGAAGGCATGCTGTGAGTCGTTGCAGTGTGCATGCAATTACCAACGTATATTGTATAAAAACACACTGTTTGCTCATTCGGCACACGGTATGACGCCTGTGACGCATTCCCATGTTTTCTCGAGTCACGTGGCTCAAAGGCGCTCAAAGGCTGCGCGTGACGTCATCTGCACGAGCCTCATTGGCATATGCACGGCCAGATGAAACTCGTGGCCATTTTCACGTCGTCGTCTTCGTCGCCTTCCCGCCTTGCTGCTTCGAGTGATCGGACGAAGCAAAACAAACCCCAGCTCCCGCGTTGAAATGTAGCTACCACTGTGTAGGGAATGTGCAAGCAACCGCGTCGTCTGCTACGACGTCCGCCATTTTGTCACCAAAGCGCAGCACGTACTGCGCGCGCTGACGGAGGACGGAGTGAACACCTAACACTTAGTTAATTGCACCGATAAGTTTGGGAAGCACCCCCTGGTGTTCACTGAACGAACCATGTCCTGTGGATATTCCCGGGCAGTATTGTTATACTGCGTTGCACGTGTAAGAGCGTTGATCTTTCCTGCTACTGCATGACGAAAACGACATACGTGTTCGAAGTAAGTCGCACTGTCATTCAAATATGACAGTTTTTACTGTAAATAACAAACGAGACCGAAACGAGGATCCCCACCAGGGGGCGGCACAGCGGCGCCTCTAGTGAGGTTCACGCCGCCATACCGTGACGAACCCATGAAGTCGCTTGAGAAATGAGTAAAAACAAATACCAAAAGAGGTTCGAAGAGGCTGGTGAAAGCGGAGCACAGGGCATCCTGGTACGGCTACCCACGAAATCAAAATAGCGACTTGCCTGCGTTCGCTTTTGCCAAAGGGTTGACTCCACCCTACACAGAGTTAGTATTCACGTACGATAAGTGGCGCTGTTGGTAAGCGCCCGCAAACGACAAACGATTATATCTCTCCCCTGTACGTGCTCTAGGCATAAACAGAGACGTTTGTATCTGTTTCTGCTTCCGCCAAACTAGGTCGTGTTGATTCCAAGCAGGCGCAGAAACGAGCGCTCGGAGTTCTGCTCTTCAGGGGATTGCGCCTGATCACGTCTTTCTCAGAGCTGCTTGCATAACAGCTCAGGAAGACAGCCACAAAATAAGGCAGGATCGAAGTGACGGATGAACGAACAACAGAGAGATAAGAGGCGTTTGTTCAGCATGAGATAGTTTGCAGGGACTCCATTTCCTGAAGTGTCTGTTTTGTTCCTGTTTTGACGAAATACTTCGAGCTTGCTATCAACGAAGCGGAGAAAACAGTGTCACGATCAAAGAAGGCATCCAGTGGAAGTGTTTTGTTAGCGGACGAATATGATATCGTTTATTGTGAAGTGCTGTACCGCAGTGGCAACATGTTTGATTTCTTTGTGTAAATATGCTGCAGACAGTTAGCGGAGGAAGAAGTGACATGAAGACATGAAGTGACTGCATAACGCGCCTGCGTAAGCAGATAGACAGCCCACGTAGAAGCAGAAGAATTTCAAATAATTCTTGGGCGTTTGGGGGCGTTCTTGTTTGTGCCACTGTAGATGATGCTGGTATCGGCAAATTATCGTTGCTTGTACATGGCCACAATTAGTATTACAATTATAATAGTTACACATACTTAATTAACCTTACAATTACGTCCCGGCTTGTTTTTGTAGCAGAAAGTTCGATTTTATTTGATCATTACAAAACAAAAACGAAAAAGAAAACAGGGAAGAAAGTGAATTAGACACCTCATGGCTCCGATAGTCACATTATATGCCCAACAAACAAACAAAAAACCTCATCACGCCCTCTCACCGGCAGCACCCCGCAGGAAGTTAAATCTGGTCTAAATCTGGTCTAAATCTGGTTTAAATCTGGTCTAAATCTGGTCTAAATCTGGTCTAAATCTGGTTTAAATCTGGTTTAAATCTGGTCTACACGTGGTAATCAAAGCTGCACTCAATGTAAGGTTCAAAACGAGTGTAGTGTATTCTTTATCCAATTCAATTCAAGTGTAGACTACTTATCTCTCATAGGTTAAAGCAACTCTTGGCATATCAGGCCTGCTGTTCCACACGCCAGGGCCTGGCATACTGACGGATATCCTCCTCCCAGAAGGTTCTATGCGGAACGACTTTCAAAAACTCGCGGCCTCGTGCGCTTTCTTCAGGCAAAGGGCCTCGCGGGAAGACCACTCTAGCGCACCTCTCATCTACAGTGTGCCTCCGACCCACCAGTATCGGTCATCCACCCATGCCTTACTTTGAAATCGTCAACTCCCCTCTCCCCTTTCTTTCTTTCTTGCTATAGTCGTGACGATGCCCACTTGGGTGCGGCCAGCAACGGCAAGCTACCTCGACCCCCCCCCCCCCCCCCCCCCCGCCCCCGCGCCGTTCCGCATTATGTAAGCTGCTATTATAAATGATAGTTGCGTGCTCGCACTCCGAAGTTTGAAGGTAAACGCTAAGGAGTAGACAAGCAGCAATGGTGGTAACACACTGACAGGAAATGTTGCGTTTTCAGAAAGGCTATACCGCAAGTCCGGCGGCAGAAAACATAATAACGATCCATATCGACGAGCACAGTGCACTCTACGTGTATAATACGAGCATATTGTATTTCTGGTTCCCTTCCAAGCAAAGCTCAATATCTCCGTTATCGACTTTCTTTTCCGATAGCACCTCTCGACTGCAACTAGCATTTCGCAGCTCTCACAAAAGAAGAAACGAATGCATCGATGCATGCGAGCATGTCGCAGCTTTGCTTCTTTCTCTCTTTGCTTCCCACGATTTGACGCCGCTGTCATCGATCCCAGTCTGGGAAAATGTTTACAGTGCTGTGGTGTGCCTTGGGACAATGAGACACAAATTAAGTGAGCCTAAACGGTTTTCATCAAAGCTCGTCAATGGGGGGTTTTAATACACCGGAAGCGGTCGACGAAAACGATGCGATAACGCAAGCTGTCCAATCCAAGCGCACAAATATGATGTCAGGGAGTTGAAATAATTAGTGAAATAAAAGTGATTGGCTTCGCGTGTTTTGGGAAAATTTATTGTGGACACCTTGCTCTCTACTTAGACATCCCGTTGATGACGTCACCGTGTGGTGATTACCCAATGCAGATACACCCAGGTCGCATGTTGACAACGTTGACAACATGTAGCAACGCCGCATCTCTATGTGCACGAGAACACGCACGATTCACCACGCATGCACATTGTACCACACTCGGGTGACACGGCGAACTGGAAGCTCGTCAAATATGTCTACATTATACAGCCTGTTTTTTAATTGTTCGTTAAAGATGTTTGGTTTTTAAAAAAAAGCTATGAGAGCAGCATAGCTACGGTTGTTGCAGGTGGAAATTAATTAATTTTAGGAAATTAGTCATCTAGTAAATACATACTCTCTTTGGAAGAATGTCCCCTATGGGGGACATTCCCATACCCCTGTCACGCGGGTTGTCTTCAGTTATCATTGAAATCAAAGGCCATTGAACATGCGCATAGCTCAACCTAGCGTGTAACTTTTCAACCTGTCAGGCAGCATTACACCTAATGCTCTTTGAGAAGTTAACGCGTTACACGCTTGATGGCGCTACGCCGTCAATGTTCAATGACTATTGGTTTCAATGATAACTGAAGACTGCCCGCGTGACAAGGGTATTAAATGGTCACAGGGGACATTCTTCCACAGAGAGTATGTAACTACTAGATGACTAATTCCCTAAAATTAGCTAATTCTTTAGATGGGGACTTTCGGGCAAACGTGAGACAACAGAATGGAAGATAATCCTCGTTCAAACCCATTCTATTTTCTAATGGAATATACTGAAAAGAGTATACGTTGTTATGCATAACCTCGCAAATGGACCAAAACCGAAACGGCGCTCATCAGGAGCGCACTCATCGCACGAGTCAAGCTCAGGGCATTGTAGAAAACTATGTAGGGCCCAAATTGGAATTTGAACCTCATTAAGCAGTAGAAATCACTTAAATCGACCAAGCCATGAAATCGTACATACAGTTGGAAAGGTTCTACAGAAAATACCGCATAAACTGAACTCGCACCATCTCAAACGTTCAAGCCCCCTTTCTTATCATGAACTGACAAGAATCATTCAGTATGTTCTGAACGAAGGTGTATTTCTGGAGTAACTAATGGTTGACACGCTGCGTAGTGATATCGTGTGAACGGTCACAATTTCTGGAGTTACCCAACATGGTTTTCTATGAAAGATGAAAGTCACTGAAAAGGTTAGCCAGCTGTAGGACTCGAACCCACATCTTCTGGATTACCGGTGTGTTTTCTATTTGCACGACGAGGATTCCGACACTTTGCGCTGCGGCTTCGGTGTACAAACACTCGAGCCTAACGACATCAGAGACAGTAAGTGTATGCGCGTGCCTCTATTTCGTGAAGTCCGTGCCGTGTCGACATATCTGACCTTTTCGCATTTCGCAAGCTTTCGGCAATGCTTCCAATGTAAGAACATCCTTGTTTTTGTAAGTTATAAAATGGTAGCACAAAAACGTTGAACATGGCGATATCTTCTTCTTTTTCTTTTTCTTTCTGTTGCATATACCCCCACAACTGATGGACATCATGCCTTCAAGTTGACTTCATCTACCAATTTTTCGAGAAAGTGAGTGTACAATGTCGGAATCGCTGGGGGGCACACACACAGCATACATTCAGTGAGTCATAAGATGTCCCTGTATGTAGAAAATCTTCAAGTGCCTTCAGCGCCTTGTCGGACGACGGACTACCTAATAGTTTTGCGATGTCGAAAGCTCGGGAGTCCACACGATAGCGGCTCGTCTCTAATACCCCTCGAGCGTCAACGTATTTCCGACACCTGAGAAGGATGTGTTCTACGTCCTCTACAACGCCACACTCACCACAGTTCCGAGAGTCTCGCTTCATCTGCCTGCCCGTCACTTTCCCATAGGCGCAATGCATTTCATACAGTTTCTTCCAAACTCTAAATGATCTTGAGGATGATAAGAAGTGTGCACATTCAAAACTGATGACTGGACCTTGCCTGACAGTCTAATAGTAGAATCGCGAGACTAGGACGTCAGATGTTTTTGGGCTTAATGCGGCTCCGTTGACTCGATTAATTACAAACGACCCGGAAAGTGTACAGACACGGTTTTAAAAGGTGAGCAAAAAGAGACAGAGAAACAACAGTTCTCTTGGAACTTTTCTCTTAAGTCGTCTGAGTTTTTGTCTTCCTCGAGCTGCGTTCCGCAAACCGCCTTCACTTTATGTAAAGAGTTTCTGTCCTTACGATCCTATTGTACGTTGCCGAATGCTGCTGAATTCAATTTCAATGTCATGTGACATCTTCTCTCCTTCCTTTGTGTCCTTTAAGAGAAATATTACCATGTGATTACTATTACTTTGATAATCTTTCATGTCTGTTTTTGGCTTTTTCATATAGTTTCTACGTAGGTTTCCTTTTTATTGTTCGCATCTTCTTTAGTTTTGTTCAATTATCTTGCTTTCTTGTACAGTACTTTGTATCTCATTTTAACATGTGTGATGTTCTGTGCGGCAATACTAAGGCCTATGAGGCTGTTCTTGGGCACCAATAAAACAACAACAACAACACAATAGTCCACAACAATAGCAGTAAAGAGGTGATGACGATACAAAAAGCTCAATGTTTCCAGTGCAGACGCTGACATACGCTGCCCAAGCAGCAAAATGTACTGAAAGTCGAGTGCAATAGGGGTGGACGGGTAGGTAGAAGGCCTTGAACAAACTCGTGAAACTAAAGAACACTGGTAAGATACATACCGTCCACCCCTATTGCACCCGACTTTCAGTACATTGTGCTGCATGGGTGCACACTGATTAATAAACAGAGGAAAGGGCAGAGAAATTGATCTGCGCTCCCTCAGATCTCATTGATCTGTGTTGCGGTGAATCACCTCATCCCATCGTCAATCCTGTAGTTGTGTTGTTGTGCTCCCTCGGAGACACTGCTGATTATCAAGCACCCTTCATACTCCGATATCCTTGTTTCCTAGGGCGCGTGAGGCTTTGAGTCTTATTCGATACGTAGTATGGAGTTCAGTACTTCGGGTTGGGAACTTTAACATCTACAATTAGGGTCTCGCCGAAAGCCCAATAGGCCAACGAACGATGAAGATATATAACATATGGTGAAGTCTCGGGACCCTGCCCTTTGTTGGCGAGTGTAACAGCGTAACTTTCTAATTGAGCAGAGAAACTGTCCAGAGTAATGCAGCTGTACGTTGTTACCTAATTGGGGACTGGGTAGAACACTGAACTCAGATGACCGATAAGGATGTTCTGTGAAATAAACCGGAGACAAGGAGTACAGAAATTCTCGCGGACTTGAAGTGACTTGACTGTCGCTGTGACTTGACTCTCGCCAACTTGAAGTATAACCCTGCTCATTTGTTCCTACCGCGCTATGAGTTCAATACCTAGAGTGAGAGAACTATCGAACATAAGCGGCTTTGACACGTACTTCTCTATCTCTCTTTTTCCCTCTTTTATTTCTTTTTGTTCAAAGTAAAATTACCACGGTGATTTTAGTCAAAATCATCACTGTGTCCATGCTGCATCCGATTTAAGTATCTTACTCTATCGTTTCGAGAGAGGATATCAATGCTGTTGTACTTGAAAGCGTTGGAATTGCAGGATCTGTTCCAATGCGTAGTGATCACGCACACATAACAGAAGGAACAGCACAGTCAAGACCTACCTCTGTTACAATGTCCATGACGAAAACCCGAGACTGGGAAAAAGACGAAAAACAGACGACACAACACAAAGTCTCAAACACAGCTAAAGTTTAATGGACAACCGCACACTTTTAACACATCAGGTGGGGGAGGAGGGACAGTGCAAAAGGCTCGCCAAAGCAGGGCCTGCTTGGCAAATTGGCCCTGCTTTGGCGAGCCTTTTGCACTGTCCCTCCTCCCCCACCTGATGTGTTAAAAGTGTGCGGTTGTCCATTAAACTTTAGCTGTGTTTGAGACTTTGTGTTGTGTCGTCTGTTTTTCGTCTTTTTCCCAGTCTCGGGTTTTCGTCATGGATCTTAGCCACCAGCTCGCTTGCTTTTTAACCATTTTATCTGTTACAATGTGTTTGTCCATATCAAGGTTAATTAGTTTCTAGCCATTCTGATCGTAGTACAGCTGATACACACGCGTGTATATGCGTACAACATGGAAAGGTACTACCCGGAGTTATATTAGGTCATGTCAGGTTAGGTTGGGTTGGGTTGGGTTAGGTTAGGTTAGTTAAGAAAGTACGGTGTATGTAGTAAGTATTCAGAGGACGTCGTCCCCAAACCAAACAGGGGGCGCCTCGCGTTTCGCTTGTGACATTTGACGCGATGCTGCCACTCGTCCTAATGCTTACATTAGCAAAAGAGCTTTCTCGTAACAATTAATGTTCCACAAAAGTCCCCACTCCTCCCAAAACAAACATACGGCGAATGTCATCTTCGAAAGCAAACGTGCGAGCAGTATAAAGAAACAAAAAGACGAGAAACGGCCAAAAAGGAAAAAAAAAATGTGAAGGAAACAGAGACAAGCCGGATAACAGATGGCATAAAGTGGAAAGCGGCCTCTCGTTACGGATGCCACTACAAAAGAAACCCACCGCACAAACGTTTTGTCCCACTTACTCTTGTGGTGTGTTTCCATTTGAAACTCGGCTATTGAGAAGAAATTGCTGTCGTCCAGTAGTTGGATCAGCTGTGTCGTTGTAGGAGAAAGAAAAACAGTGGTGAAGCAAGACTTTGAGCTCAATCAATCGCGCTGGCATGCACCACAGCGTTGAAAGAAAGGCGCTTGTACGATAGGCGAAGTCCAGAGTGGACTTCTTCGACCTTGAGTGGTCTGATGTTTTGTGCAATGAAGACGAGACTTTTACGTTCGTTCTTTATTTGAATAAACCGACTACGTCCTTCAGTACTCCTTTCAATAAGGAGCGTAAAAAACTAGCAATAGGAAAACTAAATACCTGAAATGGCTACCCGCCAACAAATGGGCATGGTATTTTGAACTACTCGTAAAGTTTGGTATCCAAGTGCTGTATGAGGTACTACCTGAACTGAATATAAATTTACAAATACAACCATATATTCAAGTATCTGAGTTAAGGAAGGTCGGTACATGTGAAGGCAGTGGAAGAGAAACGGAGAGACGGGACGAAAAACGAGACGCACTCATGGAACCCTGACTATCAACTCAACAACTGAGAGAATTTAACCGATTTATTCTGCGTCTCTGCATCTTACGTTTCATCATGGTCGTGATGATGTAGCTAATTACTCGAGACTTGAAGATGTTATGAGATGTTGAGATATTGTTATTTTTCTGTTTTCAATCATTCAATTAAGATATTGATGATGATGATTCAAAGAAAAAAAATGAGGATAATTAAGATGTTACAAATTGAGATCCGATAGCCAACCTTTGTTTAACCGAAACTTTCCTTCGCTGTGATTTCCTTCCTAACTTCACCTTATTTTTCTTTTCATGTTTGTTTGTATGTTTCTTTTTTCTTTTTCTTTTTTATGCCCATTATTTCATCCCTCACATCACAACCAGCAATTGTGTAGAGTGTCGAACCTATTTCCCATTCAAATTTCCCATTCATCATCGTGAAAGAAAATGTTGTTTGTTTTTATGCTCTGTATACGTAATGTATATATTTCGGTACAGAAGTATTACAGCTAGGAGGTGTAACCAAATTAGCCAGAGGTATCCCTGGTAAATAAGAGTAATAAAAAATGTAATATGATGAGTGAGCAGCGAAAAATTATTATTCTTGTTAGAGCAGCCTGGCAGTGATCAATGTATGCCATATCACGTGTGACAAGAGTGCATGTAAATCTCTCTTATGTCAGAAGAGGCACATGGTATCCGCGATGGCAACACCGCACGCAAATTTCATATCCGTTCTTTTGTGAGAGCATTTGTGCCGTTAACACCGCATGCAACTCTCTTCCCCCGTCCAGTGGCGAAATCATCATTTGCAGACTTGACATATTTGGTTCAGTCGTGTGAATCTTGCTTGTGCGTTTGCACGACTTAATTGTTCCTTCCGCCTCTGTAGTTTATGTTTCGGTAAGTTTTCCGTAGGAACTATAATAATAATAATAATTGGGTGTTTACGTCGCGAGACAACTGAGATCATGAGCGACGCCACAGCGGTCGGTCTGTGGATTGCTTTTGCCCACCTGAGGGTTCTTTAACGTGCGATGAAAGCTCATCACACGGCACCCCGTATTTAACGTCCCTCGCGGAAGACGGCGTGTCTAAGCAACTTGTACCCTGCCACCAAGTTGCTGGCGTCCTCGGCCGGGTTCGAACCCGCGATCTCGGGATCAGAAGGCGAACACGCTACCGACTGAGCCACCGAGGCCGGTCGGTCTCCGTAGGAACGCTGCAGAAGGAAGCTTGTCTGGAGTCCAGTAAGGAGTCATGTTTGAGAACGCATTGCCACGAGATTATTTAATTTATTTATTATTTCACTAATACTGCCGGCCGACGAGACGCGGGGTGCCAACAACAATAAATTCGTGACTATGACCTGGGGTGATTCACCACTAGAGCAGTGCACTACCCCACTAGACGCGAAACATTAGATCTCCATCCAAGATAAATACTGATGACTCAGCTTGGCGGATCACTGTGCAGTGTTTTCGCGGGCCCTGTTTCCCGTGACATATCTAGTACCTCGTCTTCAGCTCGTCAATTAATAGGGTTTAATTATTTACCACTCCCAGACGCTGTTGTATACGCACTGAGGTGTTGTGCTCAATCTCCTTCAAGGAGTTCTCTCAATGAAAAAAAAAAAAAAAAAAATCAAAGAATGTGGTTTTGTAAGGGAAATATTACAGTCGTCGACGGTTTCCTCGCCACGGCCGGAAGAGGTGACGTCACTAACCCTATTCTGCGTCCAGGAGGCAATTTCCGGTGCGATGAATTCTGCTCCCGTGGCGGGACTTTGATGTCAGTCGAAGTCTGTTGTATGACATTAGGTGGCAAATCATAAACCAGCGCTTGCGCCGCCAGAAATATCCGTATATTACATACGGTCACATGCTGAGAAAGCAATATTCCTTGGAAAGTCGACGCGATGCGGGGCGAGGCGGTCTGCAGGTGGAGTGTTGAGGCTTTGGTACACTGACTGATCTTACATTGGGATAATGTAAATTTAACGAGTGTAATCACATTTAAAAAAAAAGAACAAGAAAGAAGAAGAATCAAAATACTATAACTATACTTGGCATGAAGACGAAATTAAAACGTGCACCTAGCAGAATGCAGTGACAAATGTGGTAACATCAAAAGGTAGCTCTGCCACACTAAGAGGCCAAATGTGGCGTAGCACGCTTTACGTTATATGCGATTAACGGAGAAGGAAGTGAAGAACACAGTCAATGTCCAGAACAGTAACGATATGCAGGAAACCCAACAGTGAAGTCTTTAACCAGGGTAAGCAAGCCTGAGCATGGGCACACAAGAAAATAGCACAACATGACAGTTCAAATTTTTTCTTGTGTGTACATGCTCAGGCTTGTCTGCCGTGGACTTCATCCACCAGCATTTACGCTATTTTATCCGTGCTATTTAATATACACAAGCTTTCATGCAGTAGACTACATTTCTTCAGGTGCAAGTCGTTTGTAGAAGTTACATAAATATACACCATCTTTTTGTTTGCATGTATATATTTTGTACATATATTGTATATACAGAGTGTTTGCTGTAACGGTCCCTGAATTATATAAAAAAAATCTAGACGTTGTACAACGATGCCGCTTCAGTGCTGCATTGCTCTTTGCGGCACTTTTGCCACCAGGAAAGACAGATTTTGTCAGTTTGTTTCAACTCCAATAAATTGAATGTTTAGATTTGATCTGGCCTGAGAATATGCCAAGTCAACCCTACGTTCTTCCAATGGAAATGGAAAGCGCATGTTCGATTTATCCCGAAACATCACTGAATGCATCCAACACCGCACAGCGGAAAGCAAGAAGAAAAAAATGCACAAAAATACTCCGTTTTGGGACTCGCAAGTTGCCGGGCGCGCGTATTTCAGCGCCATGCGAGCCGTCGTTGCTCCACCCCCTTCGCCGAGATTCTCCCTCCGAGATATGGAACGAAAGTAGCGTCAGGTAAAAATGAAGGCGCGACCTTATCAGAGGCAGCCGAGTGTGTGCTGCGCTCCAAGAATATTGGAGTATTCTCCACGAACACGCAATACGACGTAATAGCATGCAAGCTTTCACAAGTAACAAGTGGAATAATTGGATTATTGTGCAATATCCATGACGAATGCATACTTCTTCCCTGTGTACACTTATCTGATGCGCACTAGACTGGTAATCAATCCACCGTAGTATGGTCTTTCTATTCGCCCCCGTTTTTTTTTATCCGTAGGTTTTTAAGTAAATATTATAAATGGATGGGCGAATAAATAAGTAAGTAAATGAATAAATAAATCAATAAAGAGCTGTTGTTTAACCCATCCTTGTAAGGTAGCGCATAGCAAACACTATGGTAAGCACAAAACTCCAACAATGGTATAGGGTGTAGTTTCCCTTTCTTTTTTTAATAACGCGTCCGGGAGTAGCCAGTCCCGAGTGGCTCGAGACTAACATCTCAATTTTTTCCTTTTAAAATCAATCAATCAATCAATCAATCAATCAATCAATCAATCAATCAATCCAACAAGGATTCAGGAAAGGTAGTACCCGATGTTCCGGGCGGATGCGATTTGATGCGGCTCCTTCCTCAGCGGTTACTGTAGTTTCTCCCAACCAGACACATTTCTGTCAGAGATGTTTACGTTAAACATAGTACGAGTTCAAATCAACACAGAACGCTCCATTGTGATATTATGTAGCACTGAAGTCGAACAATTTAGGACATGACTGGGCACATTTATACAAGGTACATCGACTAGCAACAAACCATTGCTGACCAAAGGTGATACACATGTTATTCATTTCCTCCAACGGTTTTCAATTTCTTCCAATTTCATCCATCCACATGCAGCGCTACTTAAGAACAGTTTAGTCAGCGCAGCTTTGACAACTCCATCCTAGTTTGATGAATGAATGGAAGTCCAAATATGACACTGGTTTTAATCTCATGGTTGCAGACATTTCTCCTAGAGAAAAAAATAATTTAGAATCGTGTGCTTTGACATGCAAGGCTTTTGAATCCTTCTCTTTGAAGACGCTCATATCAGAGCACGAATATCACACAAACGTGTACGTGATGCGTAAAATGTTAAAGCCGAGATGTCATCAACACACGCTCAGCAAATGAATATATGCAGCCAGAGAAGCGACGACAGTCTTAAAAGGAAAGATCCGGCCACGAGTACTTCGTGCCCGTCATCGGCTGTTACGCTGAATGAGTAATTCCTGCATTACATTCAGCAGGATGAAGGTTTAATACACTGAAAATATTCAAGGTTGTGTTGTGCAACTGTATGCGATATAGGAAGCATCGGGGTCTTTCGTAAGACGACCACACGCACATGAATGCCCCCTTCATAATTTCCGACGTAAAAGCAACTTCGTATGTAAATATTTCCTGTAAGCACCGGTTCCGTCTGAACGTGCCATACGGGCGCCAATTCTTCCATAAAATTGGGAAGGCTGATTCAGCGATCTGTACACTTTGTGCAACCGTACTCAGTACTTACTCAGTAGTTGATTACTTTGCCGGCAGAGATTTCAATAGCTCTGCCCCAAGTCAAGCCTTTCATTCTTTGCTGAGGTACACAAAAGACGGGTATAATTTGCCGGAATGCAAAGTAACGCAGAATCGCAGAAATGGTTGCTAGAAGAAGTGAAGAAGTGATTGGTCAGGAGAGCGGTACAGACGCTTCTTCGTAGCAGACGCCAGGCCTGGTATACTGACGGACGTCCTCTTCCCCGAAGGTTCTTGTGCGGAACGACTTTCAAAAACTCGCGGCCTCGTGCGCTTTCTTCAAGAAACGGGCCTAGCGGAGAGACCACTCTGGTGCACCTCTCACCTACAGTGTGCTTCCGTCCCATCAGTATCGGTCATCCTGCCTCTACATCACTTTGAAGTCCTCAACTCCCCTCTCCCACTTTCTTTTCCTTTTTTTTTTGGCTATAGTCGTGACGATGCCCACTTGAGTGCGGCCAACAACGGCAAGCTACCTCGACACCCCCCCTCGTAGCAGACGATTGCCGCTATCAAGTTTTAAATCACGTATTGCAAGTAGATCGAATGAAAAATAAGCAAAGGATGTATTTATCAATAAAGTACAATTGTATAATAATGTAATAGCAGAGACACTGGTCTAAATAACAATGATTTGGTGAACAACAAGGTCTTCCGACACCTGTGTATGTATCATACAGGATGGATCACTCTAAAACGATTGAACCACTGCGTTTTTCAACGAGTGTTCTTAGGCAATCTTCCTTTTGTTCTACCATTCCAGAGTGGAATTCCCTGCCTCAAGGCGCTGTTAATGGTGCCAATAAGTCCTCATTTATGGTTAAGATTAGGTATCTCATGCATTGATTCTTAGTTTTTGTTGCTATTTTTACGCCTTATTGTGTGTTTGGCCTGCTGAGAGTGACTGTGAGGCTAGCCCTATGTGCAACGAGTGTGGTGTACTTGCCAACGTAAAGCACATACTCCTCCACTGTCGGACCTATATCAACGAGAGGCGTACACTGCAGTCACAGCTTGCCACCCTTGGCTGACGCCCCTTCAACTTGTCGAGCATCCTCGGCCCTTGGGACACCGCTGCCCATTCCAGGGCGGCCTTGCGTCATGTAGTTGGCTTTGTTTGAGGCGACAGGCCTAAAGTACTCATTGTGACCCCAATAGCGCTCTCGGACATTCCCACCATCACGATCATGTTCAGCGTCGCCATCGCCGCTTCGATCATTCCCGTCATCTCTCATCGCTCATCATTGTCACAACTCATATTAGACAACTCATTGTTGCTGCTGAGAATGATGCAAGTAGCATCACTATTGTATTACCTCACTCCTCTGCTGTAATGCCTTACGGCGCTGCAGAGCTCTCTGAATAAATTTCAAATAAATAAATAAATAATTCAAAATCCTCCCACTCGTCAAGTAATGTTTGCTGAACTTTGGTGAACTCAAGCAAAGTTTGGTGATATGTTCGGGCCCAAAACTTCGTAATCCCTCCTCTATGTCCAATGGAGTCTTTCAACCTCTGGCGCGTGTTTATTGCTTTGGTGACGAAGGAAATAAATTCTCCTGTACCTAATCCACTGGGGATTCACCTGGCAATATGAATAGGAACCGTTTTCTGTCGAAGGTGTCAGGCTATTGACAAGCAAGGCCAAGCGTGGGACCAGCCTACTATACAGCAGAATAAATGTCAGGTGCGCGAATTCACAAAAAAGAAAGGATAAAGGGGGTCTAGTTCCCGTGAGCTGAAAATCTGGTGGAGGGGGGGGGGGGGCGAATACGTTTATTAAAGATAAAGGAAAGCGGGAAAGGTCAGACAGTCCAAGGCCGACTTGCTATTCCCAAAAGAGAAAAAAGAAGCAAAAAAGGAAAAGAATAAGTGGCAGGGGACGATGGGGTGGCTCAAAGGCTGCTGAGCAGCCCAGTGCTCTTCAGCTAGCGCAGGAGGGCTCGGGTGACTGCCCACTGTCTGGAGTGCCGGACAGGTCCCAGCAGCGTCGCCACGGAAAGTTCCCTGTGGCCTAGGGAAGTGAGACTCTGGGCGAGAATGGCTCGGGGCCGGTGTACCGCTTGCAGTGCAACAAAAGATGGCATATGTCGGCGACTGCTGCACAGCAGGCACATATCGCGGACGTCCGTCTGTCTATCTTAGAGAGGAGCAGCGGGGTCAGAGCAACACCGAGGCGTAGGCGATGGAGGATCGACTCCTCCTGTCGCTGGGAGAGGGTGAGTTCCATTCTCGGGTCGATGGAGTGGAGGAACGTGTTTGACGCTACAGCGTTTGAGCTAAACGCGAGGGTGCTGCGAGACGCCTGGCGGTGGATCTGTATCAGGCAGGCCGATGGAGTGAGATGAATGGTGGTGGTCATAGTGGTGGCAGCTGCCCCGTGCGCGCCTCTCGCCGCTCGTCAAAACACGGCAGGGACACGGCAGGGAAATGTCCTGGATGCGGCTTGACTAGGAAAGAAAGTATTCTGGGTACTGAGTAGAAAAAGCTGAATAAAGCATTTTAAATACTTGAAAAGTACTTGTCGCAAAATGTATCGAGAAGAGTACCAAACTGCCAGGAAAAGTTTTTAAAATACTGTATTTTGAGTAAGTGCTCAAGATACATTCAAGTGTGACCACATCGTAGCAGCCGTTGGGCTTAGGAGGGCGGACACGACGGAACAGCACGTTGGTTAGTAGTTTATTATTAGGTTAGTCAAAGTTCAGTGATTGCCTTCTGATGTCCAGGTTAGTCTCGTACGTCCGCTGTACTTGTAGACAGAAACATGAGCGCGGTTACCGAAGATTCAATACCAGTAATGCCAGGTAACAAGATAATTCAGGTAATAAGATGAGAACAGAGCTTCCTCCCGGTGATTCTCATTAGTTGGACTCCCACTGCCTGCTCTTTCTTTTGTTTTTTTTGTTTTTTTTACTTCTTCGATTTCTTCTTATTTTCTTCGCATTGACCAATCTAGTGTAGGGTTGCTGAGGTAGCCAGTCCAACCCTGTGGCTACTTACGTTCCCATTTTATTCTTGTTGCCATCTCTCATTATCATAAAAAAAAACTGAGCAATTTTTACTCAACAGTCCCTTCACCATTGCGTCTTCATATTTTCATCATCTTCCCAAACAGCACAATGTACTGAAAGTCGAGTGCAATAGGGGTGGACTGCATGTGCCTTATCAATGTTCTTTAGTTTCACGAATCTGTTCAAGGCCTTCCACCTACCCGCCCACCCCTATTGCACTCGACTTTCAGTACATTGTGCTGCTTGAGTTTCTATAATAATATACGAGTAGAAAGGGAGCACTGAAGGCGGACAACGACAACAACGACAAATCAGTAATGATAATGTTGTGGGATCTCTCGCGGAGTGAGAGCTGCTTATCATACGCAATGAGTGTGGTGATATCACCCTCCACGTCAGAACACGTGGAACACAAGGGGGAGCTGGATTGGCCCATTTCGTACTGAAGCAATGGGGCGTGGGCGACGTTGAGACGGAGTCGGTGCAGAAGTGATTCCTCGGGCTCGGGGGAGAGCAGTGAACTAACTCAGTTATGTATGGAGATGTGTGTGGTTACATAATCTCGAAAATCCCGCTTACAGAATCCCGGAAAGTTAGTGTTCAAGTATCGCCTTCCGTATTTATGAACCTGGAGGACAGAATTTTTAAGTCAGTTATGAAAGACAGGGCACGGTAATGTCGTTACAATTCCTCATATTGTCGAAGCTCCATTGTCAGCTAACAACCCTGTTTACTAACATGCGAGAGCAGCCCGATCTAATCTAAAACACCGCGCTGTTGAAGAGCCGACTTCCAGCCTAGTCCCTCGTTAATTCGTGCTTGCGAGTTCTAAATGTTATCGGAAACTACATCAACCTGAGGCAACATCCCGCGGTTCGCTGTAGTAATTAAGCGCTGCGACTACAATGTTATTGTGGCCGTTCACTTAAGTTGCGTGTTACCGTACGTCGGATGTAATTTACGATAACGACTGCAAGTTATCGCATGTAGGAACTTGCAGGAAACTATAAACAGGAAACTATAGGAAAAGCAACGCGGCATCGTACTGTATTTTAGGCCGCACTGAACGCTGAGACAAATACGTCCCTTAGTGTGGTAATGATGTCTCGTTCAGGTTTCAAAAGAGTTGTACGTAACTCGTTACAACTAACTCGTTACCTGGTAAACAGTGACTTTTTTTCGGTAACGAAATAACGACCTAGTTAGTTTTCTAAAAATTGTAACTAATAATAACGTATTCAGTTACAAAAATCGGTAACTCGTTACTCATGGTACTCGTTCCTTTCCTTCGTTTACGCTCGGCTGCAACATGGACGACATGGTACAATTACTACGTCGAAATTCCCGAAACCTCGTACGCTTCTAACATGAGGTGACCTGGATGTTCAGATCCTGGGAGACCCTGGTCGACCGCTGTCTAGTTGAATGTTATTTAATCAAGGCACCTTGAGGATATCCCACCAACAACGAAGCACGCAGACACCTGTTCAACCCTGGCCCCGGCATCTATACAGCTCTACCTGTGAAATAATCTTTGGCGGCTACTCCCCTGCCGAGCGACGACGCCAGACTGCTCCCAGACAGCACAAGATGTTGCACATATGCTGCATCAATGTTACCGGAACGTCGAAGTGTTGCAGCAAAGTTTAATGCCCAAATTAATCGTTGCAGCAATATCTGTTTCAATGCTCATGCTACGTTTCAAAGATTGCGTAAAGCTAACATTGCGATGATATAACTGAAGCAATGTTGGATATGTTACACTGACGTAATGTCGTGTTGAACATTGGTGATGCAATGTTTCGCAAGCAATGTCAATGCCATGTTACAATTGCATTGCTTCCAAAACACTTAATCAGCAACGTAAACTCAACATTGGTGCAATATCTTTATTTCAATGTTTTTGCTTTGTTTAGAAAGATGCGTAGAGCTAACAGTGCGATTGTGTTGCAGAAGCAATGTTTTTGCTACACAGACGACATGTCGCAGTTACATTGCTGATATAGCACTGCTCACAAAACACTGCATCAGCAACCTAATTCCAACGTTGCAGCAGTGTCATTCTATCAATGTGTCTGCTGTATTTCAAAGGATGAGTTGAGCTAACATTGTGATTCCGTTGCGAGAGCAATGTTGCACATGATACATTGAAGAAACGTCGCAGTTACAATGTGTAATAGAGATATTACTTCTAGGCAACATTTGAAACATTGCTGCGACATCGATACAAACATATTGCAACAATGTTGCACTTTTTGCACGCAATATCGCCGAGGCACTTCCGTGTATCAGATACACAGTGTTTGCAGCACATTGTTCTATGCATGATTCCCATGAATAAAAAATTAAATTAAATTTTTGGAACTTCCCGTGATGTTCACGCACCATTTAACAATTTGTTTTTACGATGTGTTCAAATGTTGCGGCACTGTTCCCTTACTGCAGCACATGAAGCCTCTTTGTTTTAATTGCTTACAAATAAGCACACAAACATTGCCTCAGCAACATAATCGTAACGTTTCTAAACTGCAACATCTGAAATGCTGCACCAACATTGATATAGAAGCATTGCGGTAACATTGTGTCGCATTTCTTACGAATTCAATGTTACGGTAATGCTTCTCTATCAATGTTGGTGCAGCATTTCAGATGTTGCATTTTAGAAACATTACGATTATACTGCTGAGGCACTGTTTGTTTGTATGAAAAAAAGGAGGCTTCGTGTGCTGCAGTGAGGGAACATTACAGTTAGATTACTGATGTAATGCTATTGAAGCAATATCGTAGCAATGCTAGGGTGACAACAGGCCTTCAGTATTGAACTGAAAAATAAACCAAAAAGTAAATAGTAAGTGCGGGCAATATGCAAAAAAAAAAAAATGTCTGAGAGTGACAATGTTTAGTGTGACCATTCTGCGCAGAATTAATGCAGACTGTGCGAGGCTTTATATTCTGGGACAACACCGCGAACGCACGATAGGGGCCGACTATGGACGAAAGGATCCGGACGATGACAAGATACGCTGAAAGAAAATTAGTCTAGCTCAGAACTTGAAACTCATTACAATCCATTCCTACGCGCATGCGTACTTGAACCCGCGATATGACGTTCTTCCATAGCGTCAGTGCAACCAGAGCCCTTGAGCCCTCGTGTGGCATAGCGGTTCGAATGATGGTCTTCCGAACCGAGACAGAGAGGTAACACGGGTTCGAATCCCGGCTGTGCTGTCTGAGGTTTGCCCACGGTTTTCCGGTACACTTTCGAATTGTCGGTATCGTTCCCCCTGAAGTCGGCCCTGGATGGACACTAAGTATGCGAGCATACACTGCTACTCAACACGTATGTCGCGAAGAAAAACGGTGTAGTGCTTCTCCAGTGTTGCTTTTCTAACATTGCTACAATGTAAAATAGCCGGTTATTACCAATGTTACATCAATATTGCAATGCCACATTTATGCAATGTTGTTTCTGTAGCATTGTTGCAACATAACGAAGACGGTCATTAGCAGCGTCACATCCGCATTGAAATGTAACATTCTTACAATGTTGCTTCCATAATATTGTTGCAGCATAACGAAGGCGGTATCACCTTCCAGTTCTGAACAACATTTGCGCTACGTCGGAGAATATGCTGCAATGCGTCTTAGCAAGGAGTTTGAAGGTCTGCCTTGGGGTACCAAGTGCCACCTCTAACACACTGACCGTAGCAGAGGCCAAAGAACCTCCATTCGAGGCACTAAGGGTGCGTGAAACGGTTCGGCATTACCTTCGCCTGTGCACTCAGCATGATCACCATCCCCTGGTGCGGAAGCTGCTTCGCCGAAACTCTTCTTTCTTAAAAGCACTCTCTCCATATCGACGTACATTGCCAACAGCACGGCCGCAACAAGCGGACCCACACCCTCCATGGACGCTACAGACACCTCCTATCTGTACCACCGTGCCTGGGATCAACCAGGGAAAGTCAAGCCCCCCCGCCTTTGGCCATGAGACAGTACTGCCTCGAATTGATGGAAAGGCACAAAGGCCGTGTTGCTATCTTCACCGACGGGTCCACGACTCTATCCGGGTCTGCCTCCGCATTTGTAATACCATGAGCACAAGAGGGAAGGCATAGCACGATTGTCTCACAGGACCTCATCGACGACAGCGGAGCTGGTAGCCGTACAGCTAGCCATGACTTACATTGCCACGCTCGAGCTGCCTGCGCAATGGATGGTGTACTGCGACTCTAAAGCCGGTCTTGAAGCTATCTCATCGTTCTTGGAAAAAGGCCGTACGGCGTCAACAGTACAGACCTCCTGTTAGGGTATCGCAAGTGCACAGACATCGGTCACGACGTCATTCTTCAGTGGATACCTGGCCATATTGGCATAAGTGGTAACGAGAAGGCGGACGAAATGGCGAACATCGCACACCTGTCATCAACAGAATATCTTGTAACGTTTTCAAAGCAGGACATCAAATCTCTCCTAAAATCTATGACTGATGACATCCGCAGGACAAAATGGCACCAAGCCGATAGTGGTCCGTCACTGCTGCGCACGCTAGACCCGGAGCTGAATTTTACCATACCTTCAAAAACGCCCAGACACATAGAAACTCTCCTGCATCGTCTACGCCTGAATGTGCCCTATGGTCGCCAGTTTCTTCATAAAGTGGGCAAGGTGGACTCGCCCAACTGTCTACTGTGCGGGACAGTGGAAAACACTGAACATATCATCATGTATTGTAAAAAAACATGCTGCACAAAGAGGCATCTTGAGGCAGACCCCTGGCCATCTCGACAGCAGGGACTTCAGCATAGAGAAAATCTTAGGCGTATGGGACGCTAACCACAGGGACGCGGCCTTCAATGCTCTTGTCAATTTCATTGTGAAATCTGGACTAGAAACTTTATACTAGACGGAGCGTGGACATTACTATGATCCTTGATGTGAACGGCGCGCTCGGTCCTGCGTTGTCGCGGTCGAGACGCTCACCCCGCTGAACTTTTGCGGTGCGCTCGCACATTCTGTGGTGCAATCGTACCGTTTCCTTTCCTTTCTTTTTTCTTTTCTGCTTTGGGGTGTACCGTCTTTCTTTTGGGGTAGCAGGATTCGCTTGCGCGAATTCAACCTTTTTTTGTTATTTTACCAACCACCACCACCAACGAAGGCGGCCATTAGTAACGTAACATCAATATTGCATGGCAATATTGGTGCAATGTCACTGCAACAGTTTGTGCTGACGGAGCTGCTCTAGTCGCCTTCCTGAAGGAAACCCGGCTCATATCACGCCTGTCGTGTAGTGTAGTGTATGTGCAGTGCAGTGTGTAGTTTTTTTTTTTTTTTTTTTTTTTTTTTTGCGTTTAGTCGTGACGCTGCCCACTTTCGGCGTGGCCAACCCCGGCGAGCCCTTTTCATCTTCACCACCACTACCACCTTGAGGCATTGTACCTGTGTTTTCTGTTTTCTTCGCTTTTTACTCGTCGCATAATCGTTCGATACAACGGTATTGCACAAACCATGCCTGACTACGCATTACCAATACCTAGCCGCAACAGTTAAACACGACAATGTACACGTATACTGGATTTTCTGCAGGAGTCAGAGAGAAACCTGCAACCGGACACTACGCAAGTACATATTGCTGCTAGCTCCACGATGCATTGCAGCTTTTAATTAGCCCCAATACTCTTCGCGCAACAAACCCGTCGCATCACAATGAACTTCATTAGCAGTTACACCGCGGGCCCCTCACCCCAATTAAAGGTGCCCAACTGGCGCAGGTGCGCCACTTGAACTTCCAATGAGAAGGATGCGATTCTCCACAAAACGTAACGAAACAATTAGCTGCAAAACGAAACCCGTCATATCAACCAGGCTGTGCGCTTTCATGCAGAGTAATTTCGTCTCGTTTTACAGCGAGAGCTGTTAAGGGCTCTATTTCGTGAAGATCTTGTCCCGTATGTCGCATCGCCGAAACACAGAAGAGAAGAAACGAGGAGAAGAAAAAGAAGCAGCAGAAGAGCAGAAATTTGCAAGGCGCAGATCGGTCATTTCGGAGAGTTATGTTGGCTGTGGCGTTAGCCTCATTAAATGATCCGTCCTAAGAAGTATACGTCTCCTGAATAGCTTCGGGCACATCGCGCTGCACAAGCGAATGCATCAACTCCGCTCATAAGCGACGCGTTGCGAACCATGCGTGTAGCGACAGACGAGCTCAAATAAACAACACTGTCGCTGTCGTTGATTTGATATAACTTGCATTACATTTGTCACACGTTTTGTTTCGTGTCGTCTTGTCTCTTCGTTGTGTGTCTCCCAGTTACTAATCCTGACACCGAACGAAATGCTGCCTTCACCCAGAGTAACTTCGCCACGGCTGTGCGAATAGTAATTTTAAAAGTAAGGCGGAAGCGAACAGTCATGTACTCGTAGAGTATACGAAGCGTATAGTTATGTACCCGAAGCAAATACCAGGCGAATAGTTAAGTAACCGAAGCCAATAGTTGCACCGACAAGTAGATGCTTTCATACGATTTTTTATCACGTTAGGCGTACACACGGCGTGTCGTTAGGGATATACGACACACACGTGAAACATGCACACGGATCTTCGCATGAGACATGACTCATTGTACACCGTCCCTTCTGTCTTTTTTTTTTCCTTTCTTTTTTTGCTTACGCAGCTTATGACCTCTTCGAATATATTGGGTTCCTAAAAGACATCGCTTTGATTGGAGCACAGAATTCCATAGTCCATTCGGAATTCGAATCAAATATAGAATTATTCGCTTCGGTATTCAAAAAGTTCGCAAAAGTATATCCAAGGTATCCGCCATCCTCTAGTATGACACACGTGCGTTCATCTCGCGCATTGACCGCAGATCGTAAATAATGTACGTGCGGGCAACGATGGTGAAAGGAAACTGGAGCGGAAAATGGACCATCCACCGAAGCACCCCAAGCAGCACAATGTACTGAAAGTCGAGTCTAATAGGGGTGGACGGGTAAGTGGAAGGCCTTGAACAGACTCGTGAGACTAAAGAACATTGATAAGACACATACCGTCCACCCCTATTGCACTCGACTTTCAGTACATTGTGCTGCTTGGCACGTGGAGTCCCAGTCACATTTTAGCCAAACGAAACCGCATCAATAAATATTAGCCACGCGCCCGAGTTATCTTTCTTTTATTGCTTACGGCAGACAGTGCCAATATATGCCCTTCTTTCCACGCGAAGCACGTGCTCTCTCTATTTACTTAATCGTTAGCCGAGAGGTTTCCGAAAGAGGCGAGAAGGCCATCATCATGTTAACCAACCCTTCACGGACTTTCGAGGACCGTGTATATAAACAGCACTCGGCCGAGACCTTCCCGTCCTCTCTAGAAGGCAGACCTCCCCTGGAGTCACTAAATATAAGCTAGGCTTCGGAGTATGGACACTGAGTTCCAAGAGTGAGCATGCGCCATCTTGTTTCCACGCCGCATTACCCGCGCGCACGCGCACTGCGCACGTTAGCGCACGATGCCGTCTATCGTGCGCGGGTGAAATGTTCCTTTCGTTTACAAGCAGCAGTTGACGGCGTCGAGCTCACCTTGACATCTTCGGGACGCTCTGGTGGACAATACATGGTGTATCGCAGAACGGACGAAACGGACAAAATGAGTTTAATGGATAAATTGGAAAAGTTACGGAACGGACGAAAACTGACACCGCCGTAACAACGCCTGCCGCAACACCGCCTTTTTGCATTCAAATTGTCCACATATCCGCAAAACACAGAAACGAAAAAAAAAAAAGAAGAAACCCAAACTAGCGAGAAAATCTGTAGCATCGACATTCGACACATGATTACTTTCTAGTGCTGCCAGGACTAACCCACCACTGAGCAGAATACAATGAGGCACTGTGCTTAAGAGAATACGTTGATTACAGTCGAAAAAATAAAAAAATAAACACACAACATAGGTACTTTGTGCTCTGTGCGCGGCAGAAATTTTCAGGAGCGAATGCTTGAAGCAATTTCCTAAATCCACAAAAAACAAAAAGCGAGTCAGTAAAAAAAAATCTACAGATTGTACCTCCGCGAACAGGGGGCTTTCAATTTGGCTCCCTCTGCCGCTTCACTTTCCTCAAAAGAACGAGCGTCTGCAACCTGCAGTGTTCCGAAGTATTGAAGCGGATGGTTTACTTTGGTTTGGTGCACGGAAAAATAAAAAGGAGATTTCTAATGGTTGTTGCTAGGCGGGCTAGGGCTTCCTGGAGATGCTGCCTTTGCTGCTGCTGTCGGCGATAGGACTCTATGATACGTTGAGTGCCCTCTACACACCCACACATGCGGAAGTTAGAGGAGTCTACCTTCCTAAGTCTCTGTAGTCTTCCTCGGAGACGGTTGGTGAGTAGTGTAAGGGTGAAATGGGAAATGAAAGGGTGAAGGCTGGAATCTTGGTTTATCGAGAAGACAAACAACACCATCAATAAACATCCAGGTCACCTGCTGGAATGTTATTTGCTCTTGACAGATAAATAGGTAGCTCAGCCAAATCATAAATCATTTTTCCTGATGATGGATTAGTTCTGAAACGTCGAATATGTTTACTTTTTCTCCTTCTTCTTCTTTTTTTTTTTTTTGTAGTTCCAGAGTGTGCTTTTCAGGAGTAAGGATGAAATATGAACCAACCTCACCGGACAATCATCGTTCCTCAGCCAGCTGATGTCAAGGGCATCTGCCGGTGTTCCAGCATTTAAATGAACCACCGCGATCAGAGAGAAGAATGAAATTCGAATAGAAAAACTGCGAATACAAACCGAAACACGTGATGAGTATCTTTCGCACGTCCTTGTGGTAACATGTTCTTTCCATATTTTTTTTTTCAGCAGAGCACAAAGCCAAAGTAAACACTGACTCATTTACATTTGCCAATCTCGATGAGAAGCTCTTTTGTGAAATACTTTGCGAGAATGGTCTATTTCAGTCTGTCTGTGCGTCAGAAATACTTTGAATACTAATACCGCTCTTTCGAGTCACCTATATTAGAGTGGCTTATAGAAATCTCTTTTGTTATGGGCTCCAAGAGCAGCTACATTCGGAAGAAAGGCTTGGCCAGACAAGTACGTAAGCCTTTTGGGGAGCAATACAATTTCGCTCAAAGTTCCCATGGATCCACAATATGTGCCCTTCTATATTATCTTACAAAGTGCAGTTGTATCGAAATTAATGTACTACCTTAGTCTACCTTCGGCTTTATGTGACGCCTCAGAGTGTTACATGGTTGTATCACGGAACTCCTATTAACTCAACGCGGGTTACAAGCAAGAAATTGAGAACAGCAGCAGTTCATTCATTGTCTGTGTCTGAGGCAGCTTAATTCCTTACGTCATTGCGTCACGACTGTGTCGGGAAGGCTAACGTTAAGCTTGACAGCTCGTGCCTTGATTGAAATGCAAGTTTCAGTGACTCTTTCTATGGTCCAGGATGAAACAAGCCTGAGCAATGGGCAGCACGAATTAGACGAACCTCCCCTTGTTATTTTACCAACCACCACCACCACCACCACGAACATAGTGTTACCTCTTGGCGTCTTTGGTAGCGTGACACCAACGAAAGAAATGGGTAACTGACTCAGGGAGCAAAGTATAACGAAAGTGATTATTTCATTATGTAGAAGAGATATACAAGGAGGGGGGGGGGGGGGGGGGATATGTTTAATAGAGTGAAAGAAAAAAAACGGAAATCTCAGCCAGGCTATTGCCAGCTTGCTATTCCGAAAAAGAAACTGAAAAATAAACAAAAAGAAAGGAAAAGAAAGGAACTGAGAATAAACAAAAGAAATAAAGGAAAGGAAAAAATGAAAGAAAAACAGGCACGCTGTGCAGTGCAGTTCAGGCACGAAAGAAAGTTCCAAGAATGTGGTCGGCGCTGCGGCCGTCCAGCAGCACGGATAGTAGGGGAAGACGAAGATGCTCCGATGGCCTCCGCTTTTGTAGACTGCATTGTGGGCCACGTACTCGTCGGCTTCCACGTACGAGCCCTATTTTGGTGACCGGAGTCCGTCGGAAAGGCGTTGCTCACGACGGAGAGAACAAACATCCCTCATAAGTATGGAGTGACTTTTTCGGGTTAAATGCCTTTCTCAAATTCGGGGGGGGGTAAAAATCGGGCGCTATTTTCAAATCTGTAATTCGGGAGAAATCGGGCGATAACTATGCCTTCGGGTATTATCGGATGTTTTTGTTTCTCTTCTTGTCTATTAGGGCTTTTCCTAATCTCTCTCTCTCTCTCTCTCTTTTTTTTTGCGGGATCGTGACCTTCCAGCGCGAGTCCTTGAAGACATGGACAGTGTTGACACAGATGGGTGTATTGCTAGGAACGTAAGTGTCCCATTCTTACATGCGTTACACGTGGCGACCTTTGTTCGTCTCCTGTGGAAACGTCACTTGAGGATTTTATAGTGACTGGAATTCGGGGAGAAATCGGGTTTAACCCGAATTGGTCGGAGATCAGTTCGGGCGGGAATAACCGGGCGGAATCTGGTTTAACCCGAAAAAGTCACTCCCTACTCATAAGGGACAATAGGGTGGATTTTGTGCGCTTGCTTGCCGCAGTGTGCGTCCGGTTTGGTCGTCCAACCTTGACGCTCGAAATTCTCTCCTGCTTCCAATCTGTCTACGAGGTGATCTGCTGTGCATGCGACCGTAACAAAAAAACACAACGACGCTTCGTTGTGTAATTTCGTCTAATTCGTGTTGCCCATTGCTCAGGCTTGTTTTTATCATGAATTTCGTCCACCAGCTAGCCTGCGGTTATGCTATTTCATCTGTCTATAGTAGCCCATACTAACATTCTATAGAATTCAAGATACATTGTATCCGCCAGTGAGGGACAAGGGGGGATATGTAAAGTAGCGGTGAGGTTGCTCGCAGTTATGAGAACCTGTTACTCCGCACTCCATTGCTTTTTTCAATGTGTTCAGTATTTTGCTACATTTCCTGGTTCATCTTCGGCATGCGGGAAAACATCCCACATCATCATCATCATCCATTCCTCTATGTTGTTGTTCTTCGGCATGCAATACGTAAAACCGCACACCGGATGAATCGCCTGACTTCTGCGTTTGTGCGATCATCGTAGAAATTGAACCTGTGGGGTAGAGTCGACAAGACATCGACATCGCCACGAGAACAGCTCGGGGACAAACGCGTCGTGGAGGACATCACCAGCGGCCCCCAATGTGGTGGGAAGTAGCCGCATGTGTCTGCAACAACCTTCCTGAGATAAACACCTTTGTCACGGACATGATCAGACAGAACTCTCTCTCTTTCTCTCTCTCTCTCTCTCTCTCGTTTTTCCACGAACACTCGCCGCTCGAGGCCGACGATACCCCTTGAAAGAAATCTTACTTTTGATTTTTTCATAAACGTACTTCCCCTCGAAAGCACGAAGCAATGCACAGCGCTCCGGCGCGCGAATCAAAAGCGTCAACAATCGAAGCCCACTCACCGCACAGCGCAAGCAGGGAGTTGGGGTTGGAGGAGTTGGGGTTGGAGGAGTTGGGGTTGGAGGAGTTGGGGGTCGGAGGAGTTGGGGGTCGGAGGAGTTGGGGGTCGGAGGAGTTGGGGTCGGAGGAGTTGGGGGTCGGAGGAGTTGGGGGTCGGAGGAGTTGGGGGTCGGAGGAGTTGGGGGTCGGAGGAGTTGGGGGTCGGAGGAGTTGGGGTTGGGTTAGGGAAGAAAAATATGAAGATGGTGGCTCCATGGAGAGGGCTACTCCAAATAACTTGATTAAAAATCAGTAAGTAAGCAAGGAAATATGCGTACTCAACTTAAGTGCTTCGGACGCAGTTAAGGGCAAAGAACTAGAAATTGAACAACTCGCAATTATTTCACAGTTCTGCGTCGCGATCGCGCAAACGGTAGTTTTGTAGTATTCCGCTGCAGAACTGAAATCACGGATTTTTTTTTTTTTCGGGAAAGCTCCTGGATTGCTTCAGCACAGTAAACACCCAGCGAGAAAAAAAAAAAACTATCCCAAAATCCCGGGATTTTTTCTAGCAAATCCCGGGATTTCGGGATGTCAAAAACAGTCGGGTTTCCGGGATTTCCGAATTCGGTATATCCCGGATCCCAACTGTTGAAGAAACACACATTGAAAGAGCGATGAAATATTTGTGACAAAGTGACGTATGTATCACAAATATATTACCAAAAGAGGTAGCAGCAGCCTCTTCCACAACGTGTGCAATATGAACGAAATCAGGTCACGCGATCTCCTTCCAATTATTAAGTTCCTTGACTGCCGTCAAATGAGTTGTGCTGAGCTTTAGTTCGTAGGACTTTTATTCCTTTACCTCTGCATCTGGTGCTTTTCCACACGAACGTTTCGAAACTTCATATTAAACGATCGATTCTTCAAGCCCTCCCCCTCTCACGTTTAATTACTGTTCACGAACGTTTCAACATCCATCATCCATCTAATCTCTACATAACGCTGAATGGCCGCAACGCTCAACTGCATTATATCGAATTTTGAGAATCGATATACAGTATTACTGCTGCAAGTTCACCCTTCCGAAGTTCACTTCACTCAATTTTTACAATACTCCATTACGTCTTTCTGTCTATTCCGCATTCAAGACAACTTCGAAGGGCACAACGCGATTTTTGCGAGGAATGGTGCGCCATATCTTTTTCACGTGCATAGATGCCGAAAAACTCGGCATCTCTAATGACTCATACAAGGAGGGCAGCTGTGTGGGAGGACATTGTGTAGACGTTCGCGAAACTTAGAGGAAACGCACACGGACAGGAGGAGGGCACAGCACACAGCTCCTTTTTTGGAGCGAACACCATCATCTCCTGCACTTCATAGCGCAAGATACTATCACATGCGAAATCAACTCTCAAACGACACCTTAACATCCCACATGGAGAAGACAAATGAAATAAAATATTCGCAACTCCCCCACTGGTTGCATTCCGCAGGTCTAATAATCTAAGCTACGTTCTCACATCTCCCCGCTTAATACATTAACAATCTGATTGCTGCCTATGTGGTAGCACACAGTGTTAAACTTGCAATTTCATTCTCCCTTCCACCTCCGCCCGTAGTACTAGCTATGAACTCTCGTTCAACATCCGTCAATAGCTCCTTTGTACTTCTTCCAATATTTGTTATCTAATATTATGCAACAAGAGCAATGGGGTATAATACAATTGGGGGGGGGGGATACACCGGGGAATCCTCAAACTCCATGCAGGAAAGGTTTTACGGACATAAGATCGATATTCAAAACAAGCGTCAATCCCTCATTTCCGATCATTTCAACCTGTGAGACCATAAAATGGACAACAATTTAAAAATTCTGATACGAGGATCAGGTTATAATGCAGGCATTAAACGGAAGAAACGAGAATCATATACCATTTCAAATCCCCTATCTCTCTTCATTCACTCAAATTCATTATAGCCATTCTTCCTCATGGACATAATCCATTTGGATCTACTTTTCACTACTGTCAACGTGCTTGACTCCGACCGCCTCGGGCTAGATCGGGGATTCACTCTCTCGCTTTTCTCATGTGTGTGCCATTTCTGGCGCCTTTTAAATCAATTTCCTTGTCTGCACCGTGGCTGGTATTCCTTATCTTTCCACTAGGGAAGTTGTGGTTTTGTTTCCGGTTCCGGAGCGTACACGTCTTTTCTCCCTCCCTCCCTCTTTTTTGTTTGTTTGTTTGTTCTCCTCGCCCCCTTTTTTTTACGTGACCACTTCGTATGACATATACAGATGTCAGTTCTTTATTACGTTTGTGCCTGACGAAATGCAGGTTGTTGCTGGAAAGCTGTTTGTTTGTAACGAAAAAAGGGAGAAAGCTTGTACGTTGATAAACAGTAGTTTCAGTATTTTTGTCCTTTTATCACATCAAACTAAAAACACTGACGTAAATGCTGCTTCGCCACATTTGCTCTCTTGATGAGGCAAAGCAGGCTTTATAGGGTAGAGCCGTTTCCAGCCCTTTGAAGACCTGATGAAATGCGCACTCTGCACGAGAGCTCCTCAGTTAAACTCGTAACCGTTTGAACCATATTCTGACTACCCCCTTCGTGGACTTGACGGTAATTTTATGTGTTGTCTACTTCCAGACTTTCCAAAGTGGTGATTCATCAATCAAATCTTGCTTGGACATTGCAGTTTTCTGATGATGTTGTCATTTTTGTGTTTGCACAGGCTTCGCAATAGGTATTATGGTGCTTGGAAGCATCGGATTAGAACGGCATGAGGCGACCGCAGGAGAAAAACAGAACAAAACAGAAAAAGCATTATATTCATCTTATACACGCATTAATCGCCGTAAGCCCACTGTCCCGTAAGTGCCGTCCAGCAAGGACTCCTCGCCATTCTGCGGCAGACACGGCTCGAAGCTACCTATGACTCAAAGGTCTTCCTCTTTGCAACGCGTAACAGACGTTCGTCAAGGTGTCGCAGGAGGCTCTGCGAACTCATCATACATTGACAGTTGTGTTCGGTGTTCCGCTTCTCGAGTGCTCGTAGTCTTTGCCGACGACATGGGCTGCTGCACGTGACCAGGAGTCGCTTGCCCTTCAAAAACAAGATCCCCGAGTGACCGTGTTCGCCCCCCCCCATTATTTCTTTTTATTTTATTTTTTAGCCACTTGTCACAGTTATCAAGGGCAGACTGCTCATTATGAACGGCACTCCCCTCCACTGTGTCTGACAGGTGTCCCAGTGCCGAGCGTTTTTCAGACGTGAATGTATGATGCACATTAACGTCCTCGAAAGCAAAAACAAAAGAAAGAAGAAAAAGTTATCGTGTGACGACAGGCTACACGTGCGGAAAAAGTTAGCTTCACACATAATGAACACTTCTCATGCGAGTCAGTCTGTAATTAAACGGACTTGCATAATTCTCTCCACGGACATGTGGCAACATGCAGAGCGTAGAACGCACTGGGGGAAGAACTTGACACTTGGACGTAAAAATGAACTTTTTTTTTTCTACTTATCTAACGGGGAATATGAACTACGTGTACATAAACACCGAGGGCGTGGCACGCTCTGACTTGCACTCAGCGAACTGAAAACTTGACTGAATAGGACACTGAACGTACAGCAGTCTTCGTACCAGTCGACACGTAAAATGGTATTGCGCTCCTTCGTGATTTGCGACCCGTTAGTTTTCCTACATCTACGGGCACCGGGCACGGCAAGCCCTTTCACCATCACCACCACCGCGAGCACCGTACTCGACCCAAGCAGCACAATGTACTGAAAGTCGAGTGCAATAGGGGCAGACTTGTACGTATCTTGAGTACGTACTCAAAATACAGTATTTTAAATACTTTTTCCGGTATTTTGGTACTCTACTCAATACTTTTTTGCGACAACTATTTTTAATGTATTTAAAATACGTTTTTCGGTATTTGCTACTCAGTACTCAAAATACTTTCCTTCCTCGTCAAGCCATATCCAGCACGCTTCCCGCCGTGCCGAGATTTTCAGCTCACTGGAATTTAACCCCCTTTTTCTTCGTTTTCTTTTTTTTTTCGGGAATTCGCGAATCTGTCATTTATCCTCTTGTACAATAGGCTGGTCCCAAGCCTGGCCTTGCTTCTCAGTAGCCAGCTTCGTCAGAAAACCGTTCCTATTAATATTGCCAGGTGAATCACCAGGGGATTAGGTACAAGATAATCCCGGCATTTATTTCCTTGGTCATCAAAGCAATAAACACGTGCCAGAGGTTGAAAGACCCGAACCGACATACAGGAGGGATTACGAAGTTTTGGGTCAGAACATATCAACAAAGTTTACTTGGGTTCACCAAAGTTCACCAAACATTACTTGACACCAAGACGTTGCAAATGAAAGATATGCATGGCTGATGAAGTTTATTCCTTTCATTTGTAAGGCCACGTTCAGAATACGCGTTTCACTTACTGCTAATATTAAAGTACTTTAAATAGTATCTTAAATACTTCTTAGAGTATTTAGTACTCTACTCAAATTACTTTCAGTTTTGAGTATTTTGTACTCTATTTTAAATACTTTTTCCGTAGAGTATTTAGTATCTTATTTTAAATCCTTTTGCGCAGTATTTTGTACAAGTCTGAATAGGGGTGGACGGGTAGGTGGAAGGCCTTGAACAAACTCGTGAAACTAAAGAACATTGATAAGACACATACCGGCCACACCTATTGCACTCGACTTTCAGTACATTGTGCTGCTTGGGGAACTTTTCATCTTGACACAGCCATTACACTGTAGAAGAGCAACAGCACTTTATTTTTGGCCATCATCATCACCATCTTTATCTTGGTGATAAAGCGTCTGCTCGTCGGTGGTAGCCCAGGTCGTGCTGAAGACTGGGAAGTGGTCGGTTCGAATCCCACAATCAGCTGTGCTGTCTGTGGTTCAACTGGGTTTTCCGAGACTTTCCAGACGAAAGTCGGCATAGCTCCCTGTGAAGTCGGCCCAGGACGCGCACTAACCCCCTGTCCCCCGCTCCTTCCTGCTGTCCTCTCTTCCCCTGTCCACGTCTGCACGCCGCTCATAGCGACAGTTGCTTCGCGGCGCTAACACCGAATTCTTCACTATCGCATTTTATCTGGCACTGTTATTCATTGAATGTTATTAAATGGTTTCACTGTATATACAACTGCTATTCAGCGCTTACACTGTACATGTCATCAGGTTAATGTAATAAATTTTCTTTTTATATAACTATTGCGAATATAGCGTCTGTCTGTTTTTGTTCTTCTTACGGAGAAAAGTATGTAAAATAAGCCTAAGCTATACCCATAAAACAAGAATCGGTAGTTTATCCAAAACCACGGACATGCGGGGGGGGGTAGCAAAAGAATTGGGAGGGGGGTCTGGATAAATCGCTGCCAAGAATAAAAAACCACCGTCTGCTCCAGACAGGTCTTCCTCTATTCTTCTAAAGAAATATATCCGGAACTGGACGACTGCATCGGTACCGTAGCTAAGTGGTATCCAGTCTGACTTCGTCGTGACTTACGGCCCCTTCTTTTTTTTTTCTTCCTCTATCATATCCCATCACACCACGCATCTGTCCCGTGTTCACCACACTGCGGCATGCCTGCGCAAATTGAAAGGGTTGCTTCTGCACTTGTGCTTGGAGCGATTGTATCCCTTCCTCGTACAAGAGAACAGCTGATGCAGTTACTGGACGGAGGAGCTAAGCTCTCAGAACCAAAGGCATTCAAAGAGAAATACAGGATACCAGAGTAAATGGGGCTGAACGGGGTTTCCACAGAGACTCCTTTGATAGTAGTATGGTTCCGTTAACGAGAGGCGAGCCCTCTTTACGTCAGCTGTTGTCTGGTTTCCCTTCTCTTTGTTTCCATTGCCGTACCTTGAATTTTCTTTGCTTCCTCATGCGTCGTTTCCTGTTCCATGTCGGAACATGATGCGAAGTTCGTATGCCGTTTACCCGTTTGCTGAGGTGAATTCGTGTTGACACTACTGAGTTCTAGTGCATCGCACACTGTCGCCTTTGCGTACGTAAAGGATAGCGTTGGTGGTTCCACGCAAGCGCAAAACAGAGAAAAGAGACGAAAGAGAGCTTCACGCACTGTGCAGAACCACCACGCTATACCACGATGCACTAAAATTCATAATTAGAGAGTTTTAGTGTACGTAAGGGATAGCGTTGATGGTTCTGTGCGCGCCCATAACAGAATGAGAGCTTCCTGCAGTGCGCAGAACCACCAACGCTATCCCTTACGTACGCAAAGGCGATAGCGCACAATATACTAAAACTCACTATTGCCTAAAGTGATTTCCTACCTGTAAAAACTGAACACTTTAGGATAACTGGGAATGTGAGCTAAGGCGTTACAAGCAAAATGTGAGGTAGACGTGTTACCATTTAATTATGCGGTCGACGTCATGTTTGTAGTTCATTGCTAGCACGCGGACTTTTGTTTTTTTTTTATTTCGTGTTAGCGCCGCGAAGCAACTGTGTCTATATCTGCGTTTACACGAATTCGACGACAAAAGCGTATCGTATCGACTCTCAAGAAATCCTCTCCGACAGGGCCACGTCAACGAAACCACAGGTCGGGATAGGTGCAAGGAGAGGGGGGGGGAATATGTTTATTAAGAAAAAGAAAGGAAAGGTCAGTCAGACGGAGGGCGGCTTGCTATTCCAAAAAAGCAAAATGGGGGAAGAAAACAAAAGGAAAGGTGCGATAGCTCGATATACGATAAGCTTCTGTCGCGTTCATGTAACCGCGGCTTATGAGTGGCGTACAGACGTGGAGAGGGTGAGAAAGGACGAAGACAGGAGTGTTAGTGTGCGTCCTGGGCCGACTTCAGGGGGAACTGTGCCGACTTCCGTCAGTAAAGTCTGCAGAAAATCCAGGAAAAATCTCATACAGTCTCGGCGTGGAAGGCTATCATCATAACGACTACGCCACGTGAGCTATCATCCTATCATCATCATCATCTTCATCCACGCGAGCTGGTGAAATGTCTTAACTGCTGAGGGATGCGTGCTAGGTGCTACCTAATGATGAAGTTATTTAGCTCCAACACTAAATACTTCCACCGATTTTGTGTTTTGTTTGCTTGTCAAAATCTTGTGGTTCCACTGTTCGTACATATCGTAGCTCACCAACAATACCGATTAACATAAGCGATAATATACTTATACATTACATAACATCATATACTTATAAGCGAATGTCGAAAAACGTATGCCCTTAGACGTGGTGAACAGTGCGAATTGAAGGCACCAAATATTGGAAACTTCAAATATTGCGCCATGAGTTCTTAGTCATGCCGTGCTCATAATGAAGTGATAAGTTGATAAGTAAATTTTTAAAAAATATGGAGAAATTGAATGCGGCACTGCTCATAATGAACTTAGTACCCACGAAGTAAATTGATCAGAATATATTAAAGCGATGGCTTTATATGTCGACACCATATGTTTTATAGGACTTTATCACTCATACTACTTTATATGTCCACCAACGTCGACAGCTGTGTAGGTCTATCCGTAACAGGTGTGTATGTGTGTGAGAGAGAGAGAGATAAAGATAAGGAAGAAAAAATTACAATGATCCGGAGTTCAGGATCGGAAAGATGGCCCCGTAAAACGTCAGTATTTAAACGCGCTTGGCAGAATGCCCAAATATGAAGTCATTTCGTAGATGTGCATATATACGCACAATCAAATGACACAAATCATACTTTCAAATGTCACAAGTAGGAACAGTGGGTGAACTGATGAACCGCAAAATCGTTTTAGGACCTGTCATTGCCGAATTATTCTTCCGCGATTTTAACCACGCTGAAGTTGGAAGACATAGAATGGTCATCGCTGTGACTCATGATAACTGTCTCCCAATAGATGTTGTCTCGCTCCAAACGCATGAATAATATCACCATGCCCAGGCTCCGCTATCAAAAATTCAAATTGCGGAATGGATTTACAAATAAGGTAAGTCAGCTTATTTGTGTAGCGACGTGCTGCACGCTCCGCTAGTCTCCGCTAGTGGTCTTCACGCCACCCTGACTCCAATTCTCTTATCATTCATCACTAACAGGAATCATGGATCGCGCGCCTTCTGCCTTCGTTCCCTTTCTCGCTTTTATCCCGTATCAATATTAAGTGTTGATGGCGTTACAGATCCAGTATATCACCCGTGCAGTCCCCTGTGAGCTGTGGGCATGCATAACGCATCTGGCTCCTTGTAGTAATGCTACGATCCAGACGCCCTGGTTATCCGAGTGGGTTATCCTTGGTATGACAGAAAGGGAAAGGATGAGTGGGAAATCTTCCTGCTGTGCTAACACCTGCGAAATCTCCCCGCGGTGCAATGCATAACGTAGCAGGGGATAGTACCCGGTAATGATGCGACCGAAATTGCGCTTGTGTTTGCAGCGGAATGATGACAATGGGATGGGGACTGCAAGATGCTTACGTTCTGGTGCTGAAAAAAAGAAAGAGAGACAACGAGGGTTCGCATGAACAAAGCCTGTCTTGGAAAAAGCAGTTGTATACGTTGCTTTTGCGAACGCATAAAAGCTTGAGAATGGTTCCCGCGAAAAGAGAAAGATGAAGCGTGCAAAAGGAGAATAAAGTGAAAAAGCGGGGGACACCTAAAAGAAACCCGCCGACGACTCAAACAAACAAACAAACTGTGTCATATACTTGTCGCGTGAAACTACAAAACAGCGACTTGAAGGCAGCGCTGACACGATCCAAGGAATGCAAGAGAACGGATCTTCGATGCATTATTGCGTGGGCATGTTGACAAGGATAATGCATTCCGTTATCCTTTATAAAAAAAATGCATTTTATTGAACCAAAGGCATTGATGGAGCGTACGGTCGCTGCGATGCATCAATGGTTCTCTAACAACAACAACAACAAGAACAAATAAATCCTGACTATGACATGGGGTGATTCACCACTCTCACGATTCTCTAACAACAACAATAATAAATGAAGGAGAAGTGATGATGACATGGGATGTCTCCCCGTGGCAGTCACAGGACCCTACCCCACTTCACAGAGGTTAATATGAGAGGATGGATTATGGTGAACTCGAAGCGACGACAGTTCGGGGTCCGTTGGCTTGCATGAAAGCAAAAAGGGAGCGAAGAGCCCGGCACTGACGCGCAGGGGAGCTCCGTGGGCCAAGTACTTCGGACAAGCGGAATGGTCAAGGAGCTCAAGTTGGCGTCGAAACACCCGGCGTTCACACGTGTACCGGTCACAGTCCTCGGCGATATGGAGTATCGTAGCTGGAGTGTGGCAAACTGACACTGCGCCGTGTTATTCTTACCCAGCTCAATCCGGAACACAAGGGTGAAGGCGACGTTGAGTCGTATACGCCGCAGAAGTGACGTAAAGCTGCGAGGGAGCCACCTGGTATCTTAAATGATGATGACGGGTCCACACGATTCTTTAAGCATGCTACGCAGTGATTGGTCAACGAAGCTTTACCCCTTTTTGCCGATACAACCATGTTTAATGTGACTTAGTCCTGTCGCAATACTACGAACGAAACACTCTGGAATCAATTTCACGCAGCTGTGTCTTCGACCGCCATGGTTGTAAGAGACCTTCGGGGCTCTTCTTTCTTACGATAACATTTTTCGTTCGTTTTTCGTTCGCATAAAGTTCGACCGTGTGCGGTCTTGAGGGTGCTCTAAGGCGAAACTCAAATGATACGACTGAACGCTGCAATTTCTCTCTGTTATAGAGAAGCAAAAACTGTACTTCTTGACTAAACAATATGCAACTTCGGCCGTAAATTCACAACAGAGACACCTAGCTGAAGCGAAACATAGTCCTTTCACCGTTCGTCTTCGTTCGTTTTACACCTCGGTGTAGTGATTTCTGCTGCTCTCGTTAGAGCAAGTTGTTATTGCATGGGCGTTCCGCTATGCTAGGAAATGAACCTATAGGGCAATTAGTGCAGGAATACGTGATATCTTGTTTTCAGGCTCTACCCCGCCCATGTTTACTGGTGGTGCGGTTCATGTTACACAACAGCAAGTGTGCGTACGTGACATCGCAAAAAAAAGAAGATAAAAAAAGAAAAAGCTTGTACGTTCCAGGCGAAGGCTGCACGCGTAAAAGAAAAAAGCGTAAAGCCAGTATGACAACCAACTACCCTCGCCTGTGTTTTCTGCTATACGCGTAAAGAAGAAGTTCGATTCAGCCTTGTCGTTGCTTTTTCGGTAACCACTGACGACTCTGACCTGGAGGCTGTGACGTAGTGATGCAGGGAGTCCTGCTTTGTTGTTGTTGATTCTGTGTTTAGCGCCGCGGACCAACTGTGGCTATAAGCGGCGTACAGACGTGGACAGGCGGTGAGAAAAAAGCAAGAACGTGTGGGGGAACGGGGGTTTGTCCTGGGCCGACTTCAAGGGCAATTCTGCCGATATTCGCCTGAAACGTTTGCCAGAAAATCCAGACAAAAAACCTGCAGGGGATGTAATATAATTGAGTGTTGTGTACAACAACCAGAACTTTCTTTTTAAGTATAAAGCGTACTGACGAATCGCAATAATTGAAATTTGTTTTTTTTTTATTCCGTGCTAGCGTTGCGAAGCAACTGTGGCTACGAGTCATTCAGTTTTTTTTTTTTTTTTTATAAATCCTCAAGAGCGCACCTGCCCTGAAATATCCATCGCCTAATTTTAATATGCAAATGAGCCGAAACCGAAACCTCGCCTACCGGGGGTGGCGGGAGTACAGCGCTCGTTCCATGTCAGAGGGTCACGTGCTTTGGAACGGTGGAGATGATTGGAGAAGTGCTCATCGCGCTCTGTTTTTCGTTTCGGCTCATTTGCATAGCGAAGTTCAGCGATGGGTATTTCACGGCACGTGCTAGTCTCAGGTTTTTTGAAAGATAGAATGGCCTTCAACGAGGATTGCCCCCCCCCCCCCAATCTGATCTGTCGGTTTTTCCCCAGACTTTAAAATTCCCCAATGAAAGAGCTAATTAATGAATTTTAGGTAATTAGCAATCTTGTACTTAGATACTTCTTCGAGGGGACGTCCGCATGGCAGTACAACTCAACTGCAAAAACGATGATGATTATGGTGATGTTAGGAGAAAAATATGCAGATTTATGCTGCTCTTGTAACTCTTTTATAAAAATTCTGTAAAGGATGAAGAGCGAGTTTCAATGCATAATGTAAAACACCGAGACTAGGGAACACGAAGGGACAGACACAACACACATTTTTCATTGAGTTTGAATGTTACACAAAAAAAAAGAAAAGAAAAGGAACAAATTGAATTCTTCTCCCAACGCATTGTGCTGTCCCCCATAATCAAGCACTAAATGAATGAACCCCACAGAAAGGAAAACGAAAAAGAAAAACATCACCCCTCCCTCTCCCCGAACTACATCAGCAGACGAGAGCAGTATTCAATGTAGGTCTTTCCATCTATCCAGTGTACGAGGATGTGCTCCGTGTCTACCACAGTTGCACACACTGGACGTTTGCTCAACCAGCCGATTTTATGGAGACGCGTCTCTAGATTGATTGATGCGCAATGAACAAAATAAAGAAAAAAATGGTGCTCCTTCACGAATGTTTTACTGACGATCTATTTTCTGACGGATTTTTGTTCTGAAAACGGCTGCGGTATCAGGTGACCAAGAGATCAGATGTTCTCATTGGGACAACTTCGTAGTTTTTATAATTAAAAAAGTTAATTGTTGAAAGTTAATTAGGACATCGCCTTAGGATTTTGCTGGTGCCCTCCTAACGAGTGCCCTTCAGCATATGCTACATTGCAACTGACCTCATCTCGAAAAAAGTGATATATACATATTAAAAAAATCTGTTCGCATTTTGCTTTTTGGGACACCCTGTATATACATACATACTTGGCTAGGTGTCGCTGGCAGTAGATATCTGTGTATTGAAGTAATGCAATGTTATGTGTGCACAACAATATTTCTGAACCGCCGCGGTGAAACACCCCATCTCATCGTCAGCATTTGTTGCTTTTGTCATTTCTGTCAAGTCATCTGATAGCTTCGACTAATCTAACGCATCGAATAATTTTACTGAAACAATATCATGATTCTATTCGCAGCTAATCTTCAGTTTTTACAAACAGCAGCAAAGACAAATACATGACGACGGCGTACTACAAGAACACATTACTTTAAGATGATACAAGGAATGTATTAGGATTATATCAAAACGGCACTTAGTGCTGTCGACGGCAGCATGCAGTTGTTGGCCGAATGCTGCTCAATTAGCGATGCTGAATAAGGCGTGGAATATTGCGCATTCAAAGGCGTCGACAGTACAGACCATTGAAATTTAGCGAACAGCACTTCACATCCTGTTTTTCTAGCTGAACCAAACACATCTAGTTAACCAGGATGAAGCGAGCAATAGGCTTATCTAACGGTCAGTATCAACTCCGCCGCTAATACGTCACTTCCGCGTCACTGATGACGCACGAGGGCGCCCGCACCATCACGAATATATTAGATAGATAAAAGAAAAACGCATCAATATTTTCACATATTGTTTATCTAATCGAATCAAAGGTCCATCCGCCATTTCTCCTTTTTTCAACCATTTTATGAGCAACAAACAGACGCACGACGAAAGCTGGGACAAGTTAACTTTCTCATGCTGAACAAAGACTCTTATCTCGGCATTGTTCGTCCGTTCTCACTTGTTACTTTTTGTTTCTGGAGCCATCTCATTTCTTCGCTCTTTCCCTGAGCTGCTATGCTAACAGTTGCGAAAGGGATGCGAAAACGCAATCCTCTTACGGCTGAGCTCGAAGCCCTGTTTATTCCCACGCCTGCTTTGGATCAACACGATCCACTTTGGTCGGGCTTATTAGCGGGGGAGACAGATACGAACGCTTCTATTTATGCTGTATTCACGAGAAGCGTGAAGCTATAACGTCATCGACTGTTCGCTGTTTGAGCAGCGCTGACCGTAGCGCAAGAGCGACCTGGGCGTGGCGCCACAGAGCGGGTAACGTGACAACCTGCCAGGAGCATTGGTTCTAACGCGCTTTCTGAAGTTGACACGTTAGACGCTAGATGGCGCTATACGCATGTTCAATGATCGTTGGTTTCAACGATCATTGAAGACTGCCCATGTGACGTGGGTATTACACGAATGAGAGAAATGCGAAAGCAAGCATGTAGTAGCTACAATACAAACGTAATGATTTGGAGTGTCATCCGATTGGTTCAGTTCTATAGCAGCTGTTGCTGTTCTACTAAAAAAGTACTTGCTACAGAGCTGACACATATGCGTGTGTGTGTGTGTGTGTGTGAGAGAGAGAGAGAGAGAGAGTCGTAGATAAGCACACTGGTGACAGGTAGGGTTAGGCGGTGGGAGGGCTTGCCGGTAGCGTGTGAGTTCACTGTTTCGGAGGGGTGGAAGGGTTCGCTGCTAGCGACACAGTGGTTGTTCCACGGTGTCGCCTGGGAGGGAAGCTACCGCTGTGTGTCGCTAACAGCGCACCCTTCCACCCGTCCGAAACAGTGAACTCGCCCGCTTCAGGCGGCCGCTAGGGTGTCGCACCGAAGAAAAAGTACGCCGCTCGCATGTTCCGTAAACTTTTCTCCCTACCTGTACTGGCGATGTGTAACGTCTCTTTTCATGGAACCGAACTACGGAAACCGCAAGGCAGCAAGTCTGCACTGCATGAAGGGTATTCTTTCGCAGATGCTTCATTTTGTCTAGTGCCGACGTCTAGACTATAGTCTAGATGCCGACGTTCTTCATGACTGCTAACAGGCGACAACCGTAACTCCTCCTACCACGAAGACGTTATTATGACTGTGAAACGGAAGCATAATCACTATACTACTGCCAAAAGCTTGCACGATAATAAATGTACCCACGAACGCGAACGCAGCTAGCTTTCTGACTCTGACTCGTATTGTCACGGATGAAAACAGGCGAGCGAGACGGCCAATAATCAGCGAACGCTTTATTCTAGCTGCTTAGCTGGTATCACAAGAGCGGTAGCTCTTAGACAGAACTAAAAGAATGCTCCGACTGGGAGCTCACAAGCGTGTAGCACACTAGTCTGAGATTTTTCAGCAGTCATGCTTTGAGATATTTTGAACATTTCGTAGACAAGTGAAATAAATATTCTATTCAGCTTTTATACACAGCGGTGAACGTTGTAGAAAAGACGCGTCGGTGGAGAGGAGGAATTGTCGAAGCTTCTCCTAGGCCGCCGGCCCGACCTTGAGATTGATGCGAGCGAAGGAGCAGATGCTTCTGGAAGGATCGCTTGGTAGTCAGCGCGGCGTGTAGTGGATCTCAGCCCGTCGCTCGACGCCTAGGCGTCCGTTGTTACTGTTCGGTGTGGTCCTTCAAAGATGATACATGGCAGTATCATACTAGAAATAGGCGTATCGAGCTTGAGGAACTCGGAAGGGACGACACCACGCGAGGGTGCAAGACGGAGGCCAGTATTTGAGCCTCAGCGTCGCGTTAACGCTGAGGTGTCCTTCGAGCCCAAAGTTCCCATTTCTTCGAGCATGAATCTTCACCAGCTAGATGCCATTTTCTCTCCTTCGCCTGACTCATATGTTGCATACTATGTTAAAACTCAAGAAGAAGAAATAAAGCATGGAATGGCAGTCTTTGCCCCGCCGTAAGCTGAATGCACGAGACACCATTTCGCGAAATCTAGTCTTGATCTGCGTCGGGCGAACCTTGATGCCCCTTGGAAAATACGCCCCGAGTATTCAATATTATGACACGGAAGTGCAGGGAGACATTGATTATTCCCCTGCGGCTGCTCCCCATACAATTTTTTCGTCGCAGTTCTTCCCTTCGTCTGATTCTTCCTTTCTTGTCTTCCTTTCTTTTCTCACAGTTGAGCGATTGGCTAACCAGTAACGTCCGTGACTCTACACTCGCGGCAAGGAATAGTAAGTCAGCTTCTGCCTGGCTGGCCTTTCCTTTTTACCTGCCTCTTTTCTTTTCGTAATAAACATATCCCCCCCATTCCCCCATATTCCACTCACGGGTTGCAAGATGGTGCCTGCAGAGACAGCTCTAGCTTAATAGAACTTGCCTTCCGAAGGTTATTTGAAAGGAACACGAATGTTCACGGAACACGAGTGCGTATACCGTTACTCGCTCATGAAAGCAGGCAAAACTTACCCATAGCGGTTTCCCGGCGTTTTCCCGGCCACCATTCTTGATGTAGTTCTGAAATGGCTTCTTAACGTCCTCTCAATCACCTAATGCGACGACGTCGGACAAGCAACCGGGCGCCACGTCTAATTGCAGAAAAATTCCTAGACCTTCTTTGTGCTTTCGTCCCACCGGTTCCATGACGTCACTTACATGACGTCAGAGCAGATGCCTTTATCTGCCGTTACCTCGACAATGACGGTGCTGTCCTTCACATTCACGAAGAAGGCTTATCGTTATGAAAGCATTTCGTGCGTCCTCGGTGCTGCTATCTTCCCAAGGACCGTATCAACGAACTGAATCAAATACACGTTGAGGAGATAGAGAGAGATAGAGACAGAGAGAGAAAGAGAGACGCTGCGCGCGAGACGACTGATTGCGCTCAAGCTCACAGAGCATTACTATGTTTCTTTGTTTATTTTCTTTTTTTGCGTAGAATCGCGTGAGAGTAACGTGGGGTAGCGTTAAGGTGATCTCCTACATTTTTTTTTTCTTTAACGAAGGACTTCGCCAGGGAGAGAAAGCATTCTCCGAATGAGGACCAATTTCTTCTTTTTTTTTACCCCTGAATCCAAACCAGGGATGGCATAAATACATTTTTTTAGTATTTAAATATAAATACAAAATACTTTATTGAAAGGGGTATTTACATAGTCCTCATAAATACTTTTCAACATGAGTATTTAAATACAAAATATAAATACAGTATTTAAATGCCGTAACTACGAACCATAAATACTGTGAGGAACATGTCATCTAGAATTACAGAAATAACGCTGACCATAACAACAAATCAGCAAGGAACAATAACATTTATTGTTAGATTATCATGGCGATTTTAAGATTAGAAGTTGTTCTAAGACTGCATCTAGGCATCTGTTCGTGCGTACATTCAGACTGTCAAATGAGAGGAGAGTCTCCACAGGTGCCGATGAACAAATGATTAAATTAAATTTGACTAAGATGCTTCGTACAACAAGGGTATCGGGTAGACGTGATTGTTGTCCGCAACAACAGTGAAAAATTTTTCATCTAAAGTGGTTTGTCGCATGCACATGCTATAGTGCAACAACAACAACAACAACATAGATGAATGGATGCAAACACGGCATAATTGTGTCGCAAACTGGCCGTTCTTCCCGAAAGGTCAAATGCAGGGCAACTTTAAGATATCAGCCAGTATATTCTGTATTTAGGAGTATTTATAAAGTATTTACCAGAATAAATACCCGCAAATTGGTATTTAAATATAACTATAAATACATTTTTTGAGCCTGTATCTAAACACAAAATATTAACACATGTATTTATGCCTTAAATAGCATTTTAATTACAATGTATTCAAATACCGCCGACCCCTGATCCAAACCAATGTCGGTCAAATTTGTCCGACAGCTATTCAACGGCAGAATTGTGGTCAGCTTGCTGAATTATCGCTCCATACTTGCTCTTTTCAGTTTACAAAGTGTGCAGTATCTCATTGTTCCGGCTTGAAAGGTTGTCAACGATCAGCACGCAAATGTCGTGCATTCTCTTTGTGCAGTGTCGCTTCATCAATCGTGAGCGAATCTGGCATGGAAAGCAAATATTAGTTCACTTAATTAACGACAATTACTTGCACGATATATTGACGCTTTGCTCTTCTCTCTGCTATTTTCTCATTATTACGTCGTTGCAGCAAACGCATGTTGTACTTTCTCCTCATCATAATCTATGCATAGCATTAGATCTAGTGAAGTTCTTAATGCCGATTACAATATTGCCGTCATGCTTCGCTCTTCATATACTTTACCACAGATACGATCGTGTCATTGTTCTGACACGGTTAATGTTTACTAACCACTCGTCTGTCTTCTACCCCCAATTTTTACTCTATCTACCCTTCCATTCTCCATTCATCATCTCACAATAAAGTTGTTGTTGTTATTCTGACACGGTTAAAGTTTACTAACCAGTCGTCTGTCTTCTACCCCAATTTCCCCCCTACTCTGTCTGCCCTTCCATTCTCCGTTCATCATCTCACACTAAAGTTGTTGTTGTTCCGAAACAGTTAAAGTTTACTAACCGGTCGTCTGTCTTCTACCCCCAATTTCTACTCTGTCTACCCTTCTATTCCCCATTCATCATCTCACAATAAAGTTGTTGTTGTTGTTCTGACACGGTTAAAGTTTACTAACCAGTCGTCTGTCTTCTACCCCCAATTTCTACTCTATCTACCCTTCCATTCTCCATTCATCATCTCACAATAAAGTTGTTGTTGTTGTTGGCCGTACTAATATAATCTATCTTTATCCTCTGCCTCTCTATCTACTATAATCGAAGCTCTTTTCAAAATGCACAGCGCATGAATAAGTTTGTTTATTGAGCACCGTGCTTCTAAGTAGGCTCTTCATTGCTGAGAACGCGCAACGGTTGCGCACACATAAACAACAAATAAACAACAACAACTGCAACTACAAATATATGACGATGACGACGACATGAGGTGATTGAAGCGAGAAGCTGCGGTACCCTACCCCATTACGACAGGATTATTATCTGAGTGAGATGAGAAATATATGGACGGAGCACGCATGAAGAGGACATGCTCTTCCATATACATTATCCTTCATAAACACAAACACTCATGTCAACGCGCAAAAAAAAAAAGAAAAACAGAGAGAGAGAGAGAAGGCGAAAATAAAAAAGCGCAGGAATGACAGTCTCGCTCGTTTGCCGTCCGAAGGTGTCAAAACTTGACAGTGATGTGTTCTTTGCATGCTTCGTGATGCGCTCCTCTCAGCAGAATCTTCGATCTGAACCACGCAAAAGCAGCAGCGAGTTTACGTATCGTCTACTGGGGGGGGGGGGGGATTTATTGGCAGAAAAAAAGGAACAGGAAAGATAAAAGAGTATGCCAGGAATTTCCCATCTTCCCTGGAAGTGGGATAGGCTACATGGGTTACACTTGGCATTTTCATGCATGCACACGAATTATGTACCTGGAACGGTTAGCACAGAGCGTGAAATGTAGTCTCCCCTCTGCAACATTCATTTACTCCCATACATTTCCTCTCGAAAGGAACTATTTCTTGTGGCAATGCATTTACTCCCCCAGAGGAGTAAAATTACTCTTTTTTTTTTTTTTTTGTTAGAGTGCACGAGCAGGACAGCGTCGGTCTTGAGGAGCCGGGAGATAGGAAGATGGACTCTTCTCTAGCTCTGATGCTTGGGGGCAGCAGATTTCCTGTCGCGGATGTCTCGGTTGACGTCGTTGCCGCATCAACGGAATCTCCGTCCGCCCCAGTTGTAGTAGGCGTAGACGTGGGAGCTGAAAGCAGCTGGTCCCAGTGCCTGCGCCATCGTGGGCCGGTACGCAGCTCATCTTCGTACGATGCTGACCCAGGAGCAGCGGTAATTTCTCCTGGAATCCACTTCGTATCTGTGCCGCACCCACGAGCTAGTACCTGTTCTCCGACGGTCCAGTGCCTTCCTTTGCAAATTCTAGAAGAGGCTTGTCTTAGCTGAGAATCAGACACCTTGCTCTCCAAAGATGGTTTCATGATGTCGAATCGATTTCTGAGTAACCGTCCTAGCAGCAGCATTGATGGGGTCTCTCCGGTTGTAGCTTCTCGTTGCGCTACCTCATCAGAGACTCACCCAGCTTGTGCTTTATGCCGTTCTGCCTCAAAAACCGTTGGAACATCTTGGATTTAAATTGCGCACCGTTGTCTGATACGATAATATCTGGAAGGCCAAATCTTGCAAAACATTCCCTGAGCTTAGCGATGACTACCTCCGAAGTATTTGAACAGCGAAGAAGGAATGTTTCAGGCCACTTGATGTGAGCATTCACGATGACCAAAAACATCTTGTTTCAAAAAGGTCCAGACAGGTCAACGTGGACCCTTTCCAGGGGCAAACAAGAACTCCAGGGGTAACTGCCGAAAGACCCACAGTCCTCCGGCGAGTATGTCGCTAATTAGATTTTTTTTTTTTCACTTTAGTTCAAACACCTTGTATATACATGTACTAAAACGATGCAACGATGCCCATAGACGTTAGACGTTAAGCGTAACGAAACCTAAACTAGCAATTAAGGACGGAGCCCATGGACGTTCAGAGTCTTGAACGAACAGGGACCCTGCTCTTCCTTCCGTTTGGCGCTTCTAATAGGACGTACTTCTTTCAAAGAATCACATCTGATGAGCTCATCTGTTAGAGGCGGGTCTTTCAAGATTTATTACTGCTTCTGAAAGAGGTCGGCGTCGTAAAGGAAAAAAAATCGAGACATTTCAACGGACTTCATTTTATTTCTTTAAGTGGACATGGGGCCCATCAGAAGATCAGCGTGAGAAACTAATTGATGAGCGTTACTTGCAGCCTCGAAATAATTCAGTGTGGAAATTAACGACTCAATAAAGCATTCACGAGTCTTTGAACAAAGCTACGTTAAGAATTCAACGAGTTTGATGTTCGCTCCTCCCGCAAGACGAGCTGAGGAAGTTGTCTTTCCTTCTTGACATCGTGTCTTTTGTCTAATTTATCTATTTATTCTGGATAATTTGCTTCGTTAGCGCTGATACGTAGCCTGTTTTAGCGATACCTTCAAGAAATAATAAAAAAAAATAATCAGGCAAATAATTAAACATGTATAGGAAGTTTTGCGATCTTGCAGGGTGCATCTCTTTTCGCACACGCTCTTGCCTTCGATTTTTTCCCCCAAGTTTTCGCGACGCGCATTTGAGATAAGCCAGAAAAGGAAAAGAACACCCTAGATCCGCACAACAAAGCGACTGCTACTGCTGCGTTAAAGCCAATGAAACAATGATCTGAAGGCTTTCAAACGTGCTACAGTAGTAAAATAATTAGATTATTATACTTAGATTATTATTATAGAAATATTAATATACCCAGTAACACAGATAGTTACGCGTAGTTGTATCGATTATTTTATTATGCACATTCGTGTGCATCTGAGCTGAACGACGCCTCCGTGTTATAGAGAAACCTATTTTATCGCTGTCCTTTTTGTAGCTTATTTTAATATAGGGCCCTCACGAACTTCACCAATCCTCTATGACACCATCATGCAAAGAGTGCTGCCGAAATATTTTGTAGTAAATATTTTTAAAACACATAAGACTTGCGGGAAGTGATTAGGGTCCATCGCCACGAGCTTTGGCGCATCTCGCCGCGGCAGGACCTATATGCAACACTGTTTTCATGAATTTTATCAGCACAGTTTGCCGTTGCACTTCACTTGCCGTTTCATTTCTAAGAATCTATAGCTTTCTGAGAGACGCTGGCTATCTATCTGCGACCTAGTTTAATATGCATATTTGTATCATATCATGCCCTTAGTTGATATCTCAATTTACCAAGTACATTGTTTTTAGTATAATCCTCTGATTCTTTAAACTAGTCTCAATCTTATCAGGGTTTCGGCGCACTATAGCCTGAGTTGCTTATGCGCCATTAAAATTGAATCATCATAATCATCATTTGTTAAGCCTTGTCAACCTCCACGCGCCCATATCAAAACATCGGGAAAAAGTAAAGTTGGCTTCGCCACGCTCATCATAATGGTGTGGCGGAGCACGCTTTACAGGCAACTCTTGGGCATTGCGGGTGTGCTTTGGAAGCACCTGGGCTGCGCTGGGCTGGGCTGCACCTGGGCTGCGCATCGTCACCGGTAGTGTTTTGCTGATTTGCCACCTTGGAGTGCTCTTATTGCGCTCGAAAAACGAAAGGTACAGGGAAATGTTTCACTTGCTTGCCATGACCGGCAAGGACCAACCTTAATACCAGATCAAACACTCGAAATATAAGGACACTGAAGCCTTCTGCGTTTCGTAGAAGGTTTCTCGTTGTCCACCACGAGTAGGCTTGTACCAAATACACGTAGAAAGCTTCAGTGTTCTTATATTTCAACTGCTTTTGCTACTCTCTTTCTGCGCCTTTCTCAGCTCGCAGATCAAACAGTAGAAGAACGTCGAGAGCAGAGAGCAAAGGCCAGAGAAAATAAAATAATGTCAGAGAGTGAATGCTGCGCGGTGCTTAACCTCCTCCCCTTTTCTTTTCCTCTTTCTCCTTCACGCTTCCTTCTGCTTGACCGACTCTACCTCTTTACTGTTTGTTTGTTTTTCTCTGTTTTCTACCTTCATCATTCCACCCACAAACGCGTTTTAGTAACGAGTAGCCAGTCGTGACTGGGTCGGGACTAACATCTTCATATTTTTCTTTCATTTTCAATTCCAATTCAAGAAAATAAAACACTGCATGAAGGCTTGCACCTAATGAAGGAAAGCTTCAGTGCCCAGTGTGCCTCAGCAGATCAAACCAAAAGAACTGCAAGACACGAAAGACAGCAGAAAAACAAATCCTCTTGACAAAAATACAGTTAGGCACATTGACCGCGCTTGCAATATTAAAACTGAGGGATCCTCACATCCCAGGAGCACAAGTACCAATACATACCAATACATACAGGACCGTAACCTTTAGCGTTTGTATGCACTTCTCCCGTCAAATCAAAGCCGTCCGAAGGCCGTCAAATCAAATTCTCAATGCCGTACAGCAATTCATGTTGAGCGAAACCCTACAGCGGCAGATGAACACCTAGGGAGCGCTTACTGCACTACTCCTGATGGAGCACGCAATTCGTGAAAGGCTCGAGCCCGGAGCTTTATTTCGGAAGCCTTCCTCCGAAGCACTCGTCTCGAGTTTCTTGGCGACGTCACGCGGCAGGATGTGTTCGTTTACGTCTATTTGTTTGCTGGTGCTTCGTACGTCTTCCTTAATGGTTATTGTAGCCTTTACCTATTTACTTCGAGTGGCGGAGAAACGAGAGACTGAGTCGGAAATAGCAGAGCGACAAATTCGTTCCGTGATTTGTTCTGGCCGCTAAATTTCCGGGACGGGTCAGAGCCGCATTGCTACGTGCTTTTTTTTTTTGCTTTCATTGTCGAGGTTGAAGGACAGTAAATGGCATTGTATGTGTCTAACTTCTGAGCCACTACTTTCTCATTTCTGGTTCCTACGCGTCGTACTTTTTTCGTTCTTTCATCTTTTTTTTCCTCTTCCGATTACGAGGACTGGAGTAGCCAGTCCTTTTCATGAGCTTCATAGTGGCCTTTTTTCTTTTTTTCTTATACCAAACCATCTGAGCAGTTGTCACTCAATATTTATGATTATGCGATGACTCTTTTTCTTTTACCTCCAGGTTTTTTTATATATTGAGAAAGGCGCTCCGGTCCATCATTGTCCTTCTTGTGCACGTCTACGTTATGCAATACTTGAAGCTCATGTATCATGTGGCACTTGGGTTCTCTAAAAGAAAAAAAAATTTCAACTAAAAATCATGAATGAAAACTAAACAAAAGGAATAGTGTATGGCAACGAAGCGATGAAAGCCTCGTTCGTTTCGTTTATCTGTCTTTTTTTTTTTTTTCAATGTAGCTTTCAACGAATTTTTTGCCTCAATTTTTTTTTTTTTCAAAGGAGAGAGTGAGGGAGGGAGCGTCAGCGGAACAACACGTTCGCTGTCGAACCCGTTGAAAGAAAGCATTCCAAAACAGCAGCAAAATGTCCGACCTCCCCTTCCCAACGCGTCCTCTCACTGAAACATTCACACGTGGCAACTGTTTCGTGTGCGCTAGATAAACATAGCAGCGACTGTAAATTTCATCATATTGTTTTCTTCCTCAAACAAACGTTTCGCAACGTACAGTAATAAATGTTTGTTGCGTTATTTTATATATCTCTCTATATATATATACACGTGTCTATAAGGTCACCACGTTTTCATGTTCAATCTTGGTTATTTCTATGCTTTCACCCTTCTCGGTAGTATAAACAAACGGGTGAATGTTGAAGCTCCGCTATTGATTTTCACGCTTCCTTTATGGCAGAGCCTCGCCATTTGGCAACCCTCTTGAACGAACGTGATCCCAAGGGCAATTTCACGCTTCTAGGGGGAAGTAATTTAGGATATATTTGAGTTTCTGTAAATAGAGGAGAGAAGAAAAATAATAGTAGGAGAGTCATTAGAAATAATTCGTTGTCCTTTTCCGTGTTTTGGCTTATTTTAGGACTGCATTATAAACGTTCCTGAATCGCCGCGTGAATTCAATATACCTTTATACTGCGGTGCAATGTTTCAAGTGCACCTGTCGGTCTAAACCAGCAGAGAATACCGAACACAATAACCTTGAATGACAACTTGAGGCTTTGTGTGTTTGTTCTTTCTCCTGTGTTCCAGCCTCAGAACATCAATTTCCATTGTGCACAATAACCTTGTTGGTATGATGATTTTCTTTTCTTATCAACTCAACTCAACTCAGATTATGAGGTCTGATGTCGTGGCTTGCGAAAACATTGCAGATTGTTTTCTGTTGTCGTTGTAAGTACTTCTTTTGCTTGGTCAGATGAGCCAAGCCATAATGTGTTCTGCGCACACAATTTTGCCACGTTTTCTGCGCTTTGGAAACGATAAAAGTTTACCTTTTGTCTTCCAAGGGTCCGAAGTAAGCTCCGTATAATTTTTGTGTGGTTAAGCATACACTCTTAAATAAAGGGTGTGTTGCAGCTCCTTTTAGGGGAGTACACTTTTGCCAGATATATCAATTATCAATTAATTGGAGTGAACAATTTCTCTTCATTACCCTCGTTAAGGAGTCTCCTCATGGGATGTGATATATGTGGCAAGGGTGTACTCCCCAAAAAAGGAATTACATCACACCCCTTTTTTTTAAGAATGTAGTAGCAATGAGTGAGGAAATTTGCCACTTGATGTGCCTCTGACTTTCCCAGGGCACACTGGTTAGTATGAGCTATGAAATGATAAGTAGGGGTACCCAGCGGATTACTCTGAACATGTTTTTCGCGAATGTTAGCCCGAAAGTGCAGTGTCGATAGGTACTGTATTTTTGTGAAATTACTCGTTCGTAACAACTACCATTTATAGCCTCCAATCCAACGCCTAAATGGCGTAGCTCTCACATTCCCCCCCCCCCCCCCCCATTGAGTGTGTTTTATTTAATACTTATAACTAGGGTTTCAAGTTTTCGGATCTACCCGAATAACTCCGCATTTGTGGGTTGCAGTAATCATGAAGAGAGCAAGAAAAGACATGGTCTGGTTGGGTCATTTCCCATGGTGTCGGGATTACCTCGGCATCGCGGGTTACCAACCCCTGCCACAAGGAAAGGTGGCTCTGTTAAAACAACTCCACCGTGCAGAGGTCTTTCGCGAAGCATCCGCACGAAGCAGCGGTGTAATGCGGTGAACTCTGCTTGACTAGAGGTATTGTATTTAGTGATTCTCCCACCTGCTGCCACTGTGGTGCTCTTGAGGATCTGGAGCACATTCTTCTTCATTGCCCTCACTACGAACCTTCCCGAACCACACTCTCCAAGTCTCTTCGTCAGCTGGACTCTCGCCCTTTCTCCCTACCGAAATTGCTTGGTCCCTGGCCCAATCCAGCCCAGCAACGCTCTGCGCTCAAAGGTCTTCTGACATTTCTGGACACCATCGGACTTCGATCGTTATTGTAAAGGGGCACGTTATTTTATTCCCCCCATTCCACCAAGCACTGGGGTAGAGTATCGCCTGTTGCGATGAAACTCCCCACTCTCCAAGGCCGAAAATAAAGTTGTTGTTGTATACGACGTGGGGGCATTTCGAGACCATTTCAGCCATTTCCCAGGGCTGCCTAGCAAACGCCCAGCGCCTAGGGTTTTCTTTTTCTGTGAATCGTGCTTTCCCCTCGACAAGGAAACACAAATGTTACACAAATTGTCTTCACGAAAGGGCAGCTTGCTGTTGCAACACTGATAACATGATCGGACGCAAACGAAAAAGGGGGGGGGGGTATGTTCATTAGAAGAAAAAAAAAAAGAAGGGAAGGGTTAGCCTGCGCTACGGCGGCTTGCTATTCCCAGCAAAGAAAGAAAAGAAAGAGAAAAACAAACAAAACAGGAAAACAAACCTCCCTTGTGGCTAGTGGCCACTCTCCGTGGGACGAAGTAGAAGAATAAACAAACAAGAGGAAAACAACCAGGAAATTGATCACAGTTCATCCAGAAGGCCACAGATCCGCAGGAACTGAACAAGTGCCTTCGAAACGAAACAAACGAAATCGAATCGAAAGCTGCCTAACGATTATGCACCGGAATACCAGGATTCCGAGGTGTTCACGTCGTCAGGTTGTCGTGGCATAGAGGTCGTCGTCTGCAAGTTTCGCAGCATGACAGTGACCGTTTAGGGGGACGCAGAGTCCCGTTCTTTTTGTGAATATGTTGTTTTGACAACAACAACAACAGTAAATGAAGAAGTGACGATGACATGGGATGTTTCCCCGTGGTAGCCACAGGACCCTACCCCACTTCACAGAGGTTAATGTGAGAGGGTGAATTATGGTGAGATTGAAGCGACGACAGGTCGGACAGCTGCAGCTTTTACTCCGAACTTCGAATATTAAACTGAGATATGATAAATAAAAGATGAAAAACTCCGAATCCTCGAAACACAATAAACTCCGAATAACATCCTCCGGATATGCCAACAAATAAACTCCTAAAACCCGGAACCCTACTTATAACTAGCTTCATAATCCGTTGCACTAAGGCAGCACTGCAGCAGCTTGGACCTGTTGGGTATTTATCATTAAAATCGGTAAAACAGTGCAATAAGACTAAAAACGACGAGACACACTGAAGCACTGCTTTTATCTTTCGTTTTCCTTCTTTTTTTCTGCCAATAACCCACCCCACCCCCACCCACCCACCCACTGCATCAGTGTATCTCGTCAATTCTGATGACGAATACCCAATGGGCTCGAGTTACTGCAGTATTTAATCACATTTCTAGTTATTCGGATTTTTACCAGTGCTTCAGTGCTTCAGTGTGTATTTAGTCTAATTGCGCTGTTTTACCTATCTTAAGGCAGCGCTATTTCAGTGGCGCAGCTTCAGAGACTGTCTACTGCACATAATACCAATATACCGTACTTCCACGTTCAAGGCAGAATGCAGGCTCCCGCGTGCATGCAGCACTACTATAGGTCCGAAAGTTATATTAACCCTTTCTTTGTTACACTACATGACCAGAATAAAGTTTTTGAGGGTGAAAAGTTCCCCCCGAGAAATTGAAAGTGGAAGCAATTGTCGCTTCCAGCATTATATTGCATTTGCAACGATCGATTGCGCAGTCGATCCGAAGGTGCACTGACCGCAAAAAGGTTCGGCAACAAAATATATTCTCGTATAGCGTTTCGTACCTATGCTGCTTAGAAAGGCGACACCCAATGTTTATTTAACTTCCCAGGTGCAGTCTTATGTCTGCTAAGAAATTTTTCGGATAGATTGACTGTTTCCTTCGTTGCAGTTCTGTGAGATGTTGCTTACAGAAGCTAACATAACCCGCACTAACAGAACATCGACCGGCCAATATCTCTAGGAAGTATTCAACCGATTGTTCCTTCCTTGGTTTTTCACGGCATGCATACCATTTTCACTGTTATCCTAGTCGACTAGACTAAAAAGTGCGCGTAGAAAACGTGCCTAGCGTACATATTCTACATATATGAACATTGAGAGAAAGAGGAAAAAGCGTGTCTTGAATAAGAAGGGTTAAGAAGAAGAGACCTCAGACAGTCGTTGCGTTTCCAGATCACGGATAACAGCTTTTAGATTCCGACGATCTTTTTTGCTACTGCTCTTCGGAAATGTTTTTCAAATACGAAAGCATTCTTCTCAGTCTCTCGCTTGACACGTTAGTGCCGTAGGTTCCAATTCCATCCTTCGGTATGTGCTGATAAAAATATATCGTCACACGCATTTTTAGCGACAGCGAAGCATACAGAGAGAGAGGAGGAAAGCAATAACGCGGTTGAGAGGCGATGTTGAACGGAGAAAAAAAAAAAAAAGATGAAGCAGAATCGAAGTCAAAAGGAGACCGCGAAATGGAGTATGTTGATGTTTATGGTGACGAAAAATATAATAGGGAGATATTGAATTTGTCACACAAAAAGTTCGGCTACTCCCATAAACAGAACCCCCCCTCCCCCCCAAAAGGAAACAAAAAAAAAGGAAAGAAGAAGTATTCCCCAGCGCGTTGGGTATGCTGGGGGGGGGGGAATATATTTAATGCAAAGTAAGTAAGAAAAAAGAGAAGGGAAAGGTTAGCCACGGTGTGGGCTTGCTATTCCCTAATGCTTTCAAGCAAACAGAAGAAAACAGCTGGGATACAGAAAATTATCAAAAAATACAGAAGAAACAGCTCCTTCACTAATCGTTGCGCATAGGACGCATCAGAGAATGCCCAGGAGTTTAGATTCCCGAAGGAATCGTGTCAGCGCAGACGTGACTTCAGCGTGCTGGGTAGGGCCAAGTAGCACCGCCAGGGAAAGCTCTCGGTAGCCTAGATGAGCAAGGCGGCGCCGGAGACTCGATCGGTGGTCTTCGTACCGCTGGCAGGCAATGAGAATGTGTGACACATCGGCTTCTACGTTGCACGTTGGGCAAAGAGGTGATGGGTGCTGATTCATCTTAAATAGGAGGAGAGGAGTTCGGGCCACATTCAGGCGCAGCCGATGAAGCAGCGATTCCTCGATGCGCGGGATGCGGCCAGGCACAGCATATGTCATTAAAGGGTCAATGGATTTGAGGAAGGCATTGGTTCGTATAGCTTCTTGCTGAAAGAGCTGTGTGCGGTTGGCAGTGAAGCGGCGGATTTTCAGCTGGCACATAGAGTGCGCAAGGGGAAAGACAGTTGGTTGCTCAGCGTCGTGCGCTTGCCGAGCAAGAGCGTCAGCACGATCATTGCCTGAAATTCCGACATGGCTCGGAATCCATTGGAACACCACGTCGTGTCCCAGTGATACAAGTTCAGAGTGCAGGGCGATGATCCTGGTGTAGGTGTCACTGATGACTGCGGCAGAGTAAGAGGCCAGCGCCTCCAGAGCCACTTTACTGTCGGTGAGGACCGACCAGGCCCTGGGCGCACACGAGGAGACATGTCTCAAAGCGGCCAGTAGTGCGAATGCCTCGGCCTCAGCAGATGACATAAGAGGGAGCTTGAAGCCGTGCTCAGCTCCATCCTCTGGGATGCAGAAGGCAGCAGACGACCCAACTAGAGAGACTGAAGCATCGGTGTATATTTGGGTTCGATGCCGGTGGTGACTGTAGATGTGGAACAAGGTCAGTTGGCAGGCCACAACTGTTGGCACAACCTTCTTTTTCCTAAGGCCCGGAATTGACGTTTGTACAGTGGGGTAGTGAAGTGTCCACATGGGTGGCGCAAAGGAGGTCCGGGCGGAAGTTGAGGGGATGTTGGGGATGTTGGGGATGAGGGGGGGTATGCTGGGTTTGCTACGATTGTGCTTCGTAGTGCAACAGGATCGGTGAACGACATTTTGATTTTAATGATTTACCTTCATCGTGCATACACTACGCCGGGATCCAGGATTATTTTTATTATTATTATTATTGTTCTTGTTGTTATTATTATTATTACTATTAACTCTGCAAGCAACTCCTTCGTATAAAACTTAGAGGAACACAACACGCCCATGATTGTCATGCGTACTTCAATACGGACATTAAGAAACCTCGGATAACTGGTTCCCGGACTTCACCACAACCCGTACGGAATGTGTTATAGATTGTGTCTTCGTCAGGAGCGCATAGACAAGTTAGTGGTGCCCAAGTACGTCAGCTACTTCAGTCTTCACAGGCCTCTACTGTGCATCGCCGGAGAATGTCCGCGATGAGTTCTTAAATGCTGCCACATCTCAATGACGATCTGCACAGCGATTTCTGCAGCAATCTTCTCCCTGCTTCGTGCAGCTGGCACTACCCACTGCAGCATTTAACGGCTTCGCTACTTTGTCCCTGCGAGTGGCGTTTTCCCCGTTTCGTGGTCACGTTTGTTATCGCCTGGGAACATTTCGGCGTTATCACCACGCACGTGATCGCCAAGCAGCAGCCAATGATTGCAGGCCTTACGCGACGGTAAACCCTGCCTCAAGAAAACGCAGTGGGTTCGCTCATAAATGCTATCCCATTTAATAATGGGAGGAAAAAAAACTGTGATCGGTGCGGTCTTGCGAGTCCCACGTACGCTTCAACAATGGGCACTGTATTTGACAATGAGCAATGACAAGACGTACGGGAGAAAAAATAACAAATTTGCGTTCAACGAGCAATGTATAATTCCTTACCCGACACATGAGTCTACGGAGAAGTGGCGCATATATTAGTCGAGCCTGAAGTTTTCGGGAAATATTTTTTTTTTTCTAAATTCGGGGGGTAAAAATCGGGTAAATAAACGTGTGCTCTAAATTCATGCAAATTCGGGTGAAAAAAACTTCCAGTATGCTATATTTGGGGAGAAATCTGGCTCTATTACTCAAACTACAAACGGTACAAACGGTGATGTAACTGCATTTACTGCAAAACAAGTTAGTGTGCATTCCTACAGACGTATCAGTGAGGGCAATTTGCCGGGTGAAAATCGGGTTTTACCCTAAGAGGTAACCTTCAGTTCGGAGTGCAAATTTGGGGAAGAGTCGGGTTAAACCTTAAAACTTCAGGCTCTACATATTAAGAGGAAACTCCCGCGTGTGAAACACACCCACGTAAACATACAATAGAAAAATAACAACAACAACAATAAATGAAGAAGTGATGACGACATGAGACGTTTCCCCGTGGTCGCCACAGGACCCTACCCCACTTCACAGTGGTTAATGTGAGGGGGTGAATTATGGTGAAAATGAAGCGACGACAGGTCGGAGTTCTGTTTAGAGCTCTTCCGAAGAGTACCGAAGAGTACCGTGCTACGCATATCAAATATGATTTCGTTTAGTAATTTTATGCTGCACTATCCCAGGCTACCTATCTAGCGTTCGCACCAAACTGAGTACGACATGAACGACGATTCCTCCAACGCAGATCGATCATACTCATACCGAGATACACACACAGCTTACTTCTATCCTGCGCGGAACATGTTCGACCTGAGTGCTTTGTATGCGGGCAGCCTCGCTTGTATCTCTCAGCTTCTGAATCCCAAGGGTCAAGCGCACTTTTTCTCCTGATTCCGCGGTACGTCACGTCGATGGTGCCAAACGAGCAACGAGGAAAAAGAAACGTCGTATTTGTTTTGTCCTATAGTATTTCCGTCAGATACTCCGCCCGAAGGCTCGTCAGCATAACGAATAATGCTCATTCCGATTGCTTATGCAAGGAGAGTATGGGGAATGTGTGTGGAGTGGATTACGGTCGGGGCTGTGAGGCTGACCTTGATTGTGAGTGCAGCCGTGCGTAAGTGTGGTTACGGTGGGTAATTGTGCGCAACAGGAAGGGGTTGGAGGGATGGGCATGGGCAGAATATTTATGCATAGAAGTGAGTTTGAGGAAGACTTGTACGTATCTTGAGTACGTGTTCAAAATACAGTATTTAGAATACTTTTTTTTTTCAGTATTTGCTACTCAGTGCTCAAAATACTTTCCTTCCTCGTCAAGCCATATCCAGCACATTTCCCCGCCGTGTCCAGATTTTCAGCTCACTGGAACTTCCCCACACTTTTTTTCTTGTTCTTTTTCTTTTTTTAGGGTACTCGCACATCTGTCATTTATCCTCCTGAGGCTGGTCCCACGCTTGGCATTGCTTGTCAATAGCCCTTCGTCAGAAAACGGCTGCTATTCATATTGCCAGGTGAATGCCCAGAGGATTAGGTACACGAGAATCCCGGCATTTATTTCCTTGGTCACCAAAGCAATAAACACGCGCCAGAAGTTGAAAGACCCGAGCCGACATACAGGAGGGATACCGAAGCTTTGGATCACAACATATAGCCAAGGTTTACTTGAGTTCACCAAAGTTCACCACACTTTACATTACACCACACTTACACCACTAAACATTACTTGACACAAAGACTTTGCCTATAAAAGATATGCTTAGGTATGGCGGGATGAAGTTTAGTCCTTTCATTTGTACAACAACAACAACAACATAGATGAATGGATGATGATGTGGGATGTTTCCCTGCGTTGGGTGCAGGACCCTACCCCATTCCAAAGAGGTTCATATGAGAGGATGACGAGGGAAGGGAATCCCTACAGTTCGTGAAGGAGGCCGGTGGCCCTCAGAAAGGAAAGAAAAGCGCCAAGTGCACGGCACTGATGTCCAGGGTTACTCCATGGGCCGAGAACTTTGCAGATGTTGAATGGCCTCTGATCGAGCATTTCAAGTTGACATTTAAAGGCCCGTCGCTCGCATACGTACTGGCTGCAGTCTTCTAAAATGTGTCGGATTGCTGCCGGGACACCACAAGTTGTACACAGCGGCATTTGTACGGCCACGTTCAGAATACGCGTTTCACCTACTGCTAGTACTAAAGTGCTTTAAAGAGTATATTACATACTTCTTCAAATTACTTTCATTTTTGAGTATTTTGTACACTTTACATTTCGGTGACTGATGAGATGTGAATGAGAGAACACTAATATATGCATATTTATTTATCAATACCCTCAGGGCAAAGCACTACAGAACGGAGTGGTGGTTAGTCCTAATTCGATGAAGACATTCATACAAAACAATCACGATGGAAGGTGGTCCCTCTCCACGCTTGTTCTGGGCATGAAACAATGCATTAAATATATTAATATATGAATATTAAGCGGAAAGGCAGTGGAATTACGTTACGTGAAATCCGTTTCCGTTAACGTTTACAGACTTCGGATATCGTTTCCGTTAAGGTACGAAGGCACAGGTAACGAAAACATTTTTGTTCCCGTTTATATTTCTCGTTTCTTGCGGAATTTGGGTATTTCACGTTTCACGTTTTCGTTTCCGTTTCCGGTAGCCAACCCTGTACTCATGCGGATGAGCCAGATAAATTTTGGCGTTATATTATATGATCCACCCTGCAGTGATTTATCCAGACACCCCCCTTCCTCCTCCTACAGCCCCCCAAAAATCTGCAGGATACCCTCTAAGACTTTGTGTGATTGCGCAATATTTTGTCAAAAACATGTATCTACACCCCCACCCCCCTAAGCTTGAAATTCTCGGTAACCCACTGCCGCCCCAAGCAGCACAATGTACCGAAAGTCGAGTGCAATAGGGGTGGACGGTATGTGTCTTATCAATGTCCTTTAGTTGCACGAACCTGTTCAAGGCCTTCCACCTACCCGTTCACCCCTATTGCACTTCACTTTCAGTACATTGTGCTGCTTGGGACCCTGTATCTATACTCTCTAGGCTGAGGGGGGGGGGGAATATGTTTATTGAGAAAAAAAAAGCAAGGAAATGTTAGTCAGGGAAAGACCGACTTGCTATTCCTTTCATAAAAAGGAACGAAAAAAGGAAAGGGAACGAAAAGATAGTAAGAAAACGTAAAGAGTAAAGAAACGAAACAGAAAGAAAACGAAAAAAGAAAGAAAACGAGAAAAACAGAGATAACACACGCTTCCACATCGACCGGTCTAATTTCGCCAACACAGTTCTATGTGCTTTTAACGCGCACGGAAATATGAGCACATCTCGCGTACAGTTTAATTATCTCTGTGGCAGATGACACTCACAGAAAACCTTCCTCTTACATCACAGCAACAATGTATCGTTGCTCGATAACAAAAAGTTCTCCTTCTTCTTCCATACGTGACATGGCAGCTGGATGTAGACGTCTACCATTTCACAGTCCTTTTTTCTCTCTCTCTCTCTCTTCAACGCACTTTTCTATCAGGATTGGGTCACAGGAAGGTGGCGTTCATTAGGATTCCCCATGCGTTCTATCCGTCATGTTGGTGTTGCTTTTCGCAGCGCGGCGGAAACTTTTCCGACCACACGGTACTTTTCTTTTTCTTTTTTTCACTTGCTTCCTCCCTCTATTTCACAGTGATCAACACTTTTTTTCAGTAGCAGATCTTATTTGCGGTGCTATTGAAGCGGCGTCTCATTGACGTGTATGGGTTCTGCTTCGTCCTGGAAATGGAATTTATTCTTTTCTTTCGTAACTTCCCTGGTACAGTAGCGGAACAACAACGCGCACAGCAAATTGAACCGCCAAGCCTATCTCACGTCGTGGCGCCTAACTCACATGGAAACAAGGTATAAAACGTATCGGGTCTCGTAAAATTCAATAGCGGGCAGAAAGTTGCGGACAAGTATTTTTGAACTGTCGACGTTTGCTGTGACAGGTAGTCCGTAATCCTTGATCGGTGTGAAGTTATATTTGAATGAAGGATTAAGGATTAATTTATTGACACAAAAAGTAAAAAAAAAAAAAGTTAATCGGCATTGTTAGGGCAAGCCCAGTAATACAGACAGTCCCTTATGCGAACAAATGTTCAAACAATAATTGTTAAGTAAAACAGTGATTGTCAATTGACGCGTTACGTATGTATTGTATTTTCCAATGTATGTGTACTTCTAGCCTTGCTACAGGGCCTTTTTTCCTATTGTACGTGTTAATTCTAAAATAAAACGAACGATAACCACCACTGCCATCCGGGTTTTCCAAAAGAAACCAACTGCATATTTGACCAACCACCATTGAAAATTAATTAGCTCCTCACTCAGCACTAGGATGCCAGCGGCACATATTGAGAGGGGGAGGGATGTGTTTAATAGAGTGAAAAAAAAAAAAAACGGAAATGTCAGCCAGGCTATTGTGAGCCATATTGAGGGTCCTCGACTGCTTCAATGGCATTCCACAAACATACATCGAGTCGAGGCGCATCCGAGTCAATGGGAACTGAAAATAGCAATGTTGCCCCGACAAATCTCTATTCAGTTCAGTCGCTACTCATTTCAATTGACATGGCTTATAACGTCTCCCCCTTTCCCTTCCTCCTTTTTCCTTTATGCTTTCTTCTGCTTGACCCACGCTACCTCTTTCCTGTTTGTTTGTTTGTTTTTCATTTTTTTCTGGCTCTATTTTTCCACCCATAAAAGCCCCTTTTTCAGCAGCCAGTCCTGACTAGATCGGAATTAGCATCTCCATATCTTTCTTTCATTTCCAATCCAATACAATACAATCAATTCACATTGAAGTACCCCTTGAGACAGCGGTATTTCATGTGTTTCGTGGTTACCCGCCTCATGCTTATTCACCTTAGAAGCTCGAATAATTATGCGAAAAACGAATCACTCAAGACATTCGAAAGAAACTTTGACATCAGCTAGATTACCTTTGCAACGCAGTAACGTAATACTACTACCGCGCTTACCATCACATCTGTTCTTTCTCTTTTTCTTCTTTTTGTTCCGCAACAAAGAACGAAATAAATCGCCACTAAAGAAGAGAGGCACAAGTTGAAGAGTTAACACACACCAACGCCGCACTAATTGAATGCTTCTTTCTCCGCATTCGATTTAACCGCGGAATGCAAGCATTTACCGCACACGTGCTTTCTGCAATGAAAGTTGTTTATCTCGTTGCTTACGCTTTCTTTGCCCCTTGCCCCACATGCGTAATTAAGTAGCGGGCGATTCACAAAGGGTAACCTTTTCATTAAGCCCACTTAATAGCGGCGCATTTAAGCATCATGTTATATTTATGCCCTCGCAAATGACGCCGTTTTGAGGATTACGTAGATGAAGTTCTTCTTTACTGACATTTTTTTTGTTGTTAGCTAATGTACTGCTAATGCTAAAGGTACAGCGTTTGGGACAAAAGTTTACGGAACACGGCATTCTTTTATTCCCTTATCGGAATGTTTCCATGGCAGTGAACGGGGTGAACGAAATTAAAAACATATGTGTCTCGGTTGCTCTGTCATCTGTTTGTAATTTCGTCCAGTCCTCTTCGCTATCATGGCTGACAATTAACAACAGCAGCAAAATATGCGCCTTTTATCCGTCCTTTATCCGCCACGGGTCTTTGAGTGTGGGGACACTTCGACGAAGAAATATGAGTGCGCTGTGTTCCGTATACTTTAGTCCGAAGCTATACCAAACTGACAAGTAAAGAGCGACCCCTGGGGTGACGTGGTTTTGGTTGATCTCGGACTGCGCTAAGCATGCCTCATCGCTAAAAAGGCAAGGGGAGTTTCGATCTTGCCGTACGTATATCATTTATATAATAACAATTGGGAGTAGATTTATACGTAACGTGAGCCACCCCAACGTATATTTTTATCCCTTCATTTAGAGCTCTCTTTTCCTGACTACTGCTATACTACACACACGCGCGCGCGCGGCTTGTTCATTCCCCATAGGTAGCGATGCAGGACCGTACACACGTGTGAATAAATAAACTGGAAGGAAGATGAGCTTATCTTTTCCGTGGCTCATCTAGAATACAATAATATTACCATTCCTATTAAAACATCCCTTTGGGCTTGTTGGTGACGGACTTTCATGACGTCAAAGCGCTAAAAACAGGGCAAACACAAGACACACACAACAGCGAGCGCTCGCTGTTATGTGTGTCTTGTGTTTGCCTTGTTTTTAGCGCTTTGATGTCATGAAAACACCATTCCTATACCTAGCTATTTTAGTAAACGAAAGAGTCGTGTGAAAAGGCATGCCATGTACTTCATTAGGTGGGCTTCGCTATGCTTACGAGGCTTGTGACTCAAAACTGCTCCGTAGCAAGAAGCATACAAAGCACTCCAGGAAGAACTAATTAAACTAAAAACTAAGAATAAGACGCTGCGCTATCAAAGGCAGAATCATATGAGGGAATAAAGGAAGAATCGATATGATGTGCTAGATTGTCCGGATAAATTGACAGCGTTTTTAATAAAGTGGCAATCTTTCCGGCATCCCATTAATGTCCAACTGATAGATATATCAGATAGGAAGCTATCTGATCCAATATAAGCTTAAGTTCCTAATGTTCCTACGTCTCATTAGTGCCGTTCCGTTTAGCAACCACAGCCTTAGTCCTTAGTGCCGATAGTCCTTTAGTGTAGTCATCAAAATACTGTGTGCTGAGGACCGCCTATGTATTTTCGTTCATAATAAATTTTCCCTTAACAAGCAACCACAGTCTGACTTCGGGAGTTCTCCTCGAAGATGCCAACGTAATCTTTGCGCGATGGCTTTTATGGCTTGCGGTGGCGCTAATTGGGGCCCCTATGATCACGCACCGCATATATGCCCTGGGGCACGGAGACCTCTCTTTGGCCACCCTACTGGGCCCTGTAGGGCAGAAGCAATGGGCTGTTACCAGAGCGCTATTATGCTTCCTGGGTGACTCTGGGCTCCTAGACTGCCTCTGAGCCATCGTGTACCCATGCACCCCTGCTGCCCATGTGCCGCTTGCGTCTTTTTCCTTTTCCGTTTCTGTTTTTTTTTGTTTTTTTCTTTCAAGGAATACCAGGTCGACTTCTCTTTGACTGACCTTTCCTTTTTGCTTGCCTTTTTTTTTCTCGTAATAAACATATCCCCCCCCTCCTCACCCAGTAGGATTACTGGACTTCATCGCTCCATTAAGACTCAAAGTTATTCATCTTGCTTACGTTGCGCAGTTCCTTCGTAAAACTACAGTTTAAGAGCTGATTAAACTTTTTATTAAAGCTTATTCACAATGTGTTATTCGTTTCGTTTTCAATTACGCTCACTTTTTTTCCCCTTCGATAAAGCACTCGAGGCATATATTAACGCAGATCCGCGTGGCGCTATTCTAGCACGTCGGACGCGCGAAGGAATTTCCAGCTCATATTCACCCATCAATCGTTATTACGTTCCTCACTCCTCATGAGCTGATTACGACGTATCGGCATAAGGCTGCATTCATCGAAATATGAGGTTTCGCAATGAAGAGCACGCTATTTTGAGATAAATCTAAGCGTGTTCAAGCGATTCCTTCGATATGAGGCGATACGACAAAACAAGTTCGTAAAACTCAGCCCAGGCAACATTTCACTCTCTCTCCTTCACCTCTTGTGCATTTTCGTAGACCTATAGTACTCTTTTCTAACTAATATAAGGAATGAAAATAATAAAACGAACTACCTACGTGTGATTGGGATAAGTTTTAATTGGTGCCCACACCCACTTTTTAATTAGGTTACTTCCGACACGTGTAGAAGGAACCATAGCAACCGTCACCATTATGAAAGTGTTAGCTGCCATGGTGTATTTTAGTGATCTTCGTAACTTACTCGACATCGTTCGTTCGAAAAATTAACGAACCGGAGCCGCAGCTAGACATCTTGAAAACGCGACTAGCTCCTCGCCCACACACGCGCTGTTGAGACAGAGCAAATGAAGATTCATTATGTGTGCAGGCAGACGGTCGACAGACTGCTCAAAGCCGCCGAGCGACTGTGAAGTGTTTCCGCTGGGTGCAATAGGTGTCCACATTCTAAATGTCAGTAACATAGGCTTTCGGGTTTACAAAGGACGACGCGACGGTAATGGCGACCCCATCCGTCTTCTCGTCTCGTTTGCTCAACGTCACAAAACCGTCGCCGATGCAGTGATAGTTTTTACAGTCCACCATCTCTGTACTGCCATGCCGGTTTCAATGTCGGGTCCGACATGTGGTATGAACGTGGATGAGGTATTCTCAACGAACGCACTAAAGCTCGGCAATATTACAAACGTTTGATCATCAGTCAAATAAGAAGCGAAAGTATTTGCTGAGCGACTGCCTCTGCGATTTTTTTTATCACATGTGGAGAAATTTTATTTTACGTTCTGTGCTAGATAAGATCCTAAGAATCCCCCAAGCTACTATCATTTGCTTGGTTTCCTTAAGGAGCACATTTGAGGAAAGACGTTCCACACAGATTGAAGCTCCCCAGCCAGACACATGTCCTGCAGTTGCTACGACAGCAGCCTACGTCTCTCTAAGCCAAAACCATCAAAGATTTGCCCAGGCGATGCCAGTCGTGTCTAGATACTCACGGTGAATACTTTAAAGAAAACTGACATAGTTTGGTGCTACCCGAATTGCACATTGTATTTAAAGATTTAAAAGTCTCGGCTAACCTTGACTGGCCCTTGAAAATATATTTTTTTGCAGTTCGTTGTGACACACGCACACACACACACAAAAAAAAAGAAAGAAAGTCGAAGCTCTCTATTTGAATCAATCCACATAAATGTTGCTGTCGTGTATGGATGGCTTGTTTGCAACGAAAAAAAAAAAAGAAAAAAGAGGAGAAATTGAACTCGTCGCTCGACTTGTTCTGCTACTCTTAACATGAACTCCCCTCCCCCCACCCCCCACTCCCCACTTCCCAAAAATACTTCATGTGCGCTACACTCATGTGCTATGGATGGTCGCAAGCATTTTTTTTTTCATTCTGCCTAATTAATTTGAGAAGACTAATTAGCAAACCGCTAAAACGTTTGTTCGAGGGACGATTCAAAAGCTGTACAGTGCCTTGAGAAACACACGACTGAGGAGTTTGTGTGGAAATACAAAAAAAAAAGAAAGAAAAAGACAGAAAACTCTCCACAGGTAAGATGGTCTTTAGTTCTTTCACAGTACGTTTGAGAGTGCTGCAATTTAAAAACAACCAACAAGCGTCTTCAATCCGTCACGCTCGGAAACCAGCGTTCTTCGGACCTTACAATATCGGAAGTACGCAGCGCCTTTTTGGAGCTCCTTCTTCTTCCGGAAAAGCTTGATTTTCCTTCGGGTCATCAGGGTGACGCGAGGCAAACAGCAGTCTCTAAATGCTACCCTTCCTTCTCCTTCTTTTTCCCCTACGAGGAGTGTTTAATGGAGCACGCTAAGCTCTGGAGCGCGAGGAAAGCTAGAGACGCGCTTCATTTAGCCGACCCCGTGCTTTCTTTCTCCCGTCATCGACCTGTTGCGCGAAAGGAGGTGTCTCAGATGAAAACCTTATTTTCTATTTCCGCCTAGCGCACAGCTCGAAGACAGCTCGAAGACAGCTCGAAGACAGCCATACCATGTCATACCTGCTATCTTCACGATGTCGTCTTTACTACGTTGTGCTGTATGTTTTACGAAACGTTCTACGGCCAGTATGTTTTATACATTCAGTCTTTTTTTTTCTTTCTTATATTTCGTAAAGCTTTCTCGTTCATGCTTGCACTGTTAACGGCTGGGTAACTAAATTTAGCGTGCCTTTGCAGGCGATCTAGTTTTGTGTAGATGGCCAGGAAGTCATTCTAAGAAACGAAAAGGTGGCAATCATACGCTGTCTTCGATATAGGGATCAGTTTGAAAATTCAGTCTCAGCCAATTAAACTGCCACTCGTGTACAAGGAACTAGCTGCCTTTGTGTCGTAAACATCCGACACATTGGACGATATGTTATACGCGGCTCTTTCGTGCTGCACTCCGTCCAGACGTTCCGCATAACTTGCAGGGCTGGGCTTAGTTGAAAATAGATGTATTTCAAACGGCGTACTCTTTTCTATGTGCGCATTTTGAATTTAAATATTAGTTCGGAAATTATTTATAGCCGCGTCAATGTTGTTAATAAAGTCAACAAGGAATCATCTCATCGCGTTGTATACCACGCCTCGGTGTGCCTTATGTAAAGATATGAGAGAGTTTTCGTACATCGTACGCTATCTCCTTTGCGTACGTATAAGAGATGGCGTTGATGGCTCTGCGCATACCCATAACAGAACGCGCAGAGCGCAGAACCACCAATGCTATCTCTTGCGTACGCAAAGGCGAGAGCGTACGATGTACAAAAACTCTCTATTCGCACGCACAACCGATATAGCCCGCCCTTTCACGGACAGCGCCGAGACGAGGTAACGAATTATCCGCTTCCCTGACGCCCTGGCTGTAATGAAGTTACGCGCAGCATCTACGCTAAGTTGCAACTGCATTTAATCTCTCTTTAATTTTATTTATTTTATTTTATTTTCTGCGAAACAGAGCAACGTGGAAGTTACGCCTCCCTGTGCTGCAAGCTGTTTTTGAAAGGCAAATAAGGGGAAATTAATTATACGTTTTCGTGTATCAGTGGCAGGATTTTTTTATCGTGTTTGTAAGTAACCGGTACCTAACTGCTATGTGTACATCTGAAAACAGGAAGTATAAAATCGAAAAGGAAACAAATAGCTTACGAATGAGAAGCGCTGCCCTAAGGCATTGCTGTGATGTGCGTCACAGTGACGTCTTCTTCAACGCCGCAAATCCTCCCTGTACTTTTACCGTTAGTAAGCAGACGCGTTCAGGCGTTCGCAACACCGCCCTTCTTGCTTTTCACAGCCGTTCTTTTATGGCAGTGTGATTCAGAGCACGGATAAAACGCAAAAACAAATGAAAACGTAAAGAGGCAAGACAAACAGGCGACGTACAGCGAGAGAGAAATCCCTCGGATCTTAGCGACTGCGCTGAATATGTTGCCAATCTTATCGTAGCAGACGACAGCTGGTCGTTGTGAGCACACAACGTCTCCCCGTTGTTTTTCCTATGACGTACCCGGTAAATAGACGCAGCGTACAAAGAAACTATCACACTGTTACATTAATTTGTAAGCTCAGTCAATAACGTCACACGTGTACATGAGCTAAACCCTGTCCAAAAGATATATGTTTCAATATGTTATTGGTACAGCAAAACATGATACAACTAGTGATGTGCAAAGTTTCCCACGCGAACACCAGAAGGCACCCTTGTACCGTTCCTAGACACGAAAGGAAAAGTGCACCGTCCTTTGCTCTTTTTCTCTAAACACACATTAATGTTTTATGTGAAAACGCCTTGCAACAGGAATAGCTTGCCTCGCTCCTAAACTCCAAAGGGAACATTAGAACTGGCGTGGCAACAGCCCGGATTCCTTTCGAAGCGGGTGTGCAACAACCCAGCACATTCCCTTTCATTCTCAAATGCGATAATGCACACGTCCATATCGTGGGAGAGGTAAACTGAAAAGCGCATACATCCGTTTTAGTCAATTTCCTCACCGTTCTTCCTTCTGACGTCTAAAGTAATACAGAGCGTCCTGGTTACTATGCAAAACGAGTTGGGGAGAAGGGGGGGGGGGGGACTTTGCCGGAAGTATTTCAGCATTGCCTTCGAGAGGATAAGAAAAATCTTCTTCATCTTGTCTTGCGGAAAAGTTCCGATTATAAATGTGCGGATGGAGCAAAATGCGTAGGAACGAAGGGTTGAATAAGCGATGATGGCGGGATGCCGAGTATCCATGAGCGATGTTTCGGAGGTCAAGCTAGCCATGGTTTGCACCAATCGCATTTTAAGAGCCTTTCAATCATATTTCGAAATCACTTGCTTATGTAACGTTAGATCCCACTTGGCCTTTCCACTGTTCATATAATTTACTTGTCAGGTGCGAGACACGGCCGAATTATTTCATACCTCTTTCCCTTGCCTTCAAGGTCTTATCTGCGTTAGAGCAATATAAGAGTATTGCATTAGCACCTTTTAGTACATTACACTGTCTTCGTACTGCGGTAAACACGTGTCTGGCCCAAAGGTACGGAAAGAAAGAGCTACAATGTCAACTCACGAAACCAAAAGCGACGAACTGATTGCCAAACATGAGGCAAAGAAAAATTGTATCCTCTAGGCCACACTCCGTTCAAATCTTCCATAATATAAATCACGCACGTTTCGGAGACTCAATTCTGACCGGGTGGGGGTGGGGGGTGACACTATTACACACCATACAAGGTTCTTAATCATGGTTTCCTGTCGCTAGAAGGCATTGCAACGAAAATAACGAATGGCATAGTCATTCATCATGTAACCGTTGTTGTTGTAACGAAAAATGTATGTCGGGAGAAACGACGTTTTGAAGATATTAAAAGGAGAACAAAAAGCACGCGTACTGAGAAGCGCACTCGAAAGAATTGAAGTTTTACTCTTACGAGCTCGTGCGGGACGTGGTTCAAAGTGACGTCACGTTTGGTCACGTGACTCGGGAAAACATATTGCCGCACCGGATTTACTGTAGCAGGGCATGCCGTGAGTTGTTGCAGTGTGCATTCAATTACGAGCCCATATTGTAAAAACACACGATGTTGGCTCATTCGGCCCGCAGTATGACGCCTTTCACGCATCCCCATGTTTTCCCGAGTCACGTGGCTCAAAGGCGCTCAAAGGCTGCGCGTGACGTCATCGTGCAGATCGTGCAGACGAAGCAGATCGTGCAGAAGAGCAAATTTTTACGCTGTGTTGACCAGACACATATACGCTTGAATTCTTTACCGAGCAGTGCCTGCGCATTTACAAAATATGGATACGTTACAAGATGTTCTACGAGAACAAAAGTCAGCTAACGAGAAGTAAGGAAACAATGCTGTGAATATTTAAATTTCGAACCAATATTTGAGCAAAATGAAATGCGGCAAACACGCGTACACGCATATAGTACATATATATTTTTTATTCCTCCTTGCCTGTGACTTTTTCAATGTTACGCAAAGTTACGCGCCAAGTTACGCAAAGTAAAACGAGTAATTTAGTTTGTCTTGAAAGCAAAATATATATCAGATTGCATTACATAAATGGTGGCGAGATGGTGGATGCAGCACATATTCAGGAATACATCAACCCGATGCTGAAGGACGACACTGGTAACCAAAGTTCCATTTATCAGGAAGTCATTACACATAACCTGCAATTAAAAATGTGCTACTTACTGATTTTTTTCCCGTATACACCTCACCTGACCCAGTGATTTGCAGCGACTAAGTTTGAGGAACTTCAACTGCGGCTACCATCTTTGCCTGAAACGTGCCGGTAGCTATTGTTAATATAGTATTCCACACTCTAAGAAAAAAAGGAGTAAAACGGGGAGTAATTGGAGCTTCTACTCCCCTAGTCTGCAATTACTCCCCATTTTAGTCCCCTAACCCAACATTTAGTCCCGACATTTACTCCCAGGAATGCAAATTGTCACTAAACTTCGCGAATGGTCTCCTAAATGCAACAGTCTACGCAAGTATGTGCCCTTGGTCAATTTGAACGACATAAGGCTGTATAACTCACACAACGTAGCAATTTTCCAGCCACACAGAGTAAGAAACAGTTAGCGCATCTTTCTTCGCAAATTGTGCCCTAGTATAGCGCAAGATTTTATATCACTCGATATATCACCGTTGACGGTTTGCTTCAAAGTATTTTCATGCATGCGCACCAATTATGTACCTGGGACTCTTACAACAGCGCGTGAAATGCGGTCTTCACTCTGTGACATTCATTTACTCCCGTGCATTTACTTCCGAAAGGGACTATTTTTTGTGGCAATGCAATTACTCCCCAAAAGGAGTAAAAGTACTCCTTTTTTTCTTAGAGTGCATACCAGCTGGCTTAATCACTCCGTCGACTTCAATGCTGTATATAGCGATTGAGTCAATAGACTCAATACTAAAGTCGTACAACATACACAATACACAATGAAGAGTTGAAGGTTGCAAAACGTGCGAATGCATCACAGCAAGACCTGGAACAATTAGGCTTCAATTACATTTGTTATAATATTCTGGTTATTTTGTCACGGCATCGCATCATGTGGTTAGGCCGTTATTCGTTATTGGTTACTCGTTAAGCTACGAGGCTTCACAGTCGCCTAAAGGAGATAGGCTGGATATTTTTTTCCACTTTCTACTTGGTCAACTACGCACTGATCAATTCCAATTAACTGTCACAGCCACAAAATTAATTAAACTCATCCGAACTACTTCTCACCATATACCGCAACAACTATTTATTCTTTTTCTCGTACACTACATCCCCTCTTCTGAATGGGGCGCGAATTAATGTGTTTTAGGAGACGCCCCTTAATTGATTCTATCCACCTTTTAAGGGCTTCAGTTGAAAATGTCATGGCAAATATGTGGAGAACAAAAAAAAAAAAAAAAGAAGAATAAAAGAAAGAAAGAATGAAAGAAGGAAACCTCTCATTGAAGACTAATTGCGAACTATGTATGATGCCGACTCCTTGATGAAGTGTTGAAACGGAAAGGCACTGGCAATTAATTAAAAATTGATTACTGTGCTGCTGTACTGCTGTACTGTGTAAAAAAAAAAAAAAAAGTCGTGGGGAGAATAATTGAGTCGACGGTCTGGAATACTGGATTCGATTTACTTTCCCTGCGTGGTATTCTGTTCGGTAAGCCCGTAATGGAAGTTCCAAGAACTGCAAGGAAAAAAAAAAAAAAGAAAGTAAGAACCCATAACTAACTACGAAGCGCAGGGCTATGTGCGTTTTGTGCGGCTTATACGTAACGAAATCAGAATTCGCTGCTGTTTATATCGCAGCTTTGAAATTGAATCCATACAACTTTCGTTTCAAAAGCGCTTCCTCTATTTCTTGCATGACGAGGCTGTGTATGCACGCAGAACACGACTTTTTACGGGTGTTTACGTTTCCGCGTTTTAAAAGGAAAAAAATATATATATTTCTCTACACGCTCGTTTGTTCCCGACCGTGGAATGTTTTTAACGCTATGCTGACAAACTTGATGCCGAGAAGGCTCGAAGACTCTGTAAGCCGGCTTCACCTACGTAAGCACAATAAGAAGGTGAAAGCACGCTTTACAGGAAGTTACACTGCCTACGTTTCTTTTTCTTTTTTTTTTTCTTGTCTGTCTGTCCCAGCGTGTTTGTAAACAATCTTAACACCTCTTAAAGACTCATAGGAAATGGAGGAGACAGAAACTCCTCACGTTGCTTACCGCTTATCATGATTTGCGAACTGTTATCGCGAAACCGTTCCGATCTACTAAAACTCGTTAGCGTTTAGTAGATAGAGATTTAGTAGAGTAGAAGTAGAGTTTAGTATTTAGAGATAGAGTTTTAGTAAAAAGTAAAACCCGATAGCGTTTTAGTAGTAGTAGTAGTAGTTTTCATGCTGTTGTGTGTGCCGTCTCTCGCGCAGGTTAAAATCAACTAGCCCAACCTGCAACTCCTTTATTTGTTCGTAGTCATAAGCAAGTTAAATAGCAAGCCGACTTCCGTCTGGCTGACCTTTCCTTTCTTTTTCCTTAATAAACATATCTCCCCCCCCCCTCACACACACAATATTGTTCGTAGCACCGTTAATTTAAAGGTTGGTAAGTAAAAGCAAAAACAAAGTAAAAGTAAAAAAAAGGTTGGTAAGTAAAAGCAAAAACAAAGTAAAAGTAAAAAAAAGCAAAGTGAAAACAAAGGTTGGTAAAGGCTAGCGTAGTAGTTAAGGTTGCAACAACTTTATTTGTTCGTAGTCATTTTCAGTCGGATAGCTCAGAAACGCATTACGTAACTCCTCACATGTGTCCTTAGCTCAGTGAGGTGTTCGAACAGTTAAGATGGCAGCGTGAATGGGTGAGTGACCAGGAGAGGATTAATATGCGCTCTAGGCCGACTTCAGTGAGAACAACCGTCTGAAAAGCATGCCGAAAAACACAGGAAACACCTCAGACAGCAAAGAAGCTAATACGATCCGAACTGAATTACGCTCAGTCTTACGCCTCTCGTTGTAACTATCACCAACGAACGCATGTCATGTCGCTGATCTAAGACGATAATAATAAGGCGTAATCTCATAAGCTTGAGTGAGCTTATCACCGTCGACCTTTCCTGACCTTCATGATGTCTAAGTTTTCTTTACGTTCGCATTCAACTGGTATTAAATACTGTACCCGAGAACCAACACAGGCCCTGTATCTATGTCCGCCATATGTGTGAGAGGCTTACCGTACGTCTCGCTAAATACAAGTTATGTCGCGTTGTAGCAGTACGACTGGGCCACGTAGATGTCTTTGCAGTTCCTGCTCCCATTTTTCACGCTACAAACTGACGCTAGGGCTCGCTAACGCTTCTATGTAGCTTGCTACGGTTATTTATGAACTACCGCCGTCACCGCCGACACATGAGTCTTTCCACGACGACTTCTCTAATCCCTACAGGGGATGAATTCCCCTATCTGGATGTAATCCCTGCAGCGTTCTCTATTTGCCTAGTATGCCGCACAAAGCTATTAGAAGCAGGATTTTAATCTGTGTAGAGAGCACTATTAGTCTATGCTGAAGAGGGCTTGACTATTAGTGCGTGAAGAATGTGGATCCAGACCGTTCTTCTACGACTTGTATCACAGGGCAGAATGTAATTCCAATGTCATACTGGTTTCTAAGATTGGTACCTTGCCGAATTTCGATTGGTCGTTACGGCCTAATGGTGCTGTAACGACTTAACCATTTCGAACGTTGCACCGCGGCACTGATTCTTGTGTAAGAAGGGAGAAAAAAGGAAGCTGTTGTGGTTGCGTTAAAGGTTTACTGGCCATGCCATCCTAAGAGATGAAAGATACATATGACATTATCGCACCGCTACATAGGTCGACCAATAGCAAAAGATCGTATAGCTGTCCGAGTTCGTTCCACCTCTCCTTGTATTCTCAGTGCACATTGCCCCCATCCCCCCCTCCCTTTTCCGTTCTCTTTCGTTCAACATGGCTTGGGGCAAATTACCTGTCGAGCAACTGCTTCTCGAAAATGAGATACAGTAAAATAGGTTCACTCTTTCCGTTGCTTTTGCTTGGAAGATTCTTTCTTCGAGATTAGCTGTCTGCTTATTTGAGTGTTACAGACAGTGCCTTTTATTTAACGAGTTACATACCATTTATAAAAAGAAAGCTATCAGAGCAGCACAGACGCGTTTTTTAGCAGGTGAGCTATGCGGACATTATGTCCCAGAGAGGGTGTAGCTATTTATTTATTTAGTTATTTATTCGCTGTCACACCGCAAAGGCCTTGAGGAATTACATGGGGGAATCAACGCACCGCAAATACGGAAATACAGCACCAAACACATATAATCAATATGTCAATTGTATCAATCAATTGTATATAATCAATCGGCATGCTAAGACGGAAGTAAGACCGATACGAAATGAACGTACTGCTTGGGACATGATTGTCTGAAATCTCTAGCCCGTATAGCCCAGCTGCCCCCTTTCGGCGCTGTCGCGCGCGAAGGAGTTGTACCATTATCGCCTCCGAGGGGAGGCCGTGTCACAAGCGTCTTCAATCGTGAGAGATCATCTGTAATACTTGGGAGTCGTGTGCCAGCACGTGGAGAGGAATGACAGCAGACGACGCCCGAGTATCACAGATGATCTCTCCCAAGTGGTGGCGTTGTGCGAAACAGGCGCACTACACGGTCTCCCTTCGGAGGCGATAATGGTACAGCTCCTTCGTGAGCGACACCACCAATAGGGGTCTGCTGGACCAAGGGCATAAGATTTGAGGCAAGTATGTCGCAAGCAGTACACAGGTATCAAACAAGCACTTCTAAAAAAAGAAAGAACAGGAAATGGAACAGGAAATGTCACAACGAGTGAGAATGACGAGTAACAGCGTTTTCAGAGAGCTTGTAGCGTTTTAGCTACTGCTAATTACCTCAAAGTCATCAACTAACTCGCTAATTGCATATTTTCCGAGACATGCGAGTTAGAAGAATTAGAGAGAGGCGTTCTTTGAAGTCATTCTATTTCTTTTTTTTTTTTTTTAGGAAACCTCAACCGCGCAGGTGCATCGAAAACGCCACCACAATTTTGCAAGCAGATGCGCCGAAATCTAAACCGCGCGCATCACGAGAGACGGGAAAAGACAGGACCTTCATCTCCGCGCGCTTATTGGTGCCGATAAGCGGTTTCTATATCTCGCTGCAAATCAGCGCTTGCCCCAATCAGTATCCCCGCTAAAAGGCACATGGCCCTCGCAGTACTCGCAGCTGAAACGGCGACAGCTACCTGCAGCGGCGAAACGAGTAAGGAGATCCTGGAGGACCGAATAAGAGAGGGTACGACAACCACAGGAAGACCAGCGTAGAAGAGCACAAATTGAGGACAAGTAGAGGACAGGGCTCGACATGCAGAAGCGGAAAGAGAAAGAAGATCCCAAATAAGCAAAGAAGAGGAGCACAACGAGCCAGACACAACGAGAAGAAAGCGATATCAGCGACGGACCGCGCACGCACGCTATCAGGTGCTCAACTCCGCATATGCACCTGCTAATGCATGTGCAACTTTCGCTGTAAAAGTAATTCATGAGTTTTAGGCAGTTAGCCGCCGGTAGTTCTATACTCTCATAATGGCCGTCAGACCGTACAACTCATCCGCAAAGCCATTTTATTTTTCGTTAAAATCAATCTATCAATCAATCATCTGCAAAACGGCATCTGTGCTACTCTCACAGTTCTTTCTATGAGATATCTCTAACGCATAGCAAACACCCTGTATGCATGCGGAGGTTCTCCATTCGGATGTGCCTAAAGCCTTCTGTATTCCTGGCTCTATGAGATGATGCACAGAAGGTTGTCTACTCAACTTCCTAAACTTTGCCTAATCACCTAGCCCGCTTGTTAACCGTATCTTGCCTATAGCTATTCCTGAGTCACCGCCATCTACTAACCTCTTTTAACCAGCATTCCGAAGCTTGTCGGCGCAACAGAATTTCAAGAGAAAGGATGCTTATCGGAAATATCGAAGACGTTCAGAGCAGTGTTTTCGGCTTGCAATATAGCTATATTTTTCCTACCTTTCCAACGTTTCCATGAGACTGGGGACAACTTAGACGGCACACACAAAGCGAAGTGGACACAGAGACTCTGTCCACTTCGCCTATGTGCTCACATTCTCTTTGTGTGCATCGTCCAAGTTCTCCTCGGACTCAAAGAAGAGTTGCCCGTTTCAGATCACCTTTGACTTCGAAAGGGCTGTCAGTGATGTAACACAACAGACGTAAGGGAAAGACTAGGATTGGCCAAAGATGCTAACGTAAGGAAAACCGTGGAGGAGACAGCAAAAAGTCTCGCAGATTCGACCGCGGTTATCCCTTCTTCGCATCTTTGGTCCACTATAATCTGATGTCTCACGATGATGTCTCACCATAATGATGTCTCATAATCTGATGTCTAACCCCGAGGTCTCACGAACAAGCCTCTCGCATTGCTGTCGCCAGACGCATTCGAACGTTGGCCTCGGTAACTGAAACGTTCGCTTAATTTTTCTGCAATCACGTGGCCTTTACTGCTATTTTTCCTCCGCATTCTGCGTTTTATCACTAGTAACCAATTCGTCTAACGCCTCATCATTCTATCTGCTGCAGTTTACTGCCTTTTAGGGGCGCTGCTGCATTCCTCGTGCGAGCTATAAAGAGATTTTACCTCAGTATACAACACAGAAATCGCATTAAACTGAAGAGAAGCAGCAGCGACAGCTGCGCCTTGATGGCAACCAGCGACATTCTGTCTTCCTTTCCATATTCCACTCCGACTCAGCTCGCTTTTCACGTTCAATCCAGAATAAAGCGCCCTTAGAAGACGTCAAAGCCAGGGGCAAAAAATAATAAAATTCTCGATCGACTTTTGCACCTTCTTTCCTTTTTCTGCGTCGTTTTATGACCGATGTGACGCCGTCCGCGCCCAGATATACCTAAAATATAAGAGGGTAACAATAGACCACGGACCATCACCACGGACATATTCGGTCCCCATTCGGGCCACGTCTTGCAAGCCACGCATAAAGTTCGGATGAATTGCTAACCCTCTACAGTGATACGGGTATTATAGAAAGTTTTGCTTGACGACGTGACGGGACTACACGACCTACTGACTCGTATGGCAGCCCCAATAAAAGTTGTCTGATGCACAGCGATATTAATACGCATCACATTTGCCATTTGCGAGTGGGCACAGCGCCCGCATTTTGCTGAGGTGGTGTTGTCGAAAGTGAGGGTATGGAAAGAGGTACAGCTGAAGGGGCTTGCAGCGGGTACTGTGAAAGTCCGGAAGGATTGTCTTGACCTCATGTTCACTATCAAGACCCACAAGCCTGAGGTTCCACTGCGTGTTCTAGTGTCTGAGCGGGGGTCTTGGCAGAAGTTGTTGGGCCTGTTCCTTCAGCGACACTTGAAACTGCTCAGCGTGGAGGATCCCTTTTTGGTGAGAAGCTCTGCGGAGGTGGTGGACTACCTGGGTGAGCTCCATGATGATGGGTGATGGGTGAGTAAAGGGGTTTTCATCGGACATCAGGGACCTTTATTATTCGTTGCCTCATGATGTAGTGTTGGGGGCAGTTTCGTCCTTATTGATCAGTATGGAGTGGTGAGGTTTCAAAATGAAGTGGGGGTTCCTGTGTCAAGTTTTTTGGAGCTACTAATTGTGTACCTTGAGTCGACTTATGTGAACTGAGAAGGGGTCCCTTACCAGCAGAAGCAAGGTGTGTGTATAGGGTGATGTATTGCGCCCCTCCTGAGTGATATTGTTCTGGGGGCGGTTCATTGTAGGATGGCTATGCGCTTGGCCGGTTCTAGCGTACTGAGAGTGTTTCGGTATGTGGACGATTTCTTTGCGGTACTTCCTGGTTTATGTGAGAACGTAGAGAGAGACGTTGTAGACAAGCTTTCCCGGGCAAAGGACCGCTTTGGTGGTTTGGAAATCACTCATGAAGTTCCGGAAAATCAGAAGATCAGGCTTTTGGACCTAAGCATAGAGTTTCATCCGGACCGCACATGTTGGGGGTATAGTCCTCGGAGTAAAAAGGCGCTATTGACGTATGATTCAGCGCAATCAAAGATTGTAAAAACGGGGGGGGGGGGATATGTTTATTAGACAAAAAGTGAAAAAAAAAACGGGGAAAGGTCAGCCAAACGGGACGTCGGCTTGCTATTCCAGAAATAAGAAATAATAATAAATAAATAAAAAGGAAATAGAATAATTAAAGAAAGAAAGAAAGAAATAAGAAGGAATAAGAAATAAATAAATAAATAAAGAAAATAAAGAAATAAGAAATAAAGACGTAAGAAAAAGAAATAAATAAAGAAAGAAAATTAAGAAAAAAGAAATAAAGAAAAGGAAAAAAAAGTAAGAAAAATAAATAAATAAATAAATAAAGAAAATTACGAAATAAGAAATAAAGAAAAAGAAAAAGAAGTAGGGAAAAACGAAAAACTACCAGATGATGAAAGAAGGATGAGGTAGATTAAAGACAAAGATGACAAAAAAGATGACTAACAAACGGTGAAGGAATGATGAGATGAATCACAGAAGATGACTTTAAAAAGAAAGCATGAGGTTAATGCGTTGAAGGTGAGAGTGGGGCACAGAAGAAGAATGAGATTTCACGACTGAGTTCACAGGCTGTTCATCAGACCTGAGTCTCTCAAGAAAGTCAGCACTGCTTTGGTCACAGACTGCTGTGTGTGATCTCGTACTGGGCCGAGCAGAGTGGCCAGAGAAAAGTCCGTGCACCGCAGCTCGAGTAGGCGTCGTCTCAGCGTGGCTCGAGGGGTGTCGAATCTGTGACAGTCGAGGAGAAGGTGTGGCACATCAGCTTCAACAGCGCAAGTGGGGCATTTGGGCGACTGGAGAAGACCCATTTTACAGAGGAGTAGAGGTGTCCTGGCGACATTAAGGCGTAGTCGGTGTAGAATGGACGCTTCTTGACGCGAGCAGTGGTGTGTGGCAACGAAATCCATCGACGGGTCGATAGATCGGAGATGGTCGTTCAGTCGGACAGCGTCCTCTTGAAACTGCCGAGTGCCGTTATAACGGAGTCGCTGTGTCTGTAACCGACACGATGAGGCTGAAAGTGGTAGGAGACAGTTACTGGAGGTGCCGTCCCCATGTGCCCGACGTGCTAAGGCGTCTGCGCGGGTGTTTCCGTGCAGGCCGGTGTGACTGGGTACCCATTGGAAACACAGGCTATGACCAAAGGATAGAAGTCGGTTGTATATTGCGACTATCATGGTATCTAGGCCGCCGATTGTTCTAGAACAGTAATTTGCTAGAACTTCTAGCGCCACCTTACTGTCCGTGAACACAACCCAAGCGCCAGGCGGTGATACCGCTATGTGGTTCAACGCTGTCAGTATGGCGAAGAGCTCGGACTCTGTAGATGACGTTTCGTAGGGGAGCTTGTGCGCCACTTCAAGGTTTTCATTTGGCATATAAAAGGCTGCAGTAGATCCGCCTTGAGACACTGATCCGTCAGTGTACACAGGGAGTCGTTGAGAGTACGCTAAGTTAAGGTGCTCCAGTGTAAGTTGGTGAGCAACAACGGGAGGTACAGCGTTTTTCTTCAGAAGACCAGGAATGTGATCACATACAGGAGGCCTGCGAAGAGTCCACATCGGCGGGGCATAGGAAAGCACTGATGGCGTGGTGGGGAGGTGCACTCTCAGGCGGTCAACAGCAATACCAATGCTGGAGTCCGGACAGTCAATATCAATGAGCCGAAGATGATGGTAAGGATGCTGTGTGAGGTACCGTGCATATATCCGGAGAGTTTCCACGTCTCGTAGGACGCCTGCTGGAGTTTCGCGTGCCTCTGCCAGGACAGAATAGGTCTCTGTCGTTCTGGGAACTCCCAAACAGACACGGAGGCTTCGGGCCTGAATATTGAGAAGCTCACGCTCTCCGGATATGCTGAGGCCGTGTAGAACAGGCAGGCTGTACCGCAATGTGCCCAGAATCAACGCTGTGTGCACGTGACGGAGGTCAGCGCATGAAGGGCCCCACGACGATCCAGCAATGCAACGTAAAGCATTTACAAAACCGCTGGTCTTGGTGGCTATTGTTTTCACATGCCGGGACCACGTCATGCCTCTGTCTAATGTCACGCCAAGGTACTTGCAATGAGGCACAAAGTCCAGCGGTGTCCCACTGACGAACAATGGATACCTTTGGAATGAGCGTCGGGTGAAAGCCATGGCAACGGTCTTAGCAGGAGAGACCGATAAGCCTCGGTCGGCAAGGTATTCTACAATAGAATCCAAGGCGCATTGTAACCGGCGTTGGACGGTGTCTCGACGGGTGGCAGAGGTCCATATGCAGATGTCGTCTGCGTACAAAGTGATGCGGGTATGATCACGAAGCTGCGCGGGAAGCGAAGCCATTATAACATTAAAGAGGAGAGGGCTCAATACACTTCCCTGTGGGACACCACGACGGACTGGATGGAAAGCGGTGTCACCTTCCATTGTGCGCACGAAGATGCGTCGGTCAGCTAGAAAGTCCTGGATCCATGAGGCGGCGCAACCTCCTATTTCTGCCTCTTGTAGCGTCGCGACGATGGTGCTGTGCAACACGTTGTCATAAGCTTTCTCTACGTCGAGAAAAACTGCACCGGTGAGGTTGCCTTCAGCCTTTGCTTGTTGGACTTCAGCGACGAGATCGAGTACGTTGTCAATTGCTGAACGTCCCTGACGAAATCCTGCCATCACCTCAGGAAAAAACCGCGTGCTCTCCAGGTACCAGTTCAAGCGGCGGAAGACCATGCGCTCCATTGTCTTCGCAACGCAGCTTGTGAGGGCAATCGGGCGAAAGGAATCAATATTATGCGGTGACCTGCCTGGTTTCAGAAGAGGAACAACCATTGCAGTTTTCCATCCGCGTGGAACTTCACCTGTCCGCCAGGTTCTGTTAACGGGGGATCGCACAGTTGTGCTGGCTTAGCGCGTTGAATAAGTCATGTGTGCTTTCATAGTAGTTTCAACAATCAGGTGTTTAGATTAAGGGATGCAGGGTTCCCCTGCGGTGTTCTCTCATCTGCTGCAGATACGATTTTCAGTATTTTCAGTGGTTTGTGTGAGAAGAGAGTCGTGGTTGAACGGGCGGGAACACGTCCTGTGGTAATTCCGTATATTCATACTGTGTCACACAGGCTTAAGAAGGTGTTTTCGAGGACGGGTGTCGGTGTACTATTTTCGGCCCCGACGAAGTTACGGAAAGTGGCGGGGCTTGACCTCGTTCTGAGGGTAGCTCCTCGGAGTGTGAGGTCAGACATAGGCGACAGTTCATATCGTGTGTATCTTGGTGTCGTTTATAAAATTCCCTTATCGTGCGGTGGTTGCTATGTAGGGCGAACCAGTCGGTGTGTCAATCATTGGTTGAGGGAACACAGTAATAATGTTGAGAATAAGAGGGAGGGATGGCTGGCCCAACATTGTAACACGTGTGGGTGTCAAGCGGGTTTTTCGAAGACGGAATGTATTGGGAAACACAATGACACATTAACCAGGGAGATAACGGAGGCTGCTGAGATAAGTAGAATGGGGGGAACGGTGTGTTGCCACGCCGTCTATCGGTTTGTCCATCAAGGAACGTGTCCTTTTTGGGGGTGGTTTCGCCTGATTCATAGTGGGCGTTGCGAAGAGCACTGCTTGGAATTCTTGTTTGTGTTTCTGTGTAGTAAAGACGTGTTGGAAGTGAGCCTTGTGTTCTGTCTGACTTCAGCTGTGTCTTTGTTTTTCGGCGTGTTGCAATGGCATCATGTACCAACAAGCCCATATTTGTACGTTGTCCAAATTACACTAATCATCACTGGAGGCAACGGCGCTGACGAGACCGAGCTGGTACATTGGAAGAGACCATAAAGCCCGGCAAACCCTTACCGCGTAGTGGTTTGGAGTTCCTTCCGGTCCAACGGGGTGATGTGCACATAAGTCAAGCCTCCATCAACAACACGAGATCGTGTAGAGAATCCAATGCTGCCAACTCCTGGGCATTCTCTGATGCGTCCTATGCGCAACGATAATTTTCTGTATCCCAGCTGTTTGTGTCTTCTTTTGTTTGCTTGAAAGCATTAGGGAATAGCAAGCCCACACCGTGGCTAACCTTTCCCTTCTCTTTTCTCTTTTTTTCTTACTTTGCATTAAACATATCCCCCCCCCCCCCCCAATGCTGCCACATGACCGGTGAAAGGGGCGGATATGCAAGGGGGAAGGAAAATAAAGGTGAACAATGAGACATAGAAGAACCGTGATGAGGGCTACAATCCCCCTTTTTTTTTCTTTCAATCTTCATCATCATCATCAGAAGAAGAACCGGACTCCGCACAGACATGAAGTCAAGGCTGGAGAGGTAATTAACTTAAATATTTCTGAATTAATTAATTTCCTTATTTATTTTATCTTAAAACCAATTAATTTTTGTTCTTCGAACCAAACGAAACCAACCCAACAGGCACAGTTACATGACTCAGAAAGTAATTCATTACAGGAAAAAAATTGCCAAAACCGAAAACTCAGTAACAGATGCTCATCAATTGTAACTGAGCTGCTCTTGAACTACTTCATGCGTAGTCAGGTGAGGAAGCTATCCACACTACAATTGTTTAACGTTCCATCGCAGCGCGGCGATATCGTTCGATCTCGGAGCGAATAGTCGCCGTGTATACCACGGCCGGAATGTATTCTATTCTCTCTTTCTGGTGCAGCCGTACTACGGGGCCCGTTGTTTAAACGTAGTGAAGAAGAAATATGGTTGACGAGTTAGGGTTGAAAAAAAAATCGAGTCCTCGCCGAGATAAGCTGCGAAAGCATCCGTAACGGTACAAAATCGCGATATCGAAAATTTGTAACAGATATACTCGTTGCGTTACCAACCGTTAAATTAACGGTGCTACAAACAACATTGGGGGCGATATGTTTATTAAGGAAAAAGAAAGGAAAGGTCAGCCACACGGAGGTCGGCTTGCTATTCCAAAAAATGAAAAATTGGGGAAGAAAAGAAAAGGAAAAGAAAACGAAGAAGAAAAAGGAGGAAAGAAAAGAAAAGGAAAATAACAAAAGAAAAGGGGAAGACAAAGGAGAGAAGAAAGGAAAAGGAGCGGAGGAACACAAAACTAACACTGAAAAGTCACACACACGGTCACACAATCACAAGGCGTTGACAAGGTTCGAAGCGTGGAGAAAGCGGAGGAGGGCAGTGGTGACAGCCCACTGGGTCGGCTGACGAACGGGTAGCCAGTGTCATAGTGGCGTAGCCAAGCAGGGATAGACGACGACAGAGGGCGTCACAGTGCAGAAGGTATTGCCGGCAGTGTAGGATGCAGTGGGGAATATCACCCACCACGCCACAGCTAGTGCAGAGGGGAGTGCTAGGTTGACCCATTTTGAACAACATTGGTCCTTGGGAGCTGAAACGGTTTCGCACACAGTCAAGCAGTCAAATATGTTACGGACACAAATAGATGACAGTAAACGGTAGTAGCTAATTTTTCAAAATTTTTTTGTCATGGGAATACGTTTAACGATAACGATAAACGATGCTTTATTGCAACTTCCAGATAACGAACACAATCAGGGGGAAGCCAAAAAGCAGCACGAGGCTGCTTGACAAGGGCATTACCCCTTTAATCGTCGCGACGGCATCCAGCGAATGAACAAAATCATCTATGTAGTGTGAAATATAGAACGCTATTTTAAAACTAACCTTTAAACTACCTAATCTGTAAACACAACCTTTAAAACTAGCACAACCATGACAAAATACTACAATGTGTGCAGTTCGGTATGTACAATACTGCACAATACTACACAATACAATATGCACAACACAATACAATATACACAATTGTGTATAAAATAACAAGAAATTGAACTCCTGTCCCGAAATATCAAATTAAATAAACAACGATCTTAAAGAAGAAAAGGAGAGGTCATTGATATATACCTTCTGCGTATGAAAACTATTCAAACCGTAGGGAAGGGTATAAGACAGGGACTGATGGCCGTAGTTGGTCCTAAACCAGGGTATTGTCCATTTGTCACAGTGACGAGTACGTTGTGATAAGTGTCGTAACGCAAACAAGGATAACATATAATTATTATTTTGTCGTGTGGCAACTAGAAAAGACTTGAACATGTTTAATGCAAAGTAAAAGAGAGAGAGAGAGAAGGAAAAGGGTTTTGCCAGAATCTGCTATATTGTAGTGCTCGTAGCCAGTATTCGCAGCCTCTCTACATCTCTCACTCTATCTCTCGGTAAGTCTCACTATAGGGGAACACGAGCACCGTGTCTCTTCCTATCTCCCTCGATTCCGTAAGCCTATAAACCCTATTCGCTCACTATTCCATTATCGCATAATTGCATAAAGCTATTGCCGATGCATTATCTCATAATGGAAGACACGAGATTCGAACGCAAATAAGATTAGGCTCATAATGTATCTGTATGCTGAGTTCTGCGTTATGGAAGATTTTCGGAGAGGCTCTACACATAATATTCTTGTGAGCACGGCAGCGATGGAAGTTGAAACACGTAATGTGCGCGAGGAGATGTCGCGTGCAGATGGAACGCGATGGCGAATAGCCGGGAAGGTACGCAAGGAAGCGAGAAACAAAAATGAAAGTTGATGGGCTTTCACACACACACTGTACACACTTTCTGGGGACACTGAGCAAGTTCTCGTGTGCACTGTTCTGGACACGCACCTCAAAGGGCTGCCATGAAATCTGCTCTCGGCCGACCGCACCTTTGACCTCGTAAAAATGCTGGCTCCTTGGCCACCTGACAAGAGGGATGCTGCCTTGTCGGCGCTAGCGACATTTATTCAGAGCTGTGCGTTGGAGTCAGTCTGCTAGGAACGTGGGATTCATTGTGCGTTGCGTAAGCCGGTGATTTGGCCTAGTTTCTCCTTTCTCTCTCTCTCTCTCTCTTCAGGCGGGGGGAAGGGGGATGTTTATGCGTGTAGCTGGATTTGTCGTGTGACGAAGTCAAACTCATCCCTATTATTTTTCTTCATCAACATCATTGACAGGCTCTCAGAGTTACAGGATCAACGTCATGAACGGTGTGGGCTGACTTTCTACAGCATGCACAAGGTGCATTTGTGGAGGAGGAGCAAGCTTCAGTATTATTCTTGCGGACAAGTAGCGGAAAGCAGCATTGTCAGTACCTGCAGGGAAAGATTCCACAGTAAAAGATAATGGTATATAATGGATATGTTTAATGCAAAGTAAGGAAAAAAGGGAAGGGAAAGGCCACCTGTTTCCTGATGTACCCTGTTCAACTGCGTTAAAACAAAACTTGCAGTGTTTGGAGGGGTGACGTCTTTCTATTTTTAACTTTTCATCTTTACAGTATTCTTTCTCCTTTTATTCATTCCATTTCCTTTGTGGGAGAGAATTCATCAGGTGACGAATTCAATATCTTCCGTTCTTTTCCTATAATCAAACTCAAACCCAAACTCAAAACTTGCAAAGACGAAAAAGGGAAAGTCACTGCAGGCGAAAAGAACACAATTTGAGTATATTTGCTCGGACGTGATGATGAGATAACCTCACACACACACACACACAAAGGAAGACGAAAAAACACACCGTAAAAGCAAATATAAGAAATATTGAGGGTACCAGGACAAGCAATCTTCCAACTTCCAATCAGCGCGTCAGAACTCGGAAGCTTCCCTCTTACATCCAAAGATGAGAGGCGTCTATACAGTGAAAGCCCAAGAAAGGTGTCGCAATAACTTGACTTGCAGGAAGAAAACAAGTACAGGACCTGCAGGCATCCCGCGCTTGGATCGCCATGTGATGCGACGAGACAAGAAGCAAAGGAACTTGCTCGATTAGTCTCCCTCTTAACCGTGTTATAGGTGTTGGCAACGGGGACACATCACAGCGCGCAGTTAGTGCTTAATGTTGCCTGGCAGGGTGATGCATTATTTGGTGAATATGGGACGACTGACGTGCAAGAAAAGCTGCACGACCGGACGAGCACACGCATCTTCTCCGCAGTCTCTCTTATTCCCGTGTCACAAGGGAAGTCTTCAGTCTTCAATGATAATGAAGACTTATGTCTATTGAACTAGGGTGCCCTGAATGTTAGCTCCCTGCACTATTCAGTGACCCGACATTGACCAAGCGCGTAGCGCCAGAAGCGTATTACGTGTCAACCTATCAGGCAGGTTGGATCGAGCCCCCCGCCACACACACTAGATGCTCTGTACGCAAAAAAAAAAAAAAAAAAAGGAGGAGAAGCAATCTCGAACGTAGTTCAGAGATCAAACTTATCTGATTCTCCTTTTATTGTCTCACCTAGCTCCCGGAACCTGCCGTCGGGCGCCCCCTCTGGTGAAGGCGAAAGGGGGCGGCTGCCCCTCTCACCCACTTCCCGATTATGTGATTGAAGGGCGGGGGGAATATATTTAATGCAAATAGAAAAAAAGGTGAAGGGAAAGATTAGCCATGATGTATGCTTGCTAATCCCAAAAGCTAACAAACAAACAAAAAAAGATAAAAGCAGCAGAGGCAAGGAAATTATGGAAAAGTACGAAGGGTAATTGATGCCGTCGTATCAGCCTTATCTCAATTTCAAACGACCGTACATAACACCGGTGCCACTTACAATGGAGCACTGCCAACAAACCTCGTAACGACATCACGAATTTCAACAAAGACACTTGATCGGAATCCTTACGTTTCGCCTAACACGGGGAGCAATGAACTGTCATTGGAACTCCCTGAAGACAGTCGGGAGGAGAAGAATTCATTCAGGATTCATGTGTCATCCATTCAGGATTCCTAAGTGAGTCATTAGAGAGTCCGCGAGAATCATTTGCAGATGCTTCGAACGATCGATGGAAACATCATTAGACGAACTTGAGTGAAACCCATGAGGCGTTGCAAACCAAGTTTTAGGAACTACAGGGCACACTGGCACGTTACACACTGCGCTATCTCCCGTTCAGTGTGTAAGTAAAACACTATCGCTCGTCTGTTGCTTCAAGTAGTAATGTTGAAAAAAAAGAACGGAATGATAACTGTCACCAGCTGAGTATTTGTCAACTGCCACCTTTCAGGTAGGAAAACAACACCCAACTTTATTTGAGGATGGTGATTCGGTAGTTTCATCGCTAGGGGCGATACTCTACCCGATTGCTGGCGCTAGTGTAGTACAGTGAAGACCCAAGTCCTATGGTGTCCAGAAGGGTCAGCAGAGCTCTGAGGGCAGGCGTTGGTGGGCTGGATTTGGCTATGGACCAAACAATTTGTGGACGTCCATGGACCATGACCATTTGGACAAAGAGGGGGGGGGCGAGAGTTCAGCTGATCGAGCGACCCGGAACGTGTGGTTCGGGAAGGTTGGTAGTGTGGGTAATGAAGGACAACGTGCTCTGGTCACTGCAGTGACGGCATCTGGGTGACTCAACTTGTCAGCGAGCTATAAAACCCCATGTCATAGTCAGGGTTTATTTGTTGTTGAGCTGTATAAGCCACATTCAGCCGCATCCGATGAATTAGTGCAACGCCTTGAGGAGAGGTGTTTCGTAGCGCCCGGAAAGCGACCGTCGGGTCAACTCTTCTAAGCATAGATGGGGGGGGGGGGGCGTAATTTGTCTATTGGCGGGAAGCCAGGGATGCGACTATAGACGTCGAAGAATGGAACGGCAGTCTACTCTCAGCAGTGCAATGCTCGTCCGTCTTCGTGTCATTCATGTCCGTCAATGCTTCTATAGAGCAAACTATGACTCTCGCATTATGACTACTATGACTACTACTACGCACTATGACTACTCGCATTTCTGAACTGAACCAAGACTTCCAATATGCTCCTGGAAGGTCCTAACGTAACGAGGGTCCTTCCTAACCTTGTTGCAGCCTAACGGCTCTTCAGCGAACTGCTATTGCCGCGCTAAAACTGTTCACATGCAAAGGATCCAATCACAAAACATGAATAAGAGCTCCACTTGCCTACATCTTAAGGTATCTCACACTCTACAGCCTGTGTTGTTTTACTGGTACCCGAAAAGCGCGCGATTTTTTCGTGAGGTCATAGGAGGGGGGGGATATATTTATTAGACGAAAAGGGAAAAAAAAACGGGGAAAGGTCAGCCAAACGGGACGTCGGCTTGCTATTCCAGAAATAAGAAATAATAAATACATAAATAAAAAGAAAAGATAAGAATTAAAGAAAGAAAGAAATAGGAAGGAATAAGAAAGAAATAAAGGAAGAAAATTAAGAAATAAGAAATAAAGAAAAATAATTTGGAAATAACGAAAAACTAACAGATGATCAAAGAAGGATGAGGTAGATTAATGACAAAGATGACAAAACAAGATGACTAACAAACGGTGAAGGAATGACGAGATGAATCACAGAAGAAGAATGAGATTTCACGACTGAGTTCACAGGCTGTTCATCAGACCTGAGTCTCTCAAGAGGCTTACACCAGGAACGTTCAGCAATTGACAATGCTCTCGATCTCGTCACTGAAGTGCAACAACCGAAGCCTGAAGGGAAACTCATCGGTGCAGTTTCTCTCGACGTGTACGGAAAGCGTACGACAAAGTACTGTACAGTGATCTCTCATGCATCCAAGACTTTCTCTCTGACCGACGCATCTTCGTGCGTACAACGGCAAGTGATACCGCTTTCTATCCTGTCCGCCGTGGTCTTCCGCAGGGAAGTGCGCTGAGTACTCTTCTGTTTAACGCTATAATGGCTTCCCTTCCCGTCCAGCTTCGTAATTAGACCAGCATCACCCTATACGCAAGTAGCATCTGCATATGGACACACCCGTCGAGACACTGTCCAACGACGGCTACAATGCGCCCTAGATTCTATTGTAGGGTATACCTTGCCGAGCGAGGCTTATTGTTTTTTGTCATGGCTTTCACCCGATGATTATTCAAAAAGTGTCCCCTGTCCGTTAGTGGGGCACCGCTAGATTTTGTGTCTGGTTGCAAGTACCTAGGTGCGACATTAGATAGGGGCATGATGTGGTTCCAGCACATGAAAACATCAGCCAGTCTGACTTTGTCACGACTTAAATCCCCCTTTTTTTTTCTATCACATCACATCACATCACCTTTCCATCAACGACTCCTAGTGTACACCGATGGATCAGTGTGTCGGAGTGGACCAGCAGCAGACTTCTAAATCCCACATGAAAACCTCAAAGCAGTAGAGAAACTTTCCTACGAAACGTCATGAACCGAATCGCGCCGGAACCTTAAAGCGCCGTCAACGCCACAGGCCTACATCCAGTACATACAGTAGTAGCATTTTTGGCAATCTAACAGCGCCTTAAACTACAGCTTCAACTAAAGGTACAGTGACAGTGCAAGTCGTTCGGAAATTCCACGGTGACGGCAGAAATAGTTAAGTAAACGCGTGAACGATAAAGTACACGCCGTAAACATCACACACCATGGAATGTTTCCTGTGCTTCGTAAGACAGACGGCGCACTGTAAACTGAAAAACACCCTTATGGGTGTAAATCGCTTGTCCTATAATTGACTCCTCTTTTTACACCGTATGGTCTGGAACACCCTTTTTAGAGGGTGTATCCCGTGTAAAACGCCCTTTGAAAGGGTGCTTTTCCTTGAAAATGCCGTCTTTTGCACCCTTTATACACCTTTTTAGGAGGGTGTTTAACGATCTTACACCCTCCTAAAAGGGTGTTTAAAGGGTGCAAAAGAGGGCATTTTCAAAGAAAAGCGCCCTTTCCAGGGGTGATTTACACGGAATACACCCTCTAAAAAGGGTGTTCCAGACCATGTACGGTGTAAAAAGAGGTGTCAGTTATAGGACAAACCATTTACACCCATAAGGGTGTTTTCCAGTTTACAGTGCGGGCACGCCGCGCACATAAAGCAACTAAATGCTATGCGACAGGAAACCGCCTACTACGTATGAAAGCGGCAATATCAATGCTAGTCGACCTTGAAGGCAGCAGGTATAGCGGCCGTAATATCTTCACCGAAGATAAATGCCTCGATTCTCACAGCATCCATTAACGGCGCGGAATTTCTCCTCCCCAGCAATCTTCCTGTTGATTCCCCCGAAAGGTGCAGGCAACGGGAGCGTTGTAATGTCCTCATAAACGTTCCACGCCATTTCGTGATGAATGATAGCCGTGCTTTCTGTTTTTGCGTAGTGCTGCTGCGGTCGGTCGTCTTGCTGCAGAATGTGGTAATGATGGGAGCTTGCGATGCCTGAGTGCCTATACCTCGTTCTGTCTATTAGGTCGACGCTGTGGAGATAATTAGTGCAGTGTAGCGGTGTTCTAATTGGATTCAACGTAGAGAGTGTTTTTGCAGAGTTTATATTTAAAACTGGGGATTGCTCGTTTGTCCGAACGCCAGAGCGAAGATGGAAAGTATGTTGGAGGTGTATGAATTTTTGACGACATCGGTCGAGGTGTCATTACCATGGAATACTTCGTTCAGCTTTCTTGATGTGCTCTAGATGCATAAACTTTGCTTGCTCTGAAAACTTCCCCACGTGACCGCTAACCTCCTTATCTTTCGGAATGCCCGCCCATTCCTGGCTGTTGTCCCGTTTCGTCCGGCTGTTCGTGAACCTCGCATTTCTGCAACCGGTCTGGAGCAAAGATGACTTCATTCACATAATCCCTCCATGCTCTAACAAAGCGGCCATTCACTTTCGCCGTAAAAGCCTGCACGGCACCCTTTCTTCCCCTCGGGCTGTTGACCCACAATTTGCATGAACCTTTAACGCGCCATACCTAACCCTTTAAATACCGTGCCAATGATGAAGACGGTGCCCAGAAGAAGAACAGTCTCTGTTCGAAGGCTCTCGTCCTGAGGCAATTCCCTTCATTCTTCATTAGAATAAGTGTTGTAAAAGGAAATATTAAATATAAAATGGACCAGCGGCATGGCCTAGCGGGTCAAGGCGTTCAGCTCGTTGCTGGCAGCCAAAGGTCATGCTGGACACTGGGAGGTGGTGGGTTCGAGTCCTACCCCCGGCTGTGCTCTCTGAGGTTTTCCCTGGGTTTTGCGAAGGACTTTCCAGACGAATGTCGGCCCAGTTCCCCTGAAGTCGGCCCAGGACGCAAGCTACCCCCTCCCCCCTCTGTCCACCGCTCCTTCCTGCAGTCCTGTCTCCAGCTGTCCACGTCTGTACGCCGCTAATAGCCGCAGTTGATTCGCGGTGCTAACACGAAATGACGCTTCTTATTCGAGGCGCTCGGCGACGCGACGTTCGTCCTGCACATCACCTTGCCAAGGGTGACAAGTCGTAAAGCTCTTTTGCCCCACCACCCCCTTTTCCAGTCTCTGTTTGTACAAGAATGCTCTCTGTTGGAAATATCGGGCGGCCGGTTTCTATCACGTGACTTTTGCTTCAAACAACAACAACAACAAATCAGTAATGATGATGATGATGATGTAGTGGGGATGTTTCGCCGCTGAGGCGCCACCCTCTCCCATTGCTTGAGGGGGAGAAGATGGTGAGTGGTGATGAATGTTGAGAGTTCACGCAGGAGCCCTGTTGCTGCGAGGAAGTTGCTGTTGTTGCTTCAACCTTCCGCATGTAAGCATTCATATTTGGCTGTATGTGTTTAAGATAACTATTTCACATTAAAGTGTAAAGCACAATTTTTGTGGTGAAACTATAGTCTCGTGCAAATGACACCATAGATTACTTTCTAAGCAAAGCGCGATGAGTAATCCAGTCCAGTGTCCAGTCCGCTAATTCATTCCAGTGTAATCCAGTCCAGTGTGTCTGCTATGCGAAAAGAATTGATTGGCAACTCTCCACGGCATCAAACGACCACGCAGCGTTCTCAAAGCAACAGCTCCCCTGAGGGTTCGTGCACTACAGCATAATGAAAATGTCCGGTTTCAAGCACAATACACAACCCTCTCGGGGAACACATTAGTCTCGCGGAAATCAAAGCTAAAACACCCTCGGGATAATCTATTGTCGTCGGTGCGGTTACACTGACCAAGAGGAGAGATATGTAAGAACGCTGCTCCGCGCAACATGCATTAAAAAGACCATCTTTAATGAAGAGGTTCTTACAAAAGCACTCGGGAAGTAACGAAGAAAGACACGAATCTTTGTAGGGTGGGTCATTTCTCATGGTAGCAGATGAAGAGAAAACGAAGAGCTTTAGCACATATAGGAATGATAAACGGTACCGGAACGTCACCTTTGTAATTGAAAGCTAATGCGCCGACTAAGGAGTTCTCAATATCGAGAAAATCGTTGCTATTCTCGGCGACGATAGTGCGCGAAGGACGGGGATAAAAATCGGGCTAAATGATTAGGGAACGTTTAGGAAGGTGAGTACACAATCTTCTGTGGCTCATCTTATAGAGTCAACAATACAAAAATCGAGAGCTGCAGCCGTAGAAACAAAACATTAACCAGGTATCCTGAGAGAGGACGATCGTCAAATCAATTGAAATATGGCAGTCGTCGAAAATGACAGACAGCGGCGGGAGTCGAACCACGTACCTCTCGACTGCCGGTCAAGCGCATTCTAAGCGTACAAATGAATTCATGCAATTAGTTATTTTTCTCTTTTAGGCAGACCTCGTTCAAGAGATCGAAAAGTGAACAAGTGAAGTTTACGGCTACAAAGACGAGAAAAAAGAGAGAAAGAAAGAAAGAAAGGTCACCTCATTTATTTTCACTAAACTAAGTTATCATTTACTGAGATAGTCAGGAACGCTGCCGAAAACGCGATGAGGCACCTCGTTTATTTTAACTCAGCTAAGTTATCTTTTACTGAGATAGTCAAGCCACTTTGTTTTAGCTTACTTGTTTCATTAATGCCACTCCGTTCGTTATAGTCAGAGTTTCTCTTTTCATTTTTATATTTTGTTGAAGGATTCCTAGGGACCGCTTTTCTTCCCTATTCGTCTCTTTCTTCTATTCTGTACGTTCCCTCACACTTGAACTTCTCTTTCCTTCGGTGTCTCACGAAAGATTTATGATCCAAGAAACCCAAAATCATTTCCCTCACATCCTGAATCCAATTTTTGTCCTTCCGTTTATCCCTTGCGTCATCATTTATATATAATTTCGTTCGCTACTAACACAGCAGGATCAACAGCATGAAAAATCACTCTTTCAGCATTGAGTTACACCCCTCACGCGGATATTGTTGTTGTAGCTAGGTGCGGGGGAACTCTGGGCCTATCACCGATATTGCACCCATAAGAATGCGATGTGTTCGACTTTATAGTGCACCTGAAACACAATAAGTCCAGGGAATGAAGCACTCTTTGGAATAAAACTTTAATATTCACAAGCTTTCGTGCAGAACCTGCACTTCATCAGGTGAATACTCCAAGTGCACCTGAAAACGACAAAAAGCACTTCGGGGAAATGTCGTAGGCTCGATAATCCTCTTAACTCTAGAGCTCATCTACTGATAAATCTAATCTAATCTAGACCTAATCTACTGATTGTAGATAGGGACACACACACACACATAGATAAGGACGTAGATAAAAAGGTGCGGAAAATTGATTATCCTCTAGGTCAGCGAGGAGCTCTCTCTAAATAGATGAATAATATTGTGTTCTTGAGCGATTTGTTTCGTCCTATTTGTTCCTGTTGATGAGGTTATTTCGTTAGCACTATCACCCCTGACTATTGTAGGCGCTATTGTACTTTCTCCAGGACATTTACCATGATTTGCATATTAAGCACTCCACACGTTCTTCTCTGTCTTTGGGCAATTCCTCGCACCCTATTTATCGTGTCTATACTTTCATTCATATGTAAGTCACAGTAGGCAGTTGTGTAAAAAAATATTACATGTGACCCGTGCCGATGATACACGATAGTTACAAAGTCGCACTTACTCTGTAGCAGGCCAGAAGGAAGTGACGTAATAATGTAATTCTCCGAGACGCGTTGTTAGACGCGACAAAACTTTTTCTGCGTCACACAGTCAGTTCCGGTTCCTTGAGGTGAAAGGCTACAGATAAATCATGTGTACGTTTCAACCGAAACGTCTAAAACGTGGGCATCTTATTTATGACAATGAAAATATGGCTAGGAAGCAAGCGAGATGGTGAAGATGATGCATAATGTAAAAACCCCGAGACTAGGGAATTCGAAGGGACAGACACAACACGAAGTCTCAAACACAGCTCAAAATTTTACTTCACAAAACAAGAAATATATACAAACAGAAGGGAAAGGAACACCAGTTGAGAACAAAATAGAAGGTCATTTCGGGGGAACGAGCAGTCTGTTCAAGGCCGGACCGAGGATTACGGAAGGTTTGCTGACACAGTTCCCACAAGAAGTTATGAAAAGGGTCTCTCTCAACAGTCTTCTGTGAGGGTCCACTTCGGATGCCTTTACAATTGTTTCATCCCATAGAGGGAAGCAATCTGAGCATTCTTCCAAATGTTTTGCAATTTCAGAGTTTGAGGCTTTATTTTTTACTTTTAAAGAATGCTCTCTCAAACGATCATTTAAGCAACGTTTTGTCTGGCCAATATAACAGGAACCACAAGCTAAGTGGATCTGGTAAATAACGTTTGAAGAACAGGGGACAAATTTATTCCGGTGATTCTTGCAAAAAACTTCAGGTTTGGCGAAAGGCGTGAGGCGGTCAAGACGGAAGTTGTTCTTGAAAACGATGTTCTTTTTGAGACTTCGTGTTGTGTCTGTCCCTTCGAATTCCCTAGTCTCGGGGTTTTTACATTATGCATCTTATTTATGGCGAGCCCAGCAAGTTGAAGTGCGAAGATATTACAACGAAAAGACACACCTGGCGAAAACGCAGAATGATTGAGCAGGACATCAAAGGTTCATCGCGAAGGATAGCGTGAAGAAAAGGAAATCGAGAGGGCTGCCTCGTTTTCAGCACTTGTGTTATACAAGAACGATCTATCACAACCGCTGCGATCTTCTTCTGGAAAAGGCAAGACGCGTGTCTAGCGAACAGTGAAATTACGTGTCCCGGCACGCGACATCCACTTTGTATTCTCCGCTGCGGGCTAGGGAACTCTCGAACGGGAGAGGAGCGGATGTACTTGTTTTTATGTGAAGCCAATTGGAAAAGAAGAGATGAAAAGGAAGTACAGTGGAAAGAAGGTTCAAAAGAGCTATTATGGAGTTCCACATGAGACCTCGTTTCAGCTCAAATTACACGATGGGGTGTTTTCTTGTTACTGTGTCCCAAGTTCATATAAAGTTTCTGTTTAGTTTACTTCGTGTACTGGAGCACACATGATTAAAGGTCTTTCAGGTTTCGAAGGCCGGGTCCAAGTTTGTCACTACGAAGCTTTCTTTCTCTTGACTTCTCAGGGACAACCGGTTCACAAGCGCTTTGGGTTTGATTTGGGATTGTCTGGCGCAAGGATACCACACAAGCGATTTCAGATTCAGATTTTGCATTTTAGTGCCCTTTTTTGATGGTAGAATGTCAACTACTCCTGAAAGAAAATGTACGCTTTCAATACATTGCGTTAGTAGGACGGAGTCTTTTCTAGCATCGGCGGAAAACCAGCTCCCGTAGCTTACTGATGTGTTGGCTTTCGTGTGTTAGTGTTTACAAGCAGCTTGTGTAATAATAATAATAATAATAATAATAATAATAATAATAATAATAATAATAATAATAATAATTTCGGTGTTTACGCCGCGAGACAACTGAGGCAGCTTGTGTGGTGAGCTATGTAGTGTTATGAGAGTTGCCACACAGTGTTAATGTGAAGTACTTGTTGCGTTAAATTGTGCATAACGTACACGCCTCATTCATTTGCACAACTATTGTACACATCATAAGCCAGATTAAAACAAGTTTTCAAAAATGCTGCGGCGGCTTTTGGCAGAGCTTTGGCTGAGCTTGACTTGGGTCTTGGCTTGGCTTGGGCTGACTGCATAAAACCGTCCTTTCGTTGGTGGTAGCCAAGGTCGCGCTGAAGACTGGGAGGTGGTGGGTTCGAATCCTACCACCGGCTGTGTTGTCCGAGGTTTTCCCTGGGTTTTCCGGTAGGCTTCCCAGACGAATGTCGGCACTGTTCCTCCTGAAGTCAGCCCAGGACGCATACTTATCCCCTGTTTCTCAAGTCCTTCCTCCTGTCCTCTCTCCATCTGTCCACATCTCTACGCCGCTCTTAGCCACAGTTGCTTCGCGGCACAAACAAAAGGTGCCGTAGATTAGCGGCTAAGATGACCGCCTTTCGCGCCTATACTAGGAGGTAACCCGGGTTCGAATACCGGCGCCGTCTGCGTTGTCTTGTTGCTTTCCCTGGGTTTTCCCCAGACGCAGTAAGGTAAATGTCGCCATAGTTTCCTGTGAAGTCGGCCCAGGAAGTATGATTATCGCCGGCTGTAACACGACACAAAGCATCACCGGACCGTTGCAATGAGGGAAGTGTAGAAACTTTCAAGTATACTTTGCGGTTAGACGATATTTGTAGCTGCGTTCCATAATCTAAACTGAGCTATTGGGAACAGTATCTCGTGTAACACTGCTTCTTTGGCACGCCGAACTGGCTGACGATTTTTATACTTCTCCGCGAAGTGCACCGAAGGTACAACGGGTAGATATGGTGAGAGGACTATCGAACGGGAACGAACCGAAATAAAACCGAAAACTGGAATGAGGTGAGGACCATTCTCCCAAAACCATCAAAAGACTGAAGGGACAGCCATCGAGAGCCACGAGCGAGGGATGCGCACCAGGTTCCCGTATTTGTGGGGAGTTTCCGACACTAACTGAATTGCGCACATGGCTTTATAATAAAGCCGTCAACCAATGAAAGAGGTCACATTCAAAGCAATTCAATCCTCTTCTTACGTCTTCCATTCGAAAGCTCTTCACGAATAGCAATCCTGTGAGACCACAGCAAACTTGGAGTACGACAGCGTTTTAAGTGCATCGGAACACCGATATCGGATCTAAAAAATTACTGAACACCTATTCGAGATACACACTGACACACGAAGCAACAAACCTTTCTTTTCTCTTCCGTGGATGCATAAACAATAAAAGAGAGAGAGAGAGAGCACTGGCATATACACGAAAGAAGCTCGAAATTGGAGATGAAATGAGATGGTTGACCCCAGCAACACGAACGTCGACGACATTTCGACCTACGATGCTCAGGGAAGACTTACAATGAATCGTACGTTTCTTTTCTCTTCATTATCCAAATCCAAATCACCGAGACGGCATAACGGAGTCTCCTCCCGTGAATCGAACGCTCAACTGCGAGCAGCGCGGTTGCGAACGGGCCCCTTCAACCTCTCTTGCGCATGCGCAGAGAGGAGTGCAAGATTGTGGCGGCGGTTTCTATTACGAGGTATGCCTTTGATGTTTGTTTTTAGAAACTGTAAAAAACGTGCTCTACTATAGGCAACGTACAACTGCATTATTTCGTAGTTGTCCGTCTTTATGTTTCCATCTGTGTTTATCTTCTGTTATATGCCTACCGAATCTGGCGTTTTTGTTCCGCATCTGATTCATTGTCCGGTACATATTTTGCGCAAAGCAACCCTTCTTTGCTAAGTATCAGCGAGAAGGAAGCGGAAAGGCGGAGGATTCTACTGGCAGTCACCTTGTGTTGACAAAGCGTACGATGTTCAATCGTGACGCAGCCCACATACGTGAGGCCAACAACGGCATGCCGCTTTTCGTCACCGCCCCCACCACGATGTTCAGATTTTTTCATGCGACTGTACAAGTGAGATTTAAGTTTTTTTTTAATGTTTTAAAAATTTCTTGAAGAGAGTAGTGACTTACGTTCGCAATGACGAAGCACTACCTATAAAAGAGGGATTCTTCAACAGTGTCGGATTTAAACGGGCTACCGAGAAAAGAGCGTACTCTTTTTCTTTTTTTTTTTGACTACGCTTATGGTGAACAACAACAAGAGCAACACAACACGCACACACGCACACACACACACAAAAGGGTTATGAAACCTCCAGATTCACAAGATGCCTTTCAATTCGAGAGGCATTTCAATTTCATAAGAGAGGCAGCGTCCAGCTATACTTGTATTTCTAGTGGATATACAAGTGATGAGAGATGAGGAAAAAAAGCGGGGGGGGGATATACATTTATTAAAAGGACCAGGTCAACCCGTGGCAGAGCTGAAGCAAGGGGATAACTCATAATAAGAATGCAATTCGAGAGAAAGGCAGCTAAAGCACTGATTAGCAGCATGGTGACATAGCGGCCCTTCATTGTCGACGACCTTCAAGAAACTCAGCAGGGAAAATGCAAGGTGAAGAAAGCATCTACGAAACACTGCCTTTAATGTAAGCATGCAAAAATACGTCGCTCCGTTTGAAACGCAACGATTAAAAAACAACCTTATTCTTTGCTCTATGATCGCTTCCTTCCTATCTCGTCAGAACGAAAATTATGTCACACGTTATTGCCTTCGCTAATGCTCTACGTTAAAACATGCTTTCACAATGAACGCCTTACAATGTCTATGCAGAACAAACTAATGTCAATTGGCTGGGCACGCCCGTGCTACGTTTACGTTTATTCTCTTCTCCAATCCCCTGTTGCACACCGTGCCGTGCTAAACCAACGCTCCCTGGCGTGCCCGAGTGTAAGGATTTCGCGCTGTCATGCTTCTCCGAGAGATGGCCCAGTATGCTCAACCTGACTAGGGTTGCCGAATATAGGTCCCTCTGTGCAGAGGGAGCTAGTAATATTGAGGCACCCTAAATCTGACACCTAGAGCGCCACCTTCATTGCCGCGAGTGTATGCAAATTCAGTGCATTGCAGTAAGGCCACGAGGTGGCAGCAGGCTGCTTCAGTCATTCATCCGCGGAGATTCCGAAGAAAATGTGCACGCAAATGGGCGGTCGAGTATCAAACGTAACTCATGATGTAATCCATTATTTGTGACTCTCATTTTCGACTTTTTCTTTAACTTTACTAGGCGCGTTGGCTGCGTACTTGTAGTATCTAAAGGAGCTTTTCTGGGGAAACCTCAATTCACATAAAAAATGTTGTGGTCGCACATCGTTTATTGGTTTTTGATAGCTGCCACTGCAAACAGTGCATTAATCTTGCCCTGCATTTTCCTCATATGAGGTAACTGGAACGTGACATAAATTTATCGCACAAAGGCTGCACCCGTACACACTTTCCTATGTAATTTTTTCGCCAACATCAACATCCTTTCCTTTCGCTGTCCTTCCAGTCCTGTCCTCTCCTTTCCTGTGGAAGGTGGGAGGGCGAGGGTAGCAGCAGAGTGACAGCACCGTGGTAGTAATGCAAGGGTATTGTCGTCTGTGCCGCGGTTCTGACAACGTTAAAACTATATTTCCAGGGCCTCAAATCGCGTCTCGAAGCCGCAGCCGAGTCTTCGCACACGCGCAGGAAGAGGCACAAAGAGCCCCATCCGCTTGCACGCTGCTCGCAGTTGAGCCTCCGATCCTGACCAGAAAACTTGGGTTCCCTAAGGCTGCATCGATAATTCGGCTTTGGATATGAGGGTTAAAGAAAGTACACGAGACAGCGTTAAGCATACCCTGAGCATTGGGAGCTGACTAGTTTCGATGTCGTCACCCTTGGTGTTGGTAGACCCCTCCATTTCGTAAGTGGTCTCGCTCCTTCGTTGTCTACGCTCCCGCAAAGAAGTGCTGAAGAGTTTCTTGCTCAGGTATCCTTGAGGAGCGTTTTTAATCTTGGAACAACCTTCATCCAGATTGGAGGGGATGTTACCTCGAATATTTTAATTGTGATACAGCTAACGAAGTTCAAATCCTGTGTCCGAACTGGTTGGACTATTCCTATTCTTGCGGGGAGTGTGCATACAGGGTACGGACTGACAATTTTGCCTGATTCCACTCCCCACCATCATTGATCATTTCATTGTTGCTGTTAGCTAATTTCTAATGGATGGTCGTATTACTGATATCTTTGTTCATTATTGCGTTCAGCTAGGACAATGAAGTAGTTAAATAGTTAAAAAATAAAACGTAGCGACGGCTATCTACCAGTCCTCCCAAAACTGTCATGCATAGTTCCGTAGCAGCCGCAAGTGTCATTGTATGGTTTGCACGCTTCGCATAGTGGTGCAAAGGAGGAGGATCCATTAACAAAAAAGAAGTTCGCAAGCCTAACGTGCTAGGTATGTGTGTTCGTGTACGGCATGAGCGTGAGCCCGAATCGAAGCTTGAGAATGATAACATCATCCTACCGTCTTCTCTGCGACTTGTCGGCCGGCATCCGAACAAGACAACGCCGCTTCGTCACATGGACGTTTCAATGGCCCTTAAAATGAATGATGCTCGAACTGAATGGTAATCGGTCGCCGCTACTCGGCCGCTTCGAATTACCTCTGACTCGAATGGTACTCGACTCGATGGAGGTTCGTATAACGCCGTCGAAGCTATTGCGGGGGAGTCTTCCTGTGCAGTTTTCACGAATGCGCCATAGGAACAAAGTAAATTTTTAAATTTTTTAAGTTTAATTTAATTTAAAAAGTAAATTTTTAAATAAACAACGTTCGTGGCATCAACCTTCTGATTCTCTCAAGTGTAAACGCTTCCAAGACGCACAGACGTGCACCCCGCGTCCTGTCTACGCACATTAGTTACTCATATCTAGCTTTTTCCGACCTTAAAGGAGTACAGAGGGCCATCCAAAAATTTTTCAGATTAAGACATCTGATGAAAGTGTGCGTGTCATTATACCGAATAGCGCGAAAGGTTTTGATGTGCGCAATTTGTTTCCCAGAAAAAAAAACTCACATAAACATAGCTCCGCGCGTTCACCCTTAACTCGCCACTCCAGCTATAACGAGGATGAGGAGGTATGATGGCACATCACCGATGACGGCATAAGGAGACTCGTTCTGGTTTGCCGGTCAGTGGGGGTCAGCGCCGTGTCCCTTTGCCGCCGTAAACCTGTTTTGCAAGTTTTTCCGGAGAATTGGGGATAGAAGGAGCGGCCGAAGCATTACCGAGCAAGGAGAAAGGCTTTATCAGGACCCCGAACAGCCGAGTAGCAGACGACGGCGGAGTAGCAGACAACATTTCTCTAGGCCAATCAGCGAGCGTTCTCCTTATAGCGTCAGCGCGAGGTTCCAGGCAGATCACAGGCTGGTACTGCTCTTCACCACCGTTGCGCACGGTCGCTTTTTGCGGCGTATTTTAAATTCAATTTCTGAGATAATTATGACTCTGTGGTGTAAATTACTTCGCATGGTGCATCTTACTGGCCTACTTAACAGCTTTATAGGAAGAAAACTGCGTGTTAAAAATGACTTCTGTGCTACTTTAAAAGCTGCCTTTCCTTCCTAGGTCGACAATCCATCGGGATCACGTCGTCGATTTCTAATAGCTCTTGTTGAATACTTTCTATTTGGAAGCGCGTGTCACATGCAAGCCATCGTCGTCCGTGAAAGAGGCTGTTGGAATCTTACCTAATGGAATCTTACCTGGAGATCGGAGCACCTCCTTCTTTCCACCGGAAGACGAAGCAACATCGTGTCATTGGCGTGTCTTTGAAAAGAACGCAGCATTCTTGCCATGATTCTCTCTTCAAAATAAAAAAATAAATGAAATAAGAAAACAGTACAGCGAGATTTTTAGACTCTATATGCATGGAATTGTATGATTGGATATAAAATACACCTGCGATTCATTAAAAAATTATGAAGCTTTCAGTTTTAATCTTGAAGGGAGTGTCAATAGCGCCGTAAAATGTGTCCTTTCCAAGACGCATCGACATCATGGCTGCCAACAACAATGACGCAATGAGGCTTGTGCAGTGACGTCACGTTTGGTCATGTGATTCGCGAAAACAGCCACAGTTGGAGGGTATTGTAAAAACACATACTCTTGCTTCATTCGGCCCGCTGTATGACGCCTGCGCTGCGACGCCTTCCCATGTTTTCCCGAGTCACGTGGTTCAAATGCTGCGCGTGACGTCATGTGCAAAAGGCTCATTCTACTTCATCAACGGGCGGGCAGGCCGTGTCGACCGTACGTCATGTTTCAGGTCTACGCCAGAGCTTAAAACATCCTCCGATGTAATTCGATAGTTCGAACCCCCCCCCTTTCATCTATTTCGCCAAATGTTTACATCGTCCTCTGTTGATGAGTCAGCATCTCTTTTTTGTCGCCATTATTCCTACGATATTCCAGCAAGGGCAAGGAATAGACGAAGTGCGTCTACGTGCTTTGTTCTCGCGCACGGATCGCTAACATAATATAAGGAGCATGACGCAACATAAACACAGAACAAACAAACATCGGCGCGATAAAGAGAGCGAAAGCATCATTTTTCCTTTCGGGACCAAGACAAGGAGGAGTACTTCACGCTCCAGATAAGTTCACCGACCATCAGGGTAACGTCCGCGATTTATGAGGCGCGTCTCAATGGAACGAAAAAGCAAACTTTCCAAATAGTCAGACAGAGGGCAAAAAAAAGAAAACAGCAAGAGAGGAAAGTCGTTCTCTTCTACGGTTCTTTTCCTCTCCCACAGCCGCGGAGGCTTTATGTGTCTGACAGTTTATGATTAGAAGATGTAAGCGTTCATGAAGACGATTAGCGGATTTATACCTTCGTTTCCGCGGTGAATGTCCCTTTCGTAATGGCAACTCATTTCCGGCGTCACTGATTTTCGCGTTTACACTCTCCTTACTTGACGTTACCTCATGCACATTTGTTATCGGATAACCGTGGACTCTCACATATTTTCCGGAGCTTTCTTTTTGTGTTATCTAAGTCTAGCGTCCGGAGCAGAGTTTTATGTCCATACACGAAGATATTTTAGACAAAAGGTGTTGGCTACAGCGATACTAGCTTATAATCGCAATGTGTACGGCTCATAAATTGTTTTTCTTAGATTTTAATGGCTTATAAATGTACAAAAGACTCATGTTTGTACAAGTTCTTTTGTATAGAATGTCCTTCTCACGTAGCAATGAACCACCAAAGTTCTAGAAGCACATACTTGGTAACACGTAAACCACCATTAAATCCCTGCGTACGTGTTTGTTTTTTTATGAGATTTACTCAACGTATGGCAGCACTAGCAAGGTATATGACTAGGGGTGCGTACATATCATGGAGGTTATGTGCATTTACGGAGGCACACCAGCGATGTGTACACTGAACGTAAACGGAAGGGTGGCGGTGCCACCGGCGCCCATCTGCTTCTACTGTGAATAAGACTTGGTGCAAGATGTTTGTGGCGCTCACCCGCAATCAAGGTATCGGATTGAATCGAAAACCAGAACCGAAAACCGAAAACAAAAACGCTATATTGGTGCGAACCGGAACGGAATCGAAACCGTATACGTGTTTTTTTGTTTTGTTTTTTCTTTTTTCCGGTCAGGAGGGAAACCGAAAAATTTATTTAACGGTTTTCGGTCCAAGGAAAAACTTCGCCAGTTTGGACTACGAATAGGCGAATCGAACTGACGTCGTGTGTTCTGAAGTCATGTCATGGATACTTTACGATGGCTATTGTTACGGTGGAATGTATGTCTGTATACTATGACCCTTAGACTCCCTTTGTAACGTTTTATCGTTCGCGCACGTAGACTTAGAGGTACATGTAACCGGTTGTGACTCTCTACCAATGTACCGTAGTGTTCGCTTTAATTTCATCTGTCCAAACTGTTTTCAACTAAACAGCGATCCAAGAGGACTGCGTAACGGCTTCTCTATCAGTAATATCGCGCAACGCGTCCCTTGTTTGAGAGCAGCGAAGTTGAATACATTACGTATCCGCGAGGGCAAGAGCATGCGAAGTGGCGCCTCTTTTGTGGACAGGACACGAAGAAAAGAAAACGGGGCCGTCAAGCCTGTTTTTGAGTGAAGGTTTTTCTCGATTTGCGTCGTATTCGTGCGGTGGTGCTTGCTGGCTAGGAAGCAGCAACATACATTCGGATGGGACGCGATCGCACCAATCCAGCAAGAAAGTACGTTACGTACTACATCACGACAAACAAATCCGTCTGTATCATGCGCTTCAAGAAAGGAGAATGCCTATTTGAACAGATAGTCACCTACAGGAACCAGGAGCTACCAATTTCACAGCTTCCTATCGATATTAACTGCCATGTACGCGGAATAAACGGGTTTACATATTTCAAGATTTATTTTTCTTTCTGGGAATGGATATGTCCACCAGAAGCGGAACAGGTTAAAACCGGTATGAACCGTTATGTTTTTGCTCCGGAGCCGAACCGGAACCGGACTGTTTATGATAGAACCGGAACGAAAACCGGAACGAAATACGTTTCGGTTGGACACCCTGCCCGCAATCTGCGTTTCAGTAAGAACAGGGCGATGTTGCGGTTCTCCTTTATCCCTCCCGTTGCCTAAGCAGCTGAACTCCCTGTGATATCATCATTCATAATTTGTGTGTTGTTGTCGTCGTCGTGGTTGTTTTTATTCGTTTTTCCCTGCTCCCCCATTCATATCTTGAGGGACCTCATTGGGTATGCTGGATATTTATTCGACGCTCCTTATCCCACGCTGCTCACGCTGACTATCTTATGATCATCCCAAACAAATCTGCTGTAAGGCATGTCTCAGTTAATCGCAGAGCAGACAGGTACCGTTTGACGGAAATTGATAGCTGTACCTTGTAATCGCGTGTTATACTTCAACGCAGCGGCAATACCCGAACACTTTAGTGTCATGAATATCCCGGTAATTGAACATTTCGAACATACTTTGGGCTACACATTTCCAGCCGAAGGCGAGACGTTACATAGTAGGCATATCCGCTATAATGGCTCAATGCGTTTTATAGGTCGTAAGAGGCTGCGCACCGTTGTAAGCAATATAGAAAAGATGTAAAAGACGTTCCAGACAGCCGTGACAAATCGGTGGACAGCGATGTTAGCGCAGTTTGTGAGAAATTGGCGTAGCAAGTAGTAGTGAGCGCGGATAGTACTACACAATGCTCCCAGAGTATCCGCGCATGTAAAGTCCGTGACAGCATCCGCAAACGCGCTACTTGAAAATGGTGTATTGCCTTGCCTCATAAATTTGCGTTGCGCTTGCGTACCACAACCTAGTGCGCCACCGAAAAGACAACGCGCGTGAAGTATTTTTGACGGGTGGGGGTGAGGTGGGGGTGAGAATTTCTATTAGGAGTAGCAGAACAAGTGGAGAGACGCGTTCAGTTTATCCTCTTCTTTTCCTTACAAGGAAACAAACGAACAACGCGCGTGATTAACAGAAGCTCGGTCCTGTAAAGCGTGCTTTGCCTGCGTAGTTCTCGTTCATTGCGGAAAAGCGCACCGTATGAATGTTGTCCCCTTGTGCCATATTTTGTCTTGTAATGCATCTTATTTTTCGATTTCATATTTTTGTGCATTTATTTTTCGTATTATTTCTAATATCTGGGAGGCCCACTAGAAGCATGGAGTTAGAGCTTCCCAACCAATCAATTATTCACGAGACACAGTTCACATACATTGTCATTCCTACAAGTAAGTCATACATAATGTAAGCGACATACAGGGTGTTGATTTTTATCCGTTACAAATTTTTTTATTTAAAAAAAAGCTATGGAAGCTAAATAGATGCCGTTTTTGCACGTGGGTTACGCGGGCAGGCGGTGGTCCTGTCGGAAAGTGTATTCAAGCGCTGGACGACTAATTAGATAAAATTCATGAACTTATTAATTAGACGTTTTCTGGGAAATACGAGACAGCGGAATTCGAGCGGTGGTCATTTCGTGTTGCCACGAAATGACGGCACGAATTCGACATAAGATGTCTGGAGTATATATGCTGATCTGTTGGCCAGATCAACTGCTTTCCGGCCCAGGTAAGCCGGCGGCGACGAAGGTCACAAGCTCCTGAGAAGTGAGCTTTTGGCTTCGGCTCATATGCATAGCAAAATTTGGCGACGGATATTTCATCGCGCAGGCTCGTTTCAGGACTTCTTTAGAATAGATTTTTCCAACATTGGATTGTAAAAATTCTAAGAATAAGAATTCCAAAGGTAAAACTTGCATTACAAGTTTATAAATTTATCCATGGTATCCATGACTCGTCTATAATCACTTTACAGCTACATACCTCTGCATATTCACTTAGAACAGATAAACTGACTCTTAAGCTTCCTGTTCCGAGTACTCACTTTGAACAATTTACAATAGTAGTTTCCGAAGCTAAACTCTGGAATTCCTTACCTAGAGCAATTATAGAAACTTCATCTGCTCAGCAATTCAAACGAGAAGTAAAACGATTCATTGTGTAAATTCAATTTCCGAGTGTGTCTGATTTCTGTTTGTTGTTGTTTTTGTTTTTTAATTGTGAATGTTCTTCAGAAGACAAATCTGAAGTGCTGTGCAACCTTTGCTTACGGCACTGTTACACTAGTTTTAGCAATAGTGTCAGTTGTTATGCGTATGTTCAAACTCTAATTTGAATAAAATAAAATAAAATGAAATGAAATTGTCTCCAGTTCTGCTGTCTCACTTTTGCAAGAAATTACCTAATTAAAGAGTTTCTTAATGAATTTTAGGTAAGTAAACGTCCAGTACCTACCCAGGCTTTTCGGCAGGACGTGCCCCTGGCCGCGTAACCCACCTGCAAAACCGGCACCTGTGTAGCCTGTAGCCCGTAAACACCCTGTGCAGAAATGTTACATGAATAATGCACCAAAACTAGGAACAAAGCTTAAACGAACATTCTTCCAAAACCCCGCATACATCTAGGAATAAGGATTATTAGGTTATCCTCCGCGGGGACACTAATGCATTCTTTGATCCTTTCGCAACACCGCGGCATGTACGCAATAATCCAGACACCCCTTGGCACCCTTCCTCATCCAGCGGCCTTCCTCGCAGTTTCTCACTAGACGTGGCAGGAATAATGTAGCCTTTCGCGCTGCCGGTCGCTTCTACCTGATGCTTCAACTATGCCAGCTCTATACTTATCGAAAGAACGGAGCGGCACTACACACCCCAAAAGTTTAGCGTTCTGGCAAACCTCGATGCCCGCATAGGAAGTGAAAGTTTCTACAGAGAGGATTATGGGAAGCCCTCGTGGTTAGTTTGGTCGAAGGGAAATCGGCTTAATATGCACGGCCAGTCGCGTACGTAATGTGCTTTTAGCGCATTAAACGTGGAGAAGCACCGGACGATGTTGAACGCTTAGTTGTGCGTTGGAAAATGCTGACCAAGTGTTTGCGAACTAGAGTTTATTTATGCGTTTATCAACGAAGGAGATAAAATGTGTGATAGGATTCACATTTGGGCTCCTACGTCAACTCTTCCCGTAATCCGGATATAAACACTGGCTAGCTTTTAAGCCCCAAATAACAAAAACGACATTACGAGGGTCTTTCAGTTCGCTCATCAAAATCTGCGAAAGTAAAGGCTCAGAAACATGTACGACAAAATGTGCGACCTGTCGCGCGACACGTCGCTGTGCAAAGCACCCTGGGACGGATTCTGGCAAAATAGGTCGTCGCAGCGCGACAAACCTGCTTGGATCTCTCCGCTCCCGTCGGCGGTTTGTCGTGTGGATGTGATGATGTCACGAGCCAATCAGCCAATGATGCTCCCTCTCTGGTAGATGCGGTGGGTGCGAGAAAAAAATGGCGGACAGTGTGCGTTCTGAATGCAAACAGTGGCTGATTCCGTCGTGTTGGGCTTTTAAAGACAAATGAAATAAGGAATGAATTGTTCTTTTATACTGTGTTTTGTTATGTGAGCACATTTCATTTCACATTTCACATTTCAAAGTAAAAATTATTTTCCTGTGCTGATGATGACGCCCGAATAGGCGTCGAAACGTTCCCGCATTCTGTTTACAACTTGTTATGCAAGCCAGTGTTTACTTCATACTATTAAAGAAAAAGTAAAGCTCATATACATATGATTTTTTTTTTGTATTTAAAGGGCGATGTCATGGGAAAATAGGGTGCTGCACATTACGGCATATCACGTGCTCTGCGGAGAATGAGTCGGCTAGCATGCGTTTGGAATTGTAGCTTTGTTGTGTTGAGAAAACTAAAGGACGAAAGTATCCTAAGGAACATGGAGATTGGTAGCTCCAATTCACAAACGTTAAAGTGACTAGAGACCGTGTTAAATAAAGAAAGAGTGGGGGAAAAAAAAGAGGAAGGAAACAAGCGTCATCCAAAGGGACATCAGCAACCAGAATTGATACACTGCAGAGCATACACTTCGAAACGGCAACTGCCGGTAAGTGCCTCAGCTCGAGCACTCGGAAGGTATAACGTCTTAATCGTGTCCCAAGGGATGCCTACCAGATGCAAGACCTTCGCCTTCTTGCGGAGTTCTTGGGCTCCTCCGGTTTGGCGACGGATCTCTGAAAGTGCTCCCCCATCATCATCATCATCATCCCATCATTCGTCCCCAACGAGGAATAGGGCACTGTACCGCCACAGCGGCGGTGAATCGCTTACCTCATCATCATCCAATATATGTGTGCGTTTGTGTATTAAAGGAGTACAGAGGGGTCATCCCCATAAAAGTCAGGTTAAGTCGTCTGATGAAAGTGTGTGTGTCATTTTACCGAATAGCGCGAAAGGTTTTGATGTCTGTAATTTGTTTCCCAGAAAAAAAAAAAAAATCTCATATAAACAGGGCTCCGCGCGTTCACCCTTAACTCGCCACTCCGGGTATAACGAGGAGGAGAAGGTATGATGCACGTCACCGATGACGTTACAGGGAGAACTCGTTCTGGTTCGCCGGTCAGTGGGGGTCAGCGCATTGTCCCATTGCCGCCGTAAACCAGTTTTGCCAGTTCTCCCGGAGAGTTGGGGATAGAAGGAGCGGCCGAATCATGACCGAACCAATAGCAATGCTTTTTCAGAACCCCGAACAGCCGAGTAGCAGACAACATTTCTCTGGACCAATCAGCGACCGCACACCCTGTACCGTCAGCGCGAGGTCCCAGGCAGATCACAGGCTGGTACTGCGTACTGCTCTGAACCGCCGTTGCGCACGGTCGCTTTTTGCGGCGTACTTTAAATTCACTTCCTGCGATAATTATGACTGTGTGTGAATTACTTCGCATGGTTCATGGTACTGGCCTACTTAACAGTGTTGTAGGAAGAAAACAGGGTGTTAAAAATGACTTCTGTGCTACTTTAAAGGGCTTCCTTACACAATGTCTTGGACAAAGGCATATACATTTACCTGCCGTCCATGTGTAACCATGTAATGAGAACTCTATAGACTATGATCCTATGGAATTGTCTACCTTCTCCAGTTGTTCAGATGACCAACCCGCACCAGTTGCACAACGCTTTGTCTGAATCAGCACCGCAGTGACTGTTTATTGTGAACTGTGCAGGGTTAATGATCTTGTCTCTTTTGGATTGGATAAGAAAGAAAAATATGGAGAGGTTAGTCCCGACCCCTTGTCCCGGGTCCTTATCACTTTTGTCGTTGACTGGTTTGTGTTATTAGTATTACCTTTCGCATTTTATGAATTTCTAGTGGGGGGGGGACATGTTTAATGCAAAGTAAGAAAAGAGAGAGAATGCAAAGTAAGAAAATAGAAGGGAAAGGTTAGCCACGGTGTGGGCTTGCTATTCCCTAATGCTTTCAAGCAAACAAAAGAAGACACAAACAGGTGGTCCTAGTAGTACTATTCGTATAATGCTTGTGCATAATGCTTTGTTTCACGTGCCGCTCCCCATCCCCCCATACAATGCCCTTTTAGTGCCCGTGGGATAATTAAGTAAATAAATGAACTCTTCAGCGTAACTACACTACTAGATAAGTACATCTACCTCAACAGACCTAAAGTTCCACAACAGTTGTCTAAACGTTGAAAATTTCCAGGAGTGACATTTCGAAGCGGCATGCTTCAGTAGTTCCCCGCGTTCACCACCGTTGGCAGTTCCAACGTGGGTCGAACAAAAAGAGAACAAACGAAAATGGTCGGCGCGTCAAATGTCCCGTGCAAGACATGAAGATAACGTCTGGCGCCATAGTGTTCGCACGCACAGCAGCAATCAACGCGCGCCGTCAAGGCTAACGACGTACGTAGCCACCGTTACAGACCATGCAGAACGTGAATGTGGTGCTGCTACAAATGGGCAGACTTGTACGTATTAGAAGTACTGTATTTACGATAGCGTTTTCGGTATTTTTTTCCCCTTGGGTGTATTTGGTACTCAATTTAAGATAAAACGCTTTTGTGATATTTCCTACTCAGTACTCTAATTACTTCTTTGGATCTCCTTGACAACCTTTCTTTGCCTCGTCATTTGATTCTTGTGCTTGTTGGGCGGGAACTTCCATTATTCGTACGTTTTGACCCCAACAGTGACCTTTCTCTAGGTCTCCATTTAATGATCCTGGGGAAGGTGTACTCCTGCAAGGTAACTCAGGGCTTTATTATGCGGCGGCGCTGCAGATTCGTGTGTTAGCAGGGCAAACAAAGGCGCGATCATTAAGTCACCGGGGGGGATCTCTACATAATTAAAGATGCGGCAGCCGGTGGCCGAAGATGAGGGTGGACACGCGCCTGGAGCGCCTGCTCCTCAGTTCCACCGGCGCGGTCATGGAGATAGGCCACCGTCATCGCCTCTCCATGACCTACCATCATCGGTGGTCGGGACTCATGTAGAGGAACACCATCTCCTCTACATTTGGTGAACCGAACGACGAACACCGCGTAAATCGCTCATTCGCCATCCTAAATTTTTCAGCAAACCTGCAGCGAACCACCTTTTTTTAAATTAATAATAATAACCTTTATTTACCACTCTCGTGGATGGGAGTTGGGACAAAAAAGCCCAAAGAACTTGACAAAGGTCCCCCCCCCCCTCGGCAGCATTATAAATACATCAATAATAAACACATTTACAAACCTATGTACAAGTCATAGGGTACAATTCAAAAAGAACGGACCAAAAGAAACAAGAAAAGCAAAAAAAGACAGTTCGCAATTATACAAGCAATATACTCCAGTATAGTGCCCAAACGAGTTGATTATTAATCATCGACAACAACAGATATATTCTGATGATGAAGTGATGATGATTATTAATCAAGGTACAGATAGTAATCAAACAAATCCGCTTTCGGTAATAAGCATAGCTCGTTATTGCTATTGAGCAACTTGACTGTATTATATTGTAATGTTTGGTGGTCATATACTGTTCTAAATTGTGGTATCACGTAACATATTGGGTGACGATAATTGTACGGGTGGCTTTTAGAATGTAGATCGATCATAGTTAGAAAATCTGTGAGGTTATTTTTTACGGCTCTCGTACAAGTTAGTGAGAGTCTGTAGTTGTACAAGTTGTGGATTTTAATTATTTCGTGCTTTTCAAATAGGCACCTGCTTTGCAGGCAAGTCGCACCGGGGCCACAGTTCCACCGGGGACCCGCAGGGAGATCGCAGCATGTCCAGTTTCGTGTAGAATACCACCATCTCCTCTACAAAGACATGACGCAATGTTGTGTAGCTGTTAGATGTGCTATGCGCAATCTTGTTCGTATCTTGAGTACCGTACTCAAAATACTGCAATTTAAATATTTTTTATTGGTATCTTAGTATCTCATTCAGTACTTTCGGGGGAAACAGTATTTGTACCCTATTTCAAATGCTTATTCGAGTATCTTACACTAAATACTCTAATTACTTTGCTTGGTTGGTTCAACTTCGCGCCTTTTTAATCCGCACCCTCTCCATTCCTGATTCCACGGATTCCGCTTCTCTGTGCAACCCGTCCTCTGGTACAGTGTTATGATCTCAAACGTGACCTTCTTTCCCGGAAGCTTTGTTTCCAATGAATTCCAGGGAATTCGGTGAAGTTACGGAGATGCGATCCTGTATTACGTGTCCCAAATGCCTTTGCTTAATACAAAAATCGGCAATTTCTGATTACCAATTTTGAAGCACCTTAAATGTATCTTAAATACGTTTTGAGGCATTTAATACTTCCGCGTGAGTCACTTTCCTTTACAAGTATTTGTACTGCACCTTAAGTACATTTTCCCTTCAATATTCGGTATCGCATCTGAAATACATTTATTTTGACATTTAGTCAGAGCTGTGCTTTGGAGTCACTCTATTAGGACCGTGTGATTCATTGTGCGCTACGTTAACTGTTGATTTGGTCTTTGGCCGATAGTTATCGCGAAAGCGGTGGGATTTTTTTTTTTTTCCTTGGGGTGGGGGCGAATTTGTCGTGTGACGAATTCAATCTCTCCCTATTATTTTTCGCGCCAACATCAACATCAACAACATTTTCATAGTATCTCGCACATATCTGCAAATGGAGCACTATACTATGATCTACATGAATGAACACTACTAACATTCGTAAAATTTATCCCCCCTGTACCCCACTCTCTCCTGCTGTCCTCTCTCCATCTGTCCACGTCTGCACGTCGCCCATGGCCACAGTTACCTCGCGGCGCTAACACGAAATTCGAAGGAAAAAAAAAAAACAGAACTTATGACTTGTACAAAAGCTGCATCGCCTGATGTTGCGTGTAAAACTTCGACGTAGCACAACTAGGTTTCATTTGATACGGTGCTAAAAATAATTTTTTTCTATAACAGATCTACGCAATCTAATTCAAATTCAATGCGTAGGGCTCACTCGTCCTACGCGTTTTGCTTCCAATGCCATCTAGTGGTGGGGTGGGGAACATCGATGGATGTTGAGCAAGTGAGTTAGAAGGAAGTGCACCGGTATAGTGGAGTTGTAGATAACATTCCTTTGAGTATAAGGAGAAGACCAAGTCAGCACGAAAGGACGACCAGTAAACTCAGTAGATATTTGCTAAAATCTGTTAAGATTATATATTTTTAGATTGTAATATATTGATTGCTCGTCAGATTTTCATGTTGACTTTGAAGACAAGCAAAGCAAAAAGACACACGAAACGGAAGTATTCAACGTCGAGGACACGAATAATTCCTGTGGCGCCTCCCTCGCCCTTTACTGACGCCGTAAGCGAGCGGAAGCTCGTTCAAAGCTGCCGTTTATGTGAGTCCCAGGAGGACCCCTGTGCGGCGAGTGGTCTCTCAAAAATCTGAGGTTTCCCTCATGCTTCTCATCCGATCTCTTGCCTATACACGTGCGCTCACACTTTCAAACTCGGCCGCACTTCCCGTCCGAATTGTCGCCAATGCGGTGAGCCAGAAACGAAGGAGCACATTATAATTGTTGTGTCCGGCTACATCCGACGCCAGACGGGAACTCCAAAAAAGCGGTGCAGCACCCTGGAACATTAGAGCTACAGATTGAGGAGATCGTCCATCCGCGCGGCAACATCCAGAGCCGCGTATCCGTACAGGAAGACCTGCTGAACACTCTGAAGGCAGTGGACCCTCCCTCACCGTCGGTTGTAGTGCAGGGAACTGTAGAACCAGACGTGTGAGCGTTCCTCTTCCCCCTTCCCCACCGCCTTTCATCCTTTCCCCGAGCAACGTGCCACCAATCTAGGCAGGCAGACCGCTCGAAATCCCCTCCCCCCCCCCCCTCCCCAGGAGGAAAATACCCTTCGATATTTCAGAGGGGGCGACCGTGCGGCTGTCAAGGGTATGGAGGATAGATATCAGCAGTGGTAACAGCAACACCAGGTAAATCGTGGCAACAAAACCCGTTTTCTGTTTCTGTACCTAGTTTTATCAAAGTCTGTGCGTCGAAAGGTATACATCTACCATCCTCTCCTTCATTTATTATTTACACCCTATGTGGATAGAGCTCATATATAGGGTACAGCTCATGTCAAGAATACCAGACCAAACAGCATCACTGACCTCTAACTTTTCCCGATAGAACCCGTTCGTAAGCGATATAATACGGTCGGATTTCTTCAAACGAACTCTCTAAGGAGACACATTGCGGACCAGTGTAATGTGTGTAAAGAACGCGACAAAGCCATGGACGGACTACACAGAACATGTATTTGAACATGTATGCAATCTAAACATGTCTCAATATATGAAAAGGTCACTGTAATATGTCGAGCACACGCAGCTGAGATTCAATGCACGTGCTCATAGGTTGCCTTTCATGAAAGTGTATACACTGGAAAGGTTCGTGTCTGGGTAATCACAGCCCTGTGTAGTTATTCGAGAGCTGTCGTGGAACTAGAAAATCCTACTCCGTTTACTCGTACACGTAAACCACTAGTCCTACTCTAGAACGCTTCATTCGCAGTATTACGGGAAACTGAAATTTGAGAAATGCGTGCCCCATGTTGATTTGAACGCGATTTTTTTTCTTTTTTTTTTTTAGCAGTTAAATACTACTACTACCGCGCGCGGTTTTGTTGTAACAGCAACTAATGTCCTAATGTACTAATTTGTCGTATTCACGCTTGTATTTATTGCCACGTTATATTAAATTTTCCTCAAACACAACAGATAAACTATGAAGTCAACACGATAGTTCTTTTTACTAGAGTCTGCTTGGTGTCATCATGAAATAGCAAATTTCGCATATTCCATTCACTCTCGATGTCTTATTAATTAAAGACAATTGGAAGGACAGGCGTCATCCTAAACACATTTTAGCCTTCGCATTTGAAATAATACCCAATAGCTTGCTTGACAGACGGCAACGGCGTACCGCTTTCCGAAGAATCTCATTACAAGGAATTATGAGGCCTTCCGCTAAAGAAGAATCTCAATCGCTAGCGCTGCAAGGACTACGCTAGCGTTAAGCTGTTGCTATGAGCGGTTCACAAACGTTCGCTTATATAAGCAGTTTCTTCGGATAAATGATTTGTCTTACAAGTGCTCAGCGATGCAAAATCAACAATGCGACTGTACCTGTAAGCAACGACTGCTCATCTGCTCGCATAAGGGCATTTGTGTTCGCGGAAAGCTTATTATGCAGCTGTAAACACTAGACGCACTACACGCTACACGCATATTAAACAACCATGTACAACTGACAGCCGAGCAAGCTTAGCCCATCCAACCAAGACGTTCAGCTTGTGCAACGATGTGAGCACATTTGAATGCCTGGAAAAATTGTTATTATGCAAGTTACTCAAACATCTGATCGTGTTCGGGCTGTGAAAATGATTCGCAAAAATGTTGGTTCTGCTGCCGTTACGAGCCTCTCTCCACGGAGTACGCGGATTTAAACTGCGCTAACGATTTCTTGCATAATGTCGAGGCTGTTCCATACGCCTTCCAAGCGAAAGAATGACAAAGGAACGTCGCGTAAGCCTCGTTACGAAGGTACGTTATAGGAATGTTTTTAAGCAAAGAAACATAAAAAAATGGGTCGGTACTGAAACTGCGGCCACAATGCCCAAGGTGCACAACGCAATTCGCATTCTGTCTTCTCAGACAGAGGAACAGGATGAAGTGCGTCAGAAACACACACACACACACACACAAATAGAGATACGATGATGAGATGGGGCTGATGCCGGCCAGCAGTCTGGGCGCTGCCCCAGTGCCACTTGTACGTGATGAGAGATGATGATGGATATGATAAGGGGTCCGGTAATCAAAGCAGGGTGGAGAGGCCTGTTTATGACAGGCTTGTTGGCGTCAGAAACAGCTACGCTCGTAGCCTCTGTTTTGCGGATTAACATGTTCTGCGCTTTAGAAGCGAGTATTTTTTTTTAATCAACAAAATGTCGCTGAGCCTACGTCTTATTATTGTTGTTTCAGTTGCTGCTCTAGAAAGACTACCAGTAGTAGCCAGGATAAAACTGATCTCCTCTATTGCGATACCAACGTCGTTCGGTGCCGAACGTTCGGAGAGCAAAAGACGCCTTAGCTCATCCTCTAGCTGAAGGAAATAAAGCAGGTCAATCCAAGGACTAGCTTACGTCACGTCCAGGCGTCCTTATATGACGTCCTTTACAGAAAAAAAAGGAGGATGGGGGGTAACGTTGGATGGGCGAGCGGACGTCCTCTACAAGGATTAACCTTATTGACGAAAGGGGATTACGGCTACCTGGGTCCTCCTTTTACGCTATGTGATTCCAGGTAATGCTACTAAGCGCCAACATCATTGCCATTACGAAACTGCACGGAGGATTGCCTTCGTTTCGCCTAACAGCGTTTACAACGCAGACAAAAACTTTGTCAGAGCAGACGCTCTTGATGCTCGGGAGTAATCAGCACACAGGAACGTGCATTAGAAGCGTTCCTTTGACTAAGTAGTGCTGCACGCTATATTTGAGGCGTGCGAAGCACTGAAAAAAAAAAGAGAAGAAGAACTGTAGTTACACATGCCTCACTGTGGCGGGAAAAAATGTTGGTCCCATTCTGCTCAAAACGTGCATAACAACGTACGCAAATGGACACACAATCAAGTTCTCATTTTGTATGATTTACGTTGGCTAGCAACTGTGCATCGACTTCAGTATTTGTCATTGAAGCCCCCGGCGCTTGATACATAAAAGAAACGGAAGTGCAATCATCTTCTTTGACCCCAATAATAAACAAGCTTCGGAAGACTTAGAGAAGAAAAGATATCCCAAAGGAAAGCGGGACAGAAATCGTCTTTGTACGCGGTTAGCAAGTGCCAGTAAATCGTTACCGAAGAAATAGAACCTGGATCCGAATGATAATTGCGTTAAGGCTTATGGGTGACAACATAAGGCAACACATTTTCACGGAAAAGACCATATTCGTGCTCCGACCTAAAACTTATTTGGACCAACACCTCGGCAAAGGAGCGAACGGTCACGTAAAAGTATTTAGACCAGAAAATATAATAGCAGAAGTATGTACGGCTGGCGAACGGTACGAAGTCAGTGAATGCGGTATTCGTCGAAAAAATCTTATCAAAAGACGTCTAGGCAAATATTGCCTAGACGGTTCGGTCCATACAAATTGCTACATTCAACACTGTTATAAAAATCCGCGCATACATAAAGCCTCCGATACACCACGCCAAAAGCTATGAAACAAAAGAGGAAAGGCCCCTCGTGAATGGTCTCACATGAACAAGGTAAGAAAAACGTTGTGTTTGCAAATGCTTAGAGTCAGTGCAAACACAACGTTTTTCTTATCTTGTTCGTGTGAGACCATTCACGAGGGTCCTTTCCTCTTTTGTTTCATAGCTTTTGGCGTGGTGTTTCGGAGGCTTTATGTAGGCGCGGATTCTTATAACAGTGACTCTACATATGCTATAGCACGGAATTTTGCAAACCTCACGTTCTTTTCTGGATCGAAACGTACGCGTCTTCGTTGAAGACAGTAGGATGAGGGTATGACTTTTTTTAAAGGACGGAAAATAAATATTCCATACAGAAAAAAGGTAGAAACAATAAAACGACAGACATGCTGATATTTCTTGAGAGGCGCTACACTCTCAGAAAAAGGGGTGGAGCAGTTACACCTTTTAGGAGGTAATAGTTGTTTGAGAAAATTTATTATACGACTCATACTATAGAGCACACTACGAGTACTAATACTATTATTAATTACACACTACTACTACAATACAATACTATTATTAATTACACACTACTACTACAATACAATACTATTAATATTAATACACACTAATACACTAGTTGGAATGAGTTATAATGCACAAGATACAATGTATATATGGTTGCATGACTATGGGACTGTACATATATGACTACACAACTGTGACTATGTTGTCGCATATGTTGTGCCTAAAAGGTTGCAAAGTTCTACCTGCTACCTCACTCTCTGCCACGAATGATATATAGGGTTACCGCTTCTGATTCTGTGAGCGAGGGGGGTGTACGCCTTTTTGTAGCAATTTAGACATATTATAATTGCTTTTACCACCCTTTTACACCCTTTATCAGACGCTATGTTGACCTAGGTGGTAACTATAGAAGTTACCACCTTTTCACGCTTTTCTTGTTGTTAGGGTGTACTCTACAATGGGCTGTGCAGCCAATAAGGTACCCCATGTCCCTGATGAATAGTATGTTGTAGCAAAAACGTTCTGGAACCTTGTTTGTCCCGTTTGTTTTTATGTTTATTTTTTTCTCGTTGTTATGCGAGCGGCCGAATTAGAGACAACTTTCTGATGCTGGTTGTTGCCCTGGCACGGTTCGTCTTCTGGCGTAATAGATGTAGAGCTGTGGCTCAACGTAGGCGTCTGCGAATTCAGTGCCCGCTCCGTTTTGATGAAATTTTGATAAGAAGGGCGAAGGAGTTTTTCGGGAAGGAGAGCGAAGTCAACAAAAAAATAATAAATATCACAAGCGGAATGTGTATGAGGGATTCCCGTTACGGTCCAGTCCCAACTGCCCCGTATAAACAATTAACAAGCCGCTCAGCCTTGCCTCAATCTTGGGTCCTTGTTCTAACCCTGTGCAGCACCGTCAATGCCTGCACTCATTCTATCCCTTCTTTACGTCTACTATAGCCTGCTTGAACTCCTCTGACCTCGGGGCTTTTGCCATGAATGCGGAGATGTGATCTTCACAGCACTACATCTCCGGTGGCCGACCGGATGAACTACTATCCCCATCAGTTATGACGCACGTCTCCATTGCGTGTGTCATGTGTGTGTGTGTGCGAGTGTGTATGCCTCATGTTTTTCAACGTCATCCCACTCATATATTAACCCGCATGCACTGAGGTATGGTACCGGTGAACCACCTCGTCACATCGTCATTGATTTAGTAGTCGTCGTTGTAACCGTTATGGCTGTACATTTTTCATGCGATGATCGACGCGTCTGAAAAAACCCGCCTTCTACATATGAGAGACAGAGAGAGATTGGACAAGAGATTCTATTCGCTATAGGTAGCGCGTATGACTGCATGTCTTTAGTTATTCCAATTGTTTCTAAACATCTCGCAACCGGAGCATTGAGGTTGAACACAGCTGGTTCTTTCTTCTCCATCCACATCAGTGTATACGGGCGTCCGCGCAAACTATGGTCGAAGCCTTTTTTTTCCTTTTTTTTTTTTAGTAGGGAAATATGAACAAAGAGAGTGTGCCAATACAGCGCGAGGAAACGTGCAGCAATAATCCTTAGATGCATGCGGTTCATTTAACCGCTGCTAAAAACAGAGTGTATTCGCCAACATAAGAAATATCGATGGAGCTTTCTGCTAATGACCATGTCGACGAGGTGAGAAGCTTTTCCCGAATGAACGATCACAACAGGAAACGATCCTCCCTTCATAGATTCCGTAGAACGTTGATTACGAAAGAGGTGAAAGCTTCCTTTGATGTTGCCTCCTCGTTCAACTGATCAACACAAAGGGAGGCCGCTTCTATAAACCATGCGGTAGACGCTAATGAAGGTTAGTGCACTAATTATGTCCTAAAGTAAACACTTTGTTCACAGCGTGGATAGTGAAACGCGTATTGGTGTTGCGCTATCCATATGGACGTCAGGGGTTGTTTAGAGTTAACAACAACAACAACAATAAATGATGACGATGAGATGGGGTGTTCCACCTTGCTATTCATGCTTTAGCACATACCTGGGCACTGCTCCGTATGGCAGATGACCAATTTGCACTTAGGCCTGCTGCACACAGACGTTTTTCTTTATTTTTTTTATTTGTCCGTGTTTTCCACGAAGGCAAAACGGACCCACTGTAACCTACCGGGCTCAACTGCCCTTACGTTCTATTTTGAAGCGGCCTTAGCTTAAGGCGCTGAAACCTACTCTAAGCTACACCACCTATTTTTAGGCGAGTCATATTGATAGCCAGGCTTACAGTGGAGCAGACGGTAGTACCTGACGGGGAGCGAAGCTGCCGCCCGTTCTCACTCTTGCTAAAGACGACAGGCCTATCGGACGCGCTATAGTTTTCCGCCCCATAGTAACTCTGTGCGTGTTACGCTTCATACAGCTCCATACAGACTCCGGTACCGTGGAAAGGTACCGCTGCTTCAGCGGTGAGACATTGTGACGGCATTGGCATCAGCTATTTGTTGTTGTAGCTTGTTGGCACTGTGCTTAGGAGAATATCTTAACTTATTAATAATGAAGATTTATCGCGGAACGTTCAGAGTGTGGAAGGATACCAAACAGATAATTTGAAGAAACAAACATGCACTACGATGTATTGCGACGTATCCGTCGAGCAGGATAAACTCTACTTCCTATTCTTTTGCTTTATTTTCAATTTTTTCGGTTGGACATCGTATGTTGTTCAGTCCTGTTCGGCGGCACCGAAGCACGGCAGTCACAGGCACCAAAAAGAAAGAAAACGTTTAAAAACTAGGGCAAGCTAGCAGATTAACGCTAGAACGTGAAAGCCCCAGGCGTAGGGGACAAGAGCATTTAACGACGTTAAGGAAGCTCAATCCTGGGCGATAAGCTGCGATAGTCGCGTTTGAAACACGGTTCAGATAACACGGCTGGTGAACATTGAAACAAAAATGCTAGCAAGAAGACCAAGAGGAAATCCGAGCGAGCTTGGATATGTAGGAAAAAAATAAACGAGTATGGACCAATAACTCATGAGGGTACAATAAACAAAAACACACACACACCGACTTAACGTAACAAAAGTAGCAAATTTAATTGACATTTCGTCTCCTCTGTTCATTATGTCTGCTCCCGGCTTTTGGAACATATTTGCATCACTTCGTTTTGGCAACGAGTCACGCGCTGCTCTTCCGCCCACGACATGAAGACGTCGCCTAAGTAGCTAAAGTCGATCGCTGCTGCAAGTAAAAAGTCAATACGATACACAAAAGACAACATCGTAGTCGTCATCTTTCTATCCTATATTCTCACATTTGATTAGATTATAGGAGAGAAAAAAATATGCGGAGTTTTTAGTCCCGGTTGAATCATGTCCGGCTCCTCTTGTATTTGTATAGTCTGAAACAATATCAAATGGCGAAAGAAAAAAGAAAAAAAGAAAAAAACTATGTAATATGCCCAACGCAAGAACCTTCGTTTTATTCTTCGCTGCCGGAGTTCTAACTAACCTCTTCTTCGCTTCTTCTTCTTCACACCCGTCGGCACACTACAACCTAGAAGAGGAAAACATCTAGAACAGCAATCCTTGTATAATCCCAAATGTAGAAAGTCAGACTAAGGAACTTACAAATGAAGAGTCAAAGACCTCTAAAAGGGCGTTCTTATGGTTCTTGCAGTTTCAAAATCATAATAATTCGGGATTTTCCGGCGCTAGACATATATTCAGTATTCAGCCTTATAGTTAATTAACGCGCGGTGAAATCTCTCCATAGTATACACCGTATTTAAAATCCCTAGGGAACGAGGTTGGCGCCCAACCAATTTGTACCATGCCCCAACTCTGCTTTGCCAGTACCTCAAAATGGTGCTCCTGACGACATTTATACTTTATGTACAGACCAACGCATCACGCTGCATGCGAATGCACTTAAAGCGCAAATGACTAGGCAAAGTGCTCGCCAAGTAGACAGCAAAGCAAGTGTGTATCGTTACACGTTTCATCACTTAGTGGTGGCAAGTGAGAAATTCTGTTACCCTGAAGTGTTCTGTTCTGTTCCGTCTTTTCTTGTTCTTTCAGCCTTTGCTATTTACTTTGCGATATGCATTTCATTCGAGGAGCACTGTCTAACTATTCAGATGCCATGTCCTCCAATGAGACGTCCCTTGCGTTTCCGCGCATAAAGTTTGTGTCACCAAAACCACTTCCTCGCAATCAGACCCTGATCAAACTAGAACGCCCATTTATCAAATGTCGCCTTTCCCCCTAGCATCGTCTGCGTCTACAATGCTCGGCTGAAGCGAACGACCGCTTTAGGATGATTTATAACCCCTTCCAGCCCTCGTACAAGCTATGCCATCAGGGATGTGATTAGTCCCTTTCTCTTATCCACCAAATAACCGAATCCAAGCGATTCAACAGGAAAAGAGAGAGCTACATGTACACGTTGCAAAAAAATAGAAGTCTCTCATCACACAAGTTGTCCTCCCATTGCAGTTCTCACCGGTGAATGTGAGGAGATGTTGAGTTAGAATTTAGCGATTGTAATCTTTTTGAGATATTCTCAAGCAAGGAAATAAAAATAAGGCGCAAATCAGAGTGATAAAATATAACGTTCCACTTCAGGCTAAGCCATAATTCAACATTCAAACTTTGGCGTTTTAGATGATTATGACATACGAACGTACGATGAGCTATGCTCTTTTATGCGTTGTTGTCACTCGCGTTAACTCTTCTCTAATAACAGAAACTGTCAAAAGGAAAGTGAGAGAATGAAGTGATGCCCTATGTTGTGCGAGGAAGATACAATTATCCTGTCCTATGTATTCGGTTTGTTTCGCCTGCTGGCCGGCATCAGCCCCATCTCATCATCGTATCTCTATTTGTGTGTGTGTGTGTGTTGTTTCGTCATCATGTATTTCTCTCTCTCTCTTGTTTCGAGGGACACGGAGCGCCACCGTGGCAGTCGCGGTGCAGGTTGGGAGTTGTAGGGCGGGGGGGGATATGTTTAATGCTGTTAGAAAAAAAAAAGAAGGGAAAGATGGGAAAGGTTAGCCACGATGTAGGCTTGCTATTCCAAAAAGCAAACACAAACAAACAACAGGAAGATAAAGCGGCAGAGGCGGAGAAAATTAAGAAATACAGGAAAAGACAGCTCCTTCACTAATCGTTGGGCAGACAATCATACAGGAGGTACCAGAGAGTGCCCAAGAGTTCAGATTACCGAAGGGATCGTGTCAGCGCAGACGCGACTTCAGTGTGCTGAGTAAGGCCAACTTTTAGGGGGAACCATGTGTACGCCTTGCTTTTTCTGTCGTCCCCGATCGTCGTCGTCGCGACGTCACTGTCGTTTGACACCGCATTTCCCGGCACGCCCTGCCAGGGCGCTCGCTGCTTCCTGGGACTTTTTCAAATGGCCTAATAGATGACCCTCTGTTTACAAACCTGTGACGTCACGACAGGACCAGTTCGAGGTTATATTTTGCTGTGGTGGGCAAAAAGCGGGATAACCGCGTCCGATGATAAAGCGGATAGTGCCACCAGCATGCTTTGCGCGGTGGTGTTGCGTAATCAACGACGTAAGGGCTCAGGTCGGGTTCCGAGTTTTCGGTTTTTATTTTTGGGCGGATTCGGCGTATGTTTTTCGGTGTTTATTGATTTTCACGAAATCGGCGTTTTTTCGATGTTTTTCCTGGCGCGTACATGGTTTACCCGACAGTTATCGGCGAATAGCAATCACAATATGATTTCCCCATGACGCGCATTCAACATGGCGTTGCTCGCTGCGGTGGCGTTTTACGGCTAACGAAGAAGTATACGGGCATTTTTCACAACCATCGTATTTCTGTATGATTTTCTGATCTGCATCATCAACTTGCTGGGCGTGTGCGGCAATTTATCTCTGTCATCGTTCCTGGAATGTTCCTCCGTTCGGTGTTTTCCTATTAAAACCGAATGAGGGTAAATTTACCCGGTTTATGTTTTTCGGTGTTTTTCGGTTAAAACCGAAAAAGCGGTGCCCTATCTATAGGCCATTCAGTTACACTTTAAATGAGGACGAACGGCCATGTTCTGATATGCGAGGAACGATGCCTTCAGGCTTCATATTATTATTAATTCGTGCAACTTATGTGGCGAATTTCCCCATTCATTATCATTAATTTATTTGTTGTTGTTAATAATTCGTGGTTTTACATCACCACGAGACAACTGTGATCAGGCTTCATAATAGATTCACATATTGGCGTGATTTGTAAACAACATCATCAACATTATTGTTCGTCACAAAACTATTATTCGGGCAGATGGACCACTTCAAGGTGATCTCACAACTATGGTTCCTGAATGGACGACGTCAGAAAATTCAGGAAGGCATTGCGCCGTATTGAACTGCGGGAGCTTTGCGATAAGAAAGGAGGAGAAAGTTCCGATTTCTCTTCCTTCGGCCCATAGCCTATGCTGTGTCAAGGCAGGTGAAAACGAAACAGGAAGAGCCATTCGCTACTTCCCAGCAATAAGCGGCCAGGACACAATCGCGTGCACAACAACAACAACAATAAATGATGACGATGAGATGGGCTGCGGTACCCTACCCCATTGCACGTGGAACATTATGTGAAGATGATGAAGGAAGAATGAAAACACAAGAAAGAACTAAAGCGTCTGGAGCAATCCAGTGGACGACAGGAAGTCCATGAACAGGTGAAGAACACGACGATGGAGCACGGGACCTTCATAGGGGCCAATGAGTGCAGCTAAGGTGAGCGGCCTCTTGCTGATGCTGATACGGGCAAGCTCATCACACAATATAGGCACATGGGTGTTGTGGGATTTTTGTTTTTCTTTTCTGTATGCTAGACGATTCAATACGAACAACTTTATATTTCGCAATCCTTTTTTTATTTATCATTCATTTGGTAAACTTCTCTTTTCTTTTATTTTTTCCATTTCGGACAACCTTTGTAAACGTGGGGTCACCACGGTTGGACGTCTCGAATCTGAAGAGTCATTCAACTGCGTCAAAAATCCTTCCTTCAAGAGAATGTGACCGGATATATCGAAGTTCGAAGTTTGCTAGGTCTCTTTCTTATTCTTTCTGCCTCCAGTGTCCTTTTCACCTTTTGAGAAACTCTCTGCGAAAAGGACGAAAAAGTGTAAAGGATAAAAAAGACGAAAAGAAAAAGAGAGGAGCGAAACAGGGAGAGAAAATGTGCAATAACCTTGCACGTCGCGTCTTGATCTTTATGGTATACAACAGTCGTCATGCAGTCGCCACAGCACGGTAATGGTAGTTCGTGGGCTACGTTCTGTGATAAGGATGTGGACAAACATGTCGATCACACTGGTACAAGGAGCAGTTGACATCAGAAACTAATGCTATGCTTTCCAGATGACACTCCTGGAAGCAACTTCTTGTGTAGACATGCACTCTTGTGAACTATCGACAGTGTGTGAAATACGAGAACGTATTTCGTCTACATCTTGGTCGAAACATTACAGACCCCAAAATGCCGCAATATTTTCACAAGCCGTCATTACAACGAAAGAGAATGGATCGGCAACCACATTAATGGAAATCTAGATTCACGAGAAAGAAAACGGCTGCGCCACCAATTCTGTCAAGCACATATGAAATATCGTATTTCCATGCGACGCAATCCACGATGTGGAAACGTTATACAACCCACGTTGTAACTTATCGATCAATCCTGGCGTCACCCGCACATCCTCATAAAGCAATCGAGATGAAGGCGCCTGTTGTCAAGTGCTCACAGGAGCAGCAGCGTGGATACAGAACAAAATTTCTACCTCCTGAAGCTTGGCGCCTGGCAGTCATAATATACAGGGTGTCCCACCGAAAAAAGGCCAGGGGCTAAAGAAAAAACGGAGTGCTCTACGCAAATTGAACCAACTGTACGTGCTTGGCTGTTGTGTGGTCTATCCAAAAATATATTTTTCATCGCCTCTTGTCAATTAAAATAAAGAGCAGGCATACTAAGATCAGGCAGGCATTCCCACAAGCGCCACCTGTGGCACGCAAGAGCTCATGGGAACTTAGACCGTCTTAAAGCATTTCATTACGAGATGGCCAGAGGTGGTGGTGGTGGTGGGTGGTGATAGGGCTTGCCGTTGTCGGCCTCACGTATGTGGGCAACGTCACGACTGACGCCCTGGGGGAATGTGCGTCCTGGGCCGTCTTCTAAGGGAACTGTGACGAGGCAGAGGCAGAGGTAGAAGAAGAACCACCAGGCGCACCAGTGTCAGCCGTGGGAAACCATAACCGGAGCAGACCAAAGGAGCGGAAGTTCCCATCCTGCTTTGCGCCGCGCGCCTGGTGGCGCGCGCATCTCCGTAAAATCTTTTATTAACGCAAATCGTAACGGTATTTCCAGCGTCTGTGTCTGGACGTCCGCGCTTTAGTGAACCTCGTCTTCTTATATTGCAGTTGCACGTATGGACGTGGTTAGTAATCCGATCACCCTCAACAGACTCAATTGATTTGATATGAATAGAAGAGAGCGACTGTGGCGCCACAAGTGTGAAGCTGGCTACTCCAGCTCACTCTGGCCGTTAAAGGGTGGCTACAGTACAGAATAATTGATCCATTGTGCAAAAGCCTGAATCTCAGATAATCTCAGTCCACTAGATATTGGAGGGATGAATGATGATCTGATAGGATAAAGAACGAACAAGTGAAGAGTTCAACTGAATGATGGCAGTTGAATAAACAACGTTACAAGTGAATAGTGATTATGAAATGATTGAAGTAGTTCATGGGTGCTCAAGTTTCCTTGAACTGATAAAAAAATAAACAATTTTATTTGTATGATGATGATGATGATGATGATGAATGCGGAATTTCATCGCCACGCAGGCAATACTCTACCCTACTGTCAAACAAACATGCATACTGACTGCGTACTCTGCAGTTTGGCAAAAGTTCAGGATATGCCCGTTTTGTAGACCAGGATATACCATGAAGATTGTATACGTAGATTCTGCCAGTGTAGCAGAACCAAATTCCGAGATCCTGCAACTACGTGATACTATCTACGCAACCTGCTCTTTCTTGTGTGTGTGGCTTTGAGAGGTGTTCAGGCACAGTCCGACGGGGAGAGAACAGCAGGAATGTATTGGAGGCAGGGTTCCAAGCCGACTTCAGGAGTAAGTGTTGCGATATCTCACTGGAAACTCTTCCAGAGAACCCAAGCAAGACCTCAGACAGCACTGGTGGTCGTGCGATTCGAGCGCACTCCGACTATCCAGTTGACCAAGGCCAAGCCGCTGGTCAACTTCCTTCCCGTTTCCTTTACGAAAATTGTCTGATCTATCCAAGCATTGGAAATATCGAACCATATGCCGTAACGACTCCACCGTCGTTATTAAACGTTATGAAAGGAAATGAAAAAGAAAGTAAGATGCAAACGAAGGAAGCGAAATGTGTCGTCAGTGCGAAGGAGTTCAGCTTATCGAGCCCAAATTGCCACAGTGGCGTTCTGGAATTTCATCTTGCGAAGTATATAATTGGCTTTTTTCAATCGCGCACTACTTTAAATTTAAAAAAAGCATGGCGATAAGACTGCTGGAAAAATGAACGCAGGAAGAACTCAACAATATGAGCCCAGGAAATTTCTCTCTCTGCTTTATTTTTACTTCTTTGGATTGTTCATTTCCAGCAATTCCAGATTGCCCGCACTCGACTACTTTTGTGCTGTATTTTTTTTTAATCAGCTACAGACGTCCGAAGAATGTCGATTCTACATTTTGTAAAAGTTTGGCTTTAAGTTCAGGAACTGTGAAATCTGTTCAGCTAACGTTGTTTGTTTATGATCCCTAAAGTGATTGCTACAGGTAAGAACTAGACCACGATAGACGATGAGGGTGTACGATAAACGATCAGGGTCTACAATAAACGATCAGAGTCTAGAATGAACGATCAGGGTCTGCGGTAAAGACTCAACGAAAACAACTGTATGAGGTTCTCTGTAATGCACAGATAATGCGCTGCAAGCAATAATCGTGCGGTCACTTTTATAGCGCTATGAGACATTATCGTAGCAGTCAATAAGAGTATATTTGGAGAGCTTATAGGAAAATATTATGTTGATTGATTTTAAAATAAAAAAAATATTACGTTACATACCCCATCTTCCTTTTTGTAATGCAGAGTCTCGAGCAACCGTTATATAATGCCACGCAGTATGTTACTTTGAAAGACATTATTCTAACGTTTCCAATATTGCTTTGGCCATCTGTTTCAGATAGGATGAGACGATCCGTCGTTAGGAAGAGCAACGTATTAATGTTTTTTATCACCGCGTCTAGCAGAAATGTATATCTTGATCCAAATATGTGTCGCTCATTCTTGCACCCATGTTCATATTTCTTTTCCATAACGTTCCATCAATGGCGTTCTTTCGTTTGTTTTTAATTTCAGCCAGGTCCTCAACTAAGATTAAGCCGTGGACGTGTCATTTTGCTCACATATTTCAATTCGTCACTTTACTCCGTACGACGGCGATTTTTCTGAAGAAAATGCTTCGAAACTTCGTGACATGTGCGAAGAACATAAGACCGCAATCGAGCATATAGAAAGAAAAAAAAGTTTCTACATACTGGTAACGATTGTTTGCGCGTAGAAAATTTACGTTGCTATTGTGTTAGTGAAAAGTAAAGTTTGATTTGGTCAGTGACTGCAGTAATTAGATAATTATGTTAATAAAATATTCTGAACCAAAACAAAAAGTTTGTAAATTGAATAATTCAATAAAATATCGCTTATGATACGTTACAAGGCGCACTTACATTATCTCGTTGACGAAATAAATTATTCAGACATATTTGAATTTATTGACGAAAACAAAGTCTAAGTGAGTTAAGTGTCCGGGTCCGGGTTGTTTGTTGCCCTTTTGTTTGTTTTCTTTTGTTTGTTTTCCTTTTTATTTCTCTTTCCCTTCCTTTTTTCCTTTCTTTTATTTCCTGGGAATAGCAAGCTGCCGTAGCGGTGGCTAACCTTTCCCTCCTATTTTTTTATATAATAAACGTATCCCCCCCTCTCTCTCTATTGCGAGTCACTTGAATTCAATTCCAATTCAATCTTCTCTGTGTAGCTCACGAAGAAAGGGAACTGCCAAGTCATCATCCAGGTCCCACCTTTCATTCAGTACAATGTTCTTCCATCCGAGCATTACATCATACAAACTTCGTCAATTGCATCGGTGACAGCAGAGAGCAATCCGGGTGCAGCATTCAATCGAAAACTGAGTTGGAAGAATTCACTTTCTAGACGATGAAATCAAACAGTCAGCTTTGCAGCTTCCACGAACAGGAGGTAAAAGTACCGGGATGTGAAGCACAAAACCAGAAAAGCGCGTTTTATGTCCTGTTTTTCCTTACGTGCGCGTAGCGACATCAGCAAAGGTTGTTTTCGTCGTGTACAAAGCCATAAAATGAATGCTTTCTTTTGGCGATGGAGGTGGCGTGCTCGCACAGCATCGACAAAAGGGTACTCACAGAACGAGGACGTAAGGGCGCGGCAATAAGATGAATGACTCGCAGCATAAGAGGGAGATACCATTTTGAGGGCGTGCAAATGGGGTTGTGTTTCAGTAACGCATTCACTGTTCATCGCTCACTGTTTGCACTACAATGAGACAGAGTATCGCCTGTGGCGATAAAACACCCCAATTACAAGGCTTTCCGCATTTTTCTTCTTTTTACTTCAAAGCTTCCGCAGTGCGCAGACATCGACAATTAACTAGTGGTATAGAGCTCTCGTGATACCTACACACACAATGCAGCAAGCGTGTAAATCTGCTGCCATATTGCAGTGGAACGCGCGTTGCCTTCGGAATAAGCTACCCGACTTGAAAGCATTCGTCCTTCGGCATCAGACACCAGTACTTGCTATTTGCGAAGCGTATGCACCCGCAAGACTTTCGACTTAGTGGATATATCACTTACACATTGGACAACACATCTCCGTCTCGAACCATCATCTGCGTAAGAAATGACCTGACCTCGACACTAATTCGCTCTCGACGTGACCCATTTGACTCCATTGAGTGTAAAGTACGCATGGGCCGTACCGTATTGACTGTTGTGAGTCTGTACATTCCCCCGTCGGTTACTGTGACAGCTCGCAGTATTAGGGATATATTTGCCTGTCTCCCAGCCCCGTTTGTTGTTGTTGGTGATGTCAACGCACACCATCCCTTGTGGGGTAGCAGAAAGGTTGACACCCGCGGCAAAATCTGGGCGGACGTTATAGAGGATCTGCGACTGCATCTTCTCAATGATGGGTCATCTACGTTCCTCGGCCGGTGTTTTCGGTCAGACTCTCTAGACCTCTCTCTGTGCTCCAAGGATGTTTCCAGGTACCTGTCGTGGGCGGTTGGCCTGGACGGTCGGGGAAGTGACCATCTTCCCATTTTCATTGGTTTTAAAAAATTTCTTCAGAAAGAACGGCGTAAAGCTGTAACGATAACGGATTGGTCAGCGTTTCGCGCCTTGTGTTCCACCAGCACCCGACCAGACCTCTCAGCAGACGAGATGGCAGGATGCATCGAGGAGGCCCTTCGTTCATCAAGCAAGTATGTTAAAGTCGTTCCTGGACATCTCGGCTCAAACCCTAGGGTTGAGCAGCTGCGGGCATACCGTCGACGCGCCGAGCGCACTGCTCGTCGGACTGGGTTGCTCAAAGACATCCAAGAAGCCCGCCGCGCGTGCAAGGCAGTCACTAAGGAGCTGGCTGCGATTGATCGTAAGCGCTGGAGGCAGTTCTGCGGATCGTTGTCGTCTTTTGACAGCCCTGCGAAGATCTGGCGAGTGGCAAGAAGTTTAAGCGAACCTCCCACGAACCAGCATCCTTTAGGTGCGCTTGCGCTGTCCTCCTCAAAGTCCGAAGCAGAGGTGGCTCAGGCCTTCTGCAACACCATTGCCGCTCCTTCGAAGGCTGCAAGTTCAACATGGTTTTCTTCCCACGTGACTACGTTAGTCGAACGGATTCAAGCTGCGCCCATAGTCACTGATCCGGACATGGATATGGATTTCTCACTGGCCGAGTTCCGAAGCGCGCTGCTGCTGTCTCGTGTTCGGTCCTCTCCTGGGCCGGATAATGTCACCTATAGGGCTCTCCGCAACCTTGATCAGAAATGTGGGAAGTATCTGCTGGAGGTATTTAATAGATCATGGAGGTCAGGGAAAGTACCCGACAGTTGGAAGCGCGCACGTGTTATTCCGCTATTGAAGCCAGGCAAACCACCATCGCAGCTCTCCTCCTTTCGACCAGTGAGCCTGACTAGCTGCCTTGGGAAGTTGATGGAGCGCATGGTACTCGCTAGACTGGAGTGGTGGCTCGAACATCGCCGCGTCTTCCCGGAAGAAATGTCAGGCTTTCGACGGCACAGAGCAGCAATAGACTCGGTACTCGATCTAATCACTTCTGTGGAAGACGCAAAGGTGCGCAAGAAGACTGTGCTGGCTGCCTTCCTCGATGTTAGGCGGGCGTACGATACTGTCAGCCACGCTTCTGTCCTCCATGGCCTTGTTGATGCCGCCCTGCCTTTCAGAGCTCTCTCATGGCTTACTGATTTCCTTCATGAACGGGAACTGTTCGTCCGCACAAGCCAGGGGGATACAGACTTTGTCAAGCTGACCCATGGGGTGCCCCAGGGGAGTGTTCTGAGCCCCATCTTATTCAACATTGTTATGGCTGGCCTTCGAGGTTGCGTCGGTAGGAAAGTGGCTATCTCCATCTATGCTGATGACATTTGTATCTGGACCACCGGTAAATCCCGTCCTGCCCTCCAGCGACGCCTCCAACTCGCTCTCGATGCTGTCCAGCAGTACCTGTCCCTGGCGGGCTTAGACATATCGACGGAAAAGACAGTAGTAATTCCTTTTACAAGGCGGAACATGAGGCCCTTCCAGCTTTCCGTGGCAGGCATACCGTTGAAGCACGTGTCTCACCATAGGTTCCTCGGTCTCACTGTTGATGCTAGGCTCTCCTGGCGGAGGCATATTGCAAGCTTGGAGATCAAGATCCACCGTTGGATTGCAGTGATCCGTCGCTTGGCAGGCATGAGATGGGGCAGTGACACGAGCTCTCTGTTGGCCGTCCACAGGGCTTTGGTTCGAGGGTCCCTCGCGTATAGTTTGCCGGTGCTTAATGGCCTGCCGACATCTTCTGATCATAAGCTGCAGTGCCTCCTGGCGCGAAGCCTCCGTGTGTGCCTCGGCGTCCCCCGAGCAGCAGAGACCCGAGCAGTTATTGCCGAAGCGAGGGACTCCCCGCTGGAGGTTCTTCGCTACGGTGAGACCTGCCGACTTTTTCTCCGCCTTTTATCCCATCATCGGCGGCACCCGCTCGTTTCGAAGATCTTGAGGCGCAAGCACTGCAAGGTCCGCTCGGTGATGACTCAGTTGAAGCCTAGCGTCCCGCGTTTCGTAGTGAAGACAGTGGCTCCCAGTGCCCCTCCATGGTCTCTGTCAAGCCCAGTCACCTGCCTAACTGTTCCTGGCCTGCATGGAAGGAAAAGGGATACAGCCCCGTGTGTCGCCAAGCAGCTTACCCTGGGCATGATGAACGACAACTACACGGCGTCAACGTCAGTTTTCACTGACGGGTCATCTACTCGGGGTGGATCATCCTCGGCATTTGTCATTCCATCCCAGTCAGTCTCCTGTGGTCACCGTCTTTCTCACAGAACATCGTCTACGTGTGCCGAGCTTTACGCCATCCTATTTGCTATGCAAAAAATATCCGCCAGTCCAGCTCAGTCCTGGGTCGTCTATACAGACTCAAGACCCGCGCTCCAGTGTGTGGCCAACTTGGAGATACGTGGACTCCTCGGTCCTGTTCTCTTTGACATCCTGCAAGCTTATAAGAAGGCGACCATTGTAGGGCACACTGTAATATTGCAGTGGATCCCCGGACATGTCGGTATCAGCGGCAACGAAGAAGCAGACAGAGCCGCATTGAACGCCCATCAGCACGCAGCTTTTTCCCCGATCATGATGTCGTCGGGCGACCGAAAACACCTCCTCTTGACTCTCACCGGTCCCAAGATGCAGGCTCAGTGGGAACACGACATAGCTCACTCCCTTCTCTCTGATGTAGACCCCACGCTTTCTCTCGTCCTTCCTCCGCGACTACCGCGCCCATTAACTGCTCTCTTCCACCGCATGAGGCTCAACGTTGCCTTTACACCTGCCTTTCAACATCGTCTCGGCTCCACCTCGTCTTCCCTCTGCCCCACTTGTGGAGTGCACGGCGACCTCAGCCACGTCATCCTGGCTTGCGGGCAATACCACCACGAGCGTGCCCTAATGGAACTCTCTATGCAACGCATCGACAAGCGGCCGTTCAACCTAGCGAAGATCCTCGGTCCGTGGTCGAACGCTGCCCACCAGACGCAGGGCCTTCGTCTTCTGGCGGAGTACTTGTGCTCCACCGGTCTGGCGACGGCTCTTTGAAAGCCCCATCATCATCCCTTCATCCTCCCCCAACGCGAAATAGGGCAGTGTACCGCCTCAGCGGCGGTGAATCGCCCAGCCCATTACCATCCAATGTATATGTGTGTGTGTGTGTGTGTCCGGGTTCGGGTGTTGCCCTTTTGTTTGTTTGTTTTTTTATTTCTCTTTCCCTTCCTTTTTTCCTTCCTTTTATTTTCTGGGAATAGTAAGCTGCCGTAGCGGTGGCTAACCTTTCCCTCCTATTTTTTATATAATAAACGTATCCCCCCCTCTCTCTCTATTGCGAGTCACTTGAATTCAATTCCAATTCAATCTTCTCTGCGTAGCTCACAAAGAAAGGGAACTGCCAAGTCATCATCCAGGTCCCACCTTTCATTCAGTACAACGTTCTTCCATCCGAGCATTACATCATACAAACTTCGTCAATCGGATCGGTAACAGCAGAGAGCAATCCGGGTGCAGCATTCAATCGAAAACTGAGTTGGAAGAATTCACTTTCTAGACGATGAAATCAAACAGTCAGCTTTGCAGCTTCCACGAACAGGAGGTAAAAGCACCGGGATGTGAAGCACAAAACCGGAAAAGCGCTTTTTATGTCCTGTTTTTCCTTACCTGAGCGTAGCGACATCAGCAAAGGTTGTTTTCGTCGTGTACAAAGCCATAAAATGAATGCTTTCTTTTGGCGATGGAGGTGGCGTGCTCGCACAGGATCGACAAAAGGGTACGCACAGAACGAGGACGTAAGGGCGCGGAAATAAGATGAATGACTCGCAGCATAAGAAGGAGATACCATTTTGAGGGCGTGCAAACGGGGTTGTGTTTCAGTAACGCATTTCGGTATCGCTCACTGTTGGCACTACAATGAGACAGAGTATCGCCTGTGGCGATAAAACACCCCAATTACATGGCTTTCCGCATTTTTCTTCTTTTTACTTCAAAGCTTCCGCAGCGCGCAGACATCGACAATTAACTATAGTGGTATAGAACTCTCGTGATACCTAGAAACCAAGATGGCGAAGAGGGACATTTCAATATCTGCGCTGCCATCATAGGGCGTTTATGGTTATTCGCTCGGAGGCGCTCAGAGCCGTGTATTCGCTATGAGCCCGAGCGCATCCGAGCGAACAACCGTAAACGTCCATAGATACGGTCGTCCCAACACCGTTACGAACAGTATCGCACTATCTCCTACAAGCAGCGGACGCCGTTCTCGCATATCGCAGTACAAGATTCACACGGAAACAATCTCCTTCCTTCCCGAATTGGGAACAACTTAAGCCAACGTACCTGCTTAGTGGCTCCCCATCAATCCTTCGTGCACAGACGTACGTAGTCAGGATGTCAGCCATCCGCAGCGGACGATTTCAAACACAGGCTTTCTGTGGTTACCAGTACCATCCAGAAAAGCACGTTCGTGATTGGCTGACTTTTCCTTATGACGTTGCGGCGCTTTTGCGAGCAGGCTTTGTTCCTAGGCGGCATTGGTTATGTACACTGGATGATAGCAGACAACGCACGTCGTACACTGAGCCCAGAGGAAAAAGAAAAGAAAGACAGGACACGGATTGGATAAAGCTGGGAACGAGATTAACAAGAATGACATGAAAGTGAAAAACCGGGCGTGTTGGTGTTGATCTTGCATGACGAACTATTACTAGGAACGGGACAGACGACAGGAGAGACAAGATACGACAGGACAGCACTGTCCTGTCGTCTGCACTAGCACCTGTCCTGTCGTTTCTTCTCTCTGTTCCGTTCCCAGTGCTAGTTCGTCATGCGAGATTAACAGGAATTGACGTCATACCATTGCCGTGAGGCAAGCCGCACGCTCCTAACCTCGACTAACCTCACTTAACATAACCATTGGATCACGGAACTACAATAATATAGCTAACTCGTAGATAACCCCCGTCAGGATCTAGCGTCTTCCCCTTGCCTCACCGCTAATCTCATTCCCGATGGCTACCCTTATGTTGAACTTGTGTAATTCTTGTGTGTAGCCCGTACCATTCCCGTATCCGGCCATGGTGGAATAATGCCACACATATGCCTGAAGAGATGTCACGCGCATTCTCATTGTCATTAAATCATTGCCATCATGGTGCTGCGCTGCTCGTAAAAAATGGATACATCACCGGAATTTATGTACTGTGTACCTCATACTATATGCGCTAGAATGAACAAGGTGGGATGTGAGTTTCGACGAAGTGGCTACCCCAGTACACTTACACACAGAAGGTACAAACAGATGAGAGATGATGAACAGAAATGATGGTGCAGTTCAACATGTAGTTCAAACGTTTCGACCAAGTGAGTGTAAAATGTCGGAATCCCTGAGGACACACACAACACACCTTCAGCAAGTCATAGAAGGTCCATAAGCCCGGTTGTATGTAGAAAATCTTCAAGTGCCCTGAGTGCCTTGTCGGACGACGGAGGACCTAACAGTTCCGCGATGTCGAAGGCTCGGAAGTCCACACGAGAGAGGCTCGCCTTTAAAACCCTTCGAACATCAACTGAGGCGGGGAAACACTGTCCATATCGGATTCGAAAAATGCTCGCACATCCCTTACCATAGGGCTGTCATATGCATATTAACGTTCCCCATTCGCGCATGCAATGAATCTCAACAGTGACAATCTCAACAGTCACATCGCAAGGAGAAAATCTAGGAGAGAGAAAATGGGACAAAATCTAGCGTATTATCATGCTTGAATGTGTTTCATTGACACGCCATTGGAGGTCCACGGTGATCGACGTTCTTTTACGGTCACTGGTCTTGCGAGGGTGACTGGGCAAAGATTTAGCTGCCAATCCACGTACGGAGTCTCGTTTGTAAGGTTCAACTGCTCAAGAGAAAGAAGTCGAGACGAAGGGAATACATGGTCTTGTCGATGAGGTAGCGAACCTTGAGGAAGGCGTTGGTCTCTGTGAGGCGTTTCGGAAGCCCTTCTTCAAGTGCGTCACAAGGGTGCAAGTACTGTTGTGGAATATTTCAATGAAGAGGAAGACGATGAACGAGAACGGCTAGCGCGAATATAAGATTTCGCGCGATAAGATGATTCGCATGAATATAAGATGATTCGTATGCAATGACCCACATGGCTGCACTGGGAAGACCTTGTATTCCATTTCTGTCCTGTGTGCTTTGGATACCGAAGCTCCCATAATCTTTATTTTCAGCTCTCACTTGTTTTGTGATTGTATTTGTGTACCCCGCCTGTTTACTTTTTTTCTTCTTCTATATATTGTATTTACTCATTATCGCTGGTGCACTATTCAGTAGGCTATGTCGTTGAGAGGCACCTTAGACAACAATAAAAGGAACAAAGTTCTCTTGAGAGGAAGAATGCGTAGATTGTTGAGGAAGAGCAGGATCCACACATTTGTGAAGGAATTACAATCTCCGCATTTTGCTTTAAATACCCATCCACGCACCATGGTTTGTTAAAAGTGTCCTTCGGTTCTGTTGGTCATTTCAACGCCTTCGAAGACGAACAAAGCGACTGGAATGTCATTCACGTCATGTTGCTCGGAGATGCCGCCCAGGCGGACTTCATAGAGAACTGTACCGACACTTCCCCTCCAGCGTTTGGGTGAAGTTGAACGAAACACAGAGACTGCACAGCAGGTGCGAGGGTTCGAACACGGATCAATTCTCAGTCTAAGCATGGAAGAAAAGCAATCGGAGCCTCTAGGGTTCTCCCGAAGCTGCACCGTCTTCAGGGTGCCTGAATACTAACTCCCTCTGTGTGCAGAGGGAGCTAGTAGTACAGGGATTACAGAGCCATTTATAGGAAGAGTTTGGCCATTCTCTGATCTTTTGCCACCTCATGGGCGCAGCGCCTGTCTTGACGTCACAGTCATCGCCGCACCGCCCGAAAAGCCTTGAATCCAAGCGGAATCCGCTTATCAGCAATCTGTTGATGTTGCCATGTTGATGCTGTCTGCCAGCTGGTCGACAGCTTTGTGGTCGCGCTGAATGTAATCTACGGAAATCACCGGCTTATGACCCACATTCGCTTGTGGGGGGCTTTGTTGCCAAACTAAGAGTTCAAAGGAGGAACGGCTTTCGAAGGACGAAGCACGCACGTGTGTTCCCTCCTTGCATCGTAAACGACGTTCGGCATCAATATGGCGTCGGCGACCGGCTGACGACGGGATAACAATAGAGCACTGCGTGGGAGGTCGTTCAGCATGAAGCGCTTCAAGTTAGGCTCCTCCTTATGGCAAAACTCGCTATAAACGGCTCTGATTGAGTAGTAAGGGGAGTATTGAGGCACCTTACATCGTCTTGGCCTTCGGCCGCGTTTACCGTTATATCTTGATTATATTTTTTACCTGGAGGCCAAATCCCTCTGAGTGTTTGGACCGCTTCACTAAGGCACGCGTGATCTCCTGTTTTCGTCGTCGCAAATGAACGGGACAGAGGCCTGCTATCCAAAGAGCTTATTCCCACTGACGAGCTTAAGACGACGGCACTTAAACAGAAGGCCCTAAGGCTTAAAAAGCAAAATATACTTACCAGTACAGTATTAATCCATTTTTCCCCACAACTGTAACAACCATGTCGCTAGCACTATTACGTCGCGCTTTCAAAGATGTGACGCCGGCAGAAGAGCCCGATTAACTCTGCAGACTCCATTCCGCTTCTAGAAGCTCAGGAGGATGCGATGTGCAAAAAAGAAAAACCAGTACAATGGATACTCGCAAATAAGCACTCCCTCTCGGTTAAAGCGAAGTAGCTTTCTTGAAATTCCTCATCCTTAACTTACTGCATCCTCTCAGGAAGGCTGGAATCTTCCGCACGAGCTACAGCTTATTATTATTATTATTATTATTACTTATTTATTTTGTGTCTGAACAGAGAAAGGAAAGGAGGGATTTCTCAGACGTTGTTGTTGAGCTTACTTTCGTGTTCGCTGGATCACGCCGTGAGCATGCTTGCACTACCTTTATAAGTAGGGTTCCGGGTCTTTCGGAGCTTAGTATTTTCTGAGAAATCGAAGTTATTCAGAGTTTATTTTCTAGGGCTCAGTCCTAAATCGGAAATTCTGAGAAAAATTTGCGACTTATGTGAATGAGTGGTATATTAAAGTGCACGGCAGAAGTGGTGTGCGATGTGATCAACGCCGTCTTTACGTTTGCGTTGCAGTCCGTTCGAGAGGCCTGCTGGGTGGGAATCACCTGCAGTGCGCCTTTGCTGTTTGTATTGCGGGTGACGACTGACGAACGACGCAGTATCACGGTCACCCGACGACGTGAACATCTCGAAGTCAGGGTATTATTCCTCGATATAGTCGCAGGGCAGCTTCCGTTTTCATCCCATCCCGCTGTTTGTGCCAACTAACAACGTTTCAGAATGGCCACTTTGTGGCTGTGTTCCATCGGCTCCATTGTAGCGTTTCGTTCGCGTGGTGGAGAAGGAAAACGGGACACAGGTTGGGACTTGGGCCTCGGGGTTGAGTAAATCTCCCAATTCATTGACCTTAACACTAGGTGACTCACAGGCATTGCCAGCATTGTCAACTGAAACCCTGACTGCCGAATTCTGGGCTTCTGGGCTCTCTAAAAACCGGAGTTTTTCGCATAAGTCCGAATTACTGAAAATTTTACCGGCGTATGTTTTCCTGAGCTTTCTGGATTAATACGAAAACCCGGAATCCTACTTATAAGCGCGTCGGAAGGATGTGATACGATGGGATGAAAAGCATTGACGTATCATCACGAGATTCACCTTTCTGCTTGACGCGAATGAGACTATTGCTATGTTGCATCCACTTTCCAGAGATCCCGTAGAACCACAATGGAGAAGAAAGAGTGAATCCTGCAACAGTAAGGCACCATAAACCCACTTGTAGAGTGAAAACCATACTTGTGTGAAACACACAAGCCTGTGATCTATGGAGCGATTCGGGATCCTGGCGACGAGATATGGACGGACAAACCACTATCTTTTTGTTCAGGAAGGTGAACACACGAATGAGAACCTTTCTTGCTTCAGTAAAAAAAAAAAAAAAAGCAAAATTTCCTTGTCACATTATTTTATCTATACGAACAACACACGCACTCCTACAAACAACTGGATTCCTTTGGATGGCATCGGATTTGGCTGGATTGACATACATGATATGGAGATTGTAGTTCTACGAATGTGGTGTCGGCTATTAGTACAGCCGATGCACAGCTATGAGTGTAACAAATTCACTGCACCTCCTGACTTTGCATCTACATCATCATTGTCATCGGCATCCTAGGACACATGTGTGAGCCAAAGAAACTGAAATAAAATATAGTGTTCAGTTAATTTTTACCTAGCTATTTCGTCCATCGTGCCTTGGGGTAGTGGTCCGCACCTCACATGGCGAATTTCCCCATTCACCGACGTCAGTTTATCTGCCGTTGAGCGGAAGTCATCCCCATATCATCGTCATCATGTATTTCTCTCTCTCTCTCTCTCTATTGTTGTTACCTAGCTAGGGAAATCGTTGGGCTCTTGAACCGTTTGCCATGCTGATGTCTCACGACCGTCCCTCATTCCTCTCCTTTCCTCTCCTTTATATTATTTTCGTTTACGCCCCTACTCAGCAAACAGGTACGATTAATCTGCAGCGTGCATTTAAAGCCCTGCTCCTTTGTCAGAGAATGTAATCACCTCACCGGCAACTTCTTGTTCAACGGGTCAGGGTATAATAACGAGATAATTGCCCCTGATCATTTATCTCTCAACAACAACAACAGATATATTCTGATGATCTCTCATTTTTCTAGTTAGGTCGTTAATATTGAAGAAACAAACTGAGCGCAAGGAAAACGGGACACGGATGGAGTAGGCGGGACAATGCATTCACTATCACCTTTTTAATTATTTCATTAATAATGAAACAAGGGGGGGGGGGTCGAGGTAGCCTGCCGTTGCTGGCTGCACTCAAGTGGCCATCGTCACGACTATAGCCAAAAAAAGGGAAAGTGGGAGAGGGGAGTTGAGTACTTCAAAGTGACGCATAGGCAGGATGACCGATACTGATGGAACGGAGGCACACTGTAGGTGAGAGGTGCACTAGTGTGGTCTTTCCGCTAGGCCCGTTTCTTGGAGAAAGCGCACGAGGCCGCGAGTTTTTCAAAGTCGTTCCGCACAAGAACCTTCGGGGAAGAGGACGTCCGTCAGTATGCCAGGCCTGGCGTCGGGGAAGATGAGTTTCCCGCATAGTACGGTATGCACGGCATTCTGTGAGGATATGCGCGATAGTCTCCGGATGATTACAGTGTCCGCAACTGGAGTCCTCCCTCGAGCCGATCTTGAACAGTTGCGAGTTCGTGAACGCAGATCCCGTGCATAATCGATGGAGCATTGTCTGCATACCACGGGGAAGATCTTTCGTGGGAAGAGAGGGTCGGTGATTCTGCATGACGTCCTGTATGCCAGGATGACGCACCTCAACTAGCTGTTTGACGACCATGTGCCTGTCAGTGTCGGCCGGGACTGGTAAGGATGGGCTGCAGCTGAAACAAGGTTTGTATATGGTCTATCCTACTCCCCAATCCACTCTCACTCAGTTTGTTTCTTCAATATCTTATACCAACAAGCCGAAAAACATTCCCTCCTCTCTTTTTATTATAATACACATATATCCCCCCCCCCCGCCTAAAAATCTGCGTTACATGGTCTCGTTAAACAACGCTGAGTGAAACCATAAGCACGCGCGAAAAAACAATCAATTCCAGAGAGAGGGAGAAAGAAAAAAAATTCCCAAACGTTCCCAAACACACCAATACTTGCACCGCCTTACGAAAGACAATGAAAAATAGTTTTCTTTCTAATAACATTCCGCTTTAAGAGCTCACAGCTTCGGTTGTGCTTCGCATATTGATAGACTGCATACTGTCCAGGTAATATCCTCGTATGTGCGCCGTGTCTAGTGAATGCTGTATATTATCATATAAGCTGCCAGATCTCTGTCGAGACACAAGCTGCATTTTTCACATATTTCACAAACTGCGTGACATAACTTAAAAAAAAAAACTCAGGCAGTTAAGAAAACACAGGGGAAAACATTGCTGAGGCTTCTTTACATGTTCATGGATTTTCTACCCTTCTACTTAACTTGCAAGCAGATTTTCAAGCGTTTGCAAGGGTCCTATATAGAGGCCTGAAAAGAACAATTCAAACTGTCAGAGAGAAAACTATTATTATTGCTGTTCTTGTTGTTGCTCACCTGGTAGTTCTTTAATGTACGCCGAAGCATCGGCACACGGCACACCGTATTTATCGTTCCTTCGGGAAGGAGACATTCTTCAACGTTTTATTTTTAAATTGTTTATATCAGCGTCACCCCAGACGTGTCTATGCAACTTTTACCCTTCCCTCGCTAACGTTGCATCTTGACAGTATCAACGTGATTAATGCTTAGCATGAGCGAATGAAGTTGTTTCTTCGCTCTGAAACGTATCATTGCAGGTTATTCCGCGGCGGTCGTGGAATGCCAAAAAGCAAATTAAAGGAGTACGTTCTCCGTCTGATTTGGACGCGAAGCGAATAAGGCTGTTCGTTAATGAGCAAATGCAAATGGAATAAGGGGATGGATTAGTCGTCCTTTACATAAAGGAGAAAAAAAAACTTACAGTCGTACCTACACATTGCTACTGAAATGAACGTTATATCCTGAAATATGGCTGAATCAACTGCCGCCTTGATTCTCGAACACAGCAGTAAGTACGTTATACAGTCAAACTCCTTTACAACGAAACTCAGGGGACAGCAAACAAAATTCGCAGTAACTGAGGTATTTTCGTTATAAAATATGTCCATTATTGGACCTATAGAGCTCCAGCAGGACCGCAAAAAAATTTGCTGTAGTGGTATTTTCGTTAAAAAGGTGTTCGCTATAAAGGAGTTTGACTGTATTGTGTAAACGCATATATTTAGTTACAGTAGGCAGGGAAATGCATTTAGTGAAAGGTATCATAATATAACTGAAGAAACATACGCAAAAAAAAAAGATAATTAAATGTATGGAACTCAGAAAGATCATCGATTACCTGTCCAACAAAATCGGTGTACTTCGTCGTCTTATCCCGTTTTTCTTCCGCACGCATATAACATGAACCAAGAAGAGCAATTTTTTGCTTTCATTGACGACGTGTACCCTTAAAAGCTCAGGAACACACATGTCTAATTGGACAGCCAGTTTTCATTAACTCCCTTAATGACTTCGTTAAATCACGTAGTGAAACGAGGAAAGGATTGAAAATGCGCAAACAGAAAGAGAGCTGTCGTAATCGTTAATTACCGGGCTTACGCATGTCAGCGAGCCAATACGGCCTCCACAGAGACCCACGTAAGAGAAACTTTGACTGCGGAGATTGAAAACGGAGAATTGATTACGACAAAGCTCCATGCGGGGCATTGAATAAGCAGAATATGACCCTTCGACTAAGGACTTTGAGAACAAGCTATTATTCAAGATTTATTACTCACAGTTTTTTTTTCATCGCTCTCCAGAAGAGACTACTTCAAAGTTTAATATCATGGTCAAAGGTCACGACCAGTCGCATATCCAATCGTTGGTTCGTGTTCACTACAGGGTGATGCTAAGAACGGGGGGGAGGCCTCGAATCCCATCCAAACACTTCAGCGCAATCAGTACTTCTATCTTTATCTCTTCTATCTCTTCTGATATACTTTCCATATAGATGTTCGCAAGAGTCTCTTTGAAGTCGGTGCTGACCTTCCTGGCTCCCAGTCCTCCCTACTCATTCCTACTGCCCTCTCTCACACAATCCGTCAAGGTCTTTACAACCTGCAAATCTACGTTCGCATCGTGGTGAAAAAAAAAAAAAAAGACGCTACCGAAAGCGATGGAATGCATTGATTGAAGCACGCCCGCAACTTGAGTTTGCGACAGCATTATGTTCAACAGCCAGATTAGCTACAGGAAAAAAAAAGAAGAAGCACTATGTCTTATATACCCTGTCAGGAGCTGTCGCCTGATTTTGAGATTATTGGACTGCGAATTACTTGTAGATGTGAAACGCAAGAGGTAGACAAATAGTCGGAGCTTTTGAGATAGACAAGAAAAACAAACATGTTCACGTGGGGTTTCAGTTTCAAGGTGACGTAAGCATGCCACCGCGCCTCGGCGAACACCACGACGAGGGTCTGCGACCGAGATATTCGTACAGTGATTCAGGACTGTTCATAACACAGTGAGCCCCGCCTAGAAACACTGGGACGTGCGCTCACATTCAACATATTATCTCTTACATTGTTGCCAGTCACACTCACATTCACGCAGACGAAGCAACTCGTAACGTAAATTGCAGGAGTGAACCAACGACTACGACAAACACGAGATTTAAGCCTCGCCAACGCCCAAGCAATGATCTGGGAGACGGCAATCAGAGGTGTGCGGGTTCGCGCCCGGCCACGGGCACTCTCTGACTTCCCGTCATCTGTTCCGTCGTGTTTGAAAAAAAAAAAGAGACTCGTGGCTGGCGGCATCTACTCAAATAAGGTAGCAGTAGCTAAGGCAATGACTTCAATGTATACCATCGGCATGGCAGGCTCGTTGGTAGTAAGCCAAAGTCGTGGGAGGTGCTGGGTTCGAATCCTGCCACCGGCTGTGTCGTCTGACGTTTTCCCTGGATTTTCCCAACACTTTCCAGGCGAATGTCGGGTCCAGTTCCCCCTGAAGTCGGCCCAGGACGCATACTAACACCCCTCTGTCCCCCATTCCTTCCTGCTGTCCTCTCTCCATCTGTTCGTACCAGTACGCCACTCATAGCCACAGTTGCTTCGCGGTGCTAACGCGGAATAATTAAAAAAAAACTGCATTTACATGGACCGACATGTCGACTGAAAGCCCCAGTCGACTAACCGTCAAGGTAGAACGCCGAAGGTTTACAATCGACTGACATGACTGAGACTCCCCACGCCGCAGAATGCTCCACTGAAGCTTGGGTGAAGCTGCTGGATAAGTTGCCTGACTGGTTTCAGTCGACAGCTGTCGTCTCAGCAACCTCATCCCAGCGACTTGCTTTCGCTGTGTCGACTTCTCTTTTAAGTCGACATACGCCGGTCTACATGTACAGGAGAAATCGACTTCTCCCGTCCAGTCGACTTTTCCTTCATGTAAACGCGCATAGTGAAACATAATACCGAAACTTCGCAACACCGAGTTGCACACTTCCCATTAAAAGACGGAAAATGGTAAAACTGGCAGTTGTGAGGCCCTTAGTGTTATACAGGGTGTTGAAAATTAAGCTTTCACTAGCACTTTATAAATAGGCGAACAAAAGAAAACTGGTGCTACTTTTTCTCTTCCTTGAGTAAGAAACAGGTGCTACATAATTAGCAGCACCTGTTTCTTACACAAAGAGCGTAAAGTTATCATTTGGTTTCCTGTCATCGCTGTGTTTGCGTAGCGCTCGTGGAAGCTTAATTTTGAACACCCTGTATGTTCATCGTACTATCTTTGCTACTCTCTATGCTACTACGTTCCGTTTTATGCTACTCAGCACTTCAACTATCCGCCAATCGCTATTTCCGTCCTGCACGTCGATTGCCATTCGTTCCAAAAGCTGCTAACCACACGTTTTTTTTTTTTCGTTTTTTTTTTCCGGAACTCTTTCCAGCCAAACTATTTCCCAGCGCGCGCAAATAGCCACCATGACCTTCATTAACCTTAACCGCATGGCATCCTCTTTTTCCTCGCCTCATTGCCGTTCGATCGGCGGAGACGGGAAACACGTCAACACACAAAAGGCTAGCGTTCCTTTCGCAATCATTGCTTCACGCAATCCGCGAAGATAACTGCGTTCCCAGACGTCCATGCATGTCTGTATTCCACGCACGAGAGCTCGCCTGGGTGTCCAAGGTTGTCAATTGTGGAAAGATATAGCGAACGTTTTATTCTTTACTGAGGGAAATACACGGTAGGAATGCGTGGGAAAAATTGCCCTTGTTTCAAAACGCCCGCGTGTGTGACGCAGAGAGGACCAGGAAGGCATATGAGGGAAGTGGAGAATGATGTAGCCTTAAAGGGGCACTAAAGTGCAAAAAGTTCTCCTTGCGCAATGAAAGCAGCCGTTACGTTGAAAGCAGCACAGAAGGAACGGGATTCATCGGTTGCGTCGTTCGTGATTTAGGAGCGGAAGAAACGGGAATGTACGCTTTCCCTCTCCCACTCGAGAAGCCCGACAGTGCGCAGAGACCTAGGATTGGTCTCCTCAAACGACCTCCCTCGATGATTGGACAAATCGTTTGAGGAGACCAACGACAGCGCGCTCCGCGTTGCCGATCTCCTTCAGGTGGAGAAGGAGGGCAAAAGCGGATATTGCGGTTTCTTTCGCTTAAATCACGAACGACGCAAGTTATGAATCGTGTTCCTTTTGTTTTGGTGTCAAGGTAACGTCATCTTTCATTCCACGTGGAGAAATTTCTGCACTTTAGTAGTGTCCCTTTAATGAAGGCGGCTGAATATCCATGTGCGTCCTACTCTTCGTTCAGTCCGATTAGAAGTACCTAATTAAAGACTATGGAATGACTGTTAATTAATAACAGTTATTACTATTATTAATTATCTAATGACTAACTACTAGCTAACGAATACTGCGCCAATCACTTCCTCGTGTCTCCTCGTGTGTCCAAGGGAATGTTTCTTCAATCCCCTCGGTAAATAAATTACTGCTACTCTCGTGGCATGGTGGTTAGGATGATCGTTTCCCAAGCGGGTTCGAATCCCTGCACCGACTGTGCTGTCTGAGGTTTTCCCGGGGTTTTCCACCAGACTTTCCAGACGAATGTCGGCGCAGTTTCCCATGAAGTTCGCCCAGGACGCAGACTAACACCCCCAGTCCCCCGCTCCTTCCTGCTGTCCTCTCTCCATCTGTCCACGTCTGCACGCATGTCATAGCCACAGTTGCTTCGTGGGGCTAACGATGAATTAAAAGAAAAACTACTACCACAACCTCCATGCGCAAAACAAATAAACTTATGCCAAAAGCAGTGCGCATTGCATATCTTTCGTAAACTATTCCAAATTCTTTATCGAGATATAGGATGTATATAGGATATATATAGGATATATATGCGCATGACGAGGCACATTACCCATTATGATGCAGCATACCACGTAATACAATGCTCAAGAACCGACCTCTGCTTCCGACGTTTAGAAGTTCTCTTTTAAAAATATATTTCCTCATGCTGTAAAGCTTTGGAGTGAAGAGTTCATTCTAGACCGTCATTGTCGTAGAGATATCGCATCCGAATTATTTTACTGCCAAATCTTTCCCATTCTTTCTTCATGTTAGTCGCTCCAAAACTCATCATTGAAAGTAAAACTCTCCTCAAACGAGATACGGACTGGACGATTGTTCGGCTTAGCTAAAGCAGGACCCTACTTTTTACGATGATTGATCTGGCACCCGCTCTTCTGCATCATTATACTTCTTAAAATACTCAGCATTCTTTTTTTTTTTTTCCGTCTTGTTATTCATAATGCAAACGACTATTACAGTGCTCGTACGAAAGAACGTACAGTAATTTTTGCTTGAGATCTTCTTCTCGGCACGATTTCGTTTGTATGAGCCTATAGTATCTATGTTGTTAGTATGCGCCAAGCAATCTGTGTCACGCGATGTAAATGCTTAATGGCGTAGAAAGAATTGATAATGTGCTCTCTTCTGCTGGCTGTGCTACGCCGAACAAAAGAAAGATGAAGCGGGGGGGGGGGGGTAAACGAAGGAAGCGCCGATGGGGTCATTGGGATACGGGGTAAAATACTGCAGGGTCTGGAGCAAAACGGTAGATACCAGAAACTCCAGACCTCGACGATGTTGCACAGGTTTATGGGATGGGCCAGCTCAACTGTTTTAAAAAGCGACTTGCGCATGTTTCGTCTAACACCATTATCATATTTCACATCCGATGTTTCGCGTGTAATGGGGTATGGTACTGCTTTACAGCGGTGATTCACCCCATATCACAGTCACGATTTATCTGTTGTTGTTGTTGTTGTGTTCTCCTCTGCCATTGCTTTATGAAGGCTCATGTGGTGTTTTATGAAAGAACGTGAATCATGCACACCGTTGTCGGTGCAGTGACCTCTTAGCACGAGCAACAACGTATTTGACGTCGGCAACATATATCATTGCTCTTGGAGAAAAAACAAGTGCAATGGACGAACAACGCAACACAATAATCTCTGCCACTTTAAAGCATTCAAGAAGTGCATGACGCAACATGACGCTAAAAAGTGAAAAAGCGGGACACTGGTGGGAGTAATCGTGTGTAACTGAAGGTTGATCACCATACGTCCGATCACAAATAATTCGCCATGTTCTGGTTGCACCAGGTCAGGAACAAAACAATAACAATGGTCGAGGACGAAAAGAATACCAAGAATACCAAGAAAAGAATACGAAGGAAAACCAATAATAACACCGTACACAGCATCTGTAGAAGTCTGGGTTTAGTTTACTCATCTGCCTTAATCATATATACACACATATATATATATATATATATATATATATATATATATATATATATACACATATATACACATTAAGGTACCTGGTCTTCGTATATATATATTTTCTTTTTTTTTCAGAGATGAGCCACCGGTCAATAAACCAATACCCTAGCTGTGTGTTACAGAGCGCAGGTATGTTTTCTATGCCTAATGTAAAATCGAGAGAGACAGATTGATTGACAGTCTGATATACCAAGTGAATATGATTCCAAGAAGGACGTTCTTTACATGACCGTTGGAGAATACGTGAACAAAAAAAAAAGAGAGAAGAAGAAGAAGAAGAAAGAAAGAAATACGTGCTTGATAATAAAAAATTGAGCTGTCCGGAGGAACAGACCGTAACACAGAACGGATGCAACTGTTAGAGCAACCTTTTCAAACATACTGCTCTAATAACGCAATCAAACTTGGCTAATGAATCTTTCACTTGTGATATAATCATTGATGGCGAATGAATAGTTTCAGAGTAGTTTAGTTTAGTTAATAGTTTCATAGTTTCAGTTTTCCCAGAGAGACCAGGCTACCAACAGCAAGGGCTTGTGAGTGACTGTGCCCAAAGCAAATCGAAGCAGCGCCATACACACCCGCAATTTTAAGAATAGAGAAGTTTTAATCCATCGTACGCGCTCTTGCGTACGTAATGGCTGCCTTGGCGGTTCTGCGCTCTGCGCGAAACTCTCAGTTTGTCTTGCGCGTGCACAGAACCAACAACGCTATCCCTTACGGTCGCAACGGCGATAATGTGCGATCCACTAAAGCTCTTCAATGATATAACGCAAAGAAAACTTCTGCAAAGTGACGGTATCGTGACCATGGGATAACCTGGAGGACGTGTACCCTTCCTCTTAAACCATATCAATTTGAATCATTCATATCTGACGTGAGTGCAAACACGCAATACAATAGAAGAGGATGAAAGGGGAGGGGGGGGGGGGAGGCCATGTGCACAATCCCTCTGAACTGAGCTGTCCTTCCTCCAACGTGAGTCCGCCTTGCTTTTAAGAAACCCTACGACTCACCGATGTCATGCTTGCAACACGCTTGTCAGAAATGAGCACACTGTGGTTTATCCCATCTCAAGTCTCAAGGGTTGCACGATCGTTTATTGCGAGTTATAAACACGTGCAGCGTATGGTCTTTTCTTTAAATACGGTATTGGGACAACATTTCCGACGGCAACCAAGGACCATACCATCACGTCAATGTAATAAATGTCCCTTATGTAACCAAGAAAATATGGACTGCAGAACTACCAGGCAGTCGTGTCTCAAGCAGTGTTTTAGTTTTTAGAGTAAAAGAAGGTGCAGTGTGGCAACACTGTGGAGGAGAAGATCTTTACCCTCTTCCTGGGCGCTCTGATCCCCGTCGTCCCTCTCTTGAGCATGACTGTCACTTATCCTGGCATCACTGCCACGCTTTGACCAAAGTGAACGAAGAGCTTTTAGCAAGGCTCCACGGGGAGCATATCATTGTGTTAGCAGCGAGCGTAGCGTAGGTTACAAATTTGGCGTTCAGTATCCTGCCTGTCAATAATACGTGCCTGTCCTTAATGCGCGAACTAATGGAATGTCACTCAAAATTCCTACGTCCACTTAAGAACCATTACCTTATACTCCTAACCAGAGCATCAAACCGATATTTTTTTTCGATTCGGTACGGCATAATGGTTGGTTCCAGTCCAGCTCCAGGAGGGTTTCCATAGCTTCATATATCCAGCTCCATATGTCGGTTTCGAACCTGTTTAAGATATGCTCTAAATCGATTCCGAACCGGTTCATTGCGAAAAGTTATCGAGGTTTTCATTTGACGTCATCTGGCGAGATCTTTATGCAATACCCACAGGTGCGCATTATACAAGAGTGCGCGTTATACACTGGAAAATACGGTACAAACATTTTTTTGCAGCCACGTACAGCCACGACAGGATTTGTTGCGAACGTATAACATAGGACAACAACTTCGGAAAACCCAGAGAAAACCTCAGAGAGCACAGCCAGTGGAAGGAGTCGAACCCACCACCTCTCTGTCTTCAGCACGACCTTGGCTACCACCAAAGCACGGGGTATTGAGAGAATGACGCTAGTTCCATTAGTCCATCATTTCCCACGTATACAGTGAGCCCTCGTTATTATGACCACGCTACGTTGTCGCAAGTGGTGTTGGAGGATGAGCCTTTGTGAGAGGTACCGGTTGCAGGATAGGAGGTAGTGCGCAATGTCGGCTTCACACATCAAGTTGTGCAATTGGGGGAGTTCGTCTGGCGCATTTTATACAGGAGTGGTGTGTCCGCAGTAACCTTGTGCATGTTGGTCGTGCGTTTCAAGCACCTTGTGAATGTGCTTCAGGAGACCCACAAGGATCAAACGAGGGCCCACTGCTCTCTGTGACGTTTGCAAACGACATACTGTCATCCCACGATTTATGAACACCCTCGGTGCCCCGAAATATCGTTCATAAATCGAGAGTTTCATAAATCGAAAATCCCGTTAAGTGAGCACTATCGAGCGAATGGAACAGTATTTCCGAGTTGGGATTCTGTTTATATTGCAATATATTTTGTAAGTTTTGCTTTCAACCATGTCTGCTGCTGCTGCTGCTAACGCAGTGTCGAGAGCTTGTAGTCCAGCGGCACCTTTCTGCCGCGACGTGATTAATCCCGCACGTCTTCAAACTGGCCATTGCCAACGACACCAGAAGCATCCAACTGAATGAGCATAGAGGCAATGTTCTCTCGTTGCAGGAGAGCTGGTACATTGTAAAACGACGAAAAACATGAGACAAGTAGGAAAAAGGAATTCACACAACACGTTCTCAACGTGTCGCGTGTGTTCCTTTTTGCTCCCTGTCTCAGGTTTTTCGTCGTCTTACCTGCAATCTCCGGTAAAAGAGTCCGGTAAAAGAAGCATTACTCTGTAAACACGTACTGACCGTGCCTCGCATCTCCTTATTCAATTCCTCGACACGGATATAGTTTTCTCTTTTCTTTCTCGGTCCATCAGCACGCGTGTCTTACGGAGTTCGGAGTGAAAAGCTAATGGCAGTCGCCGCTGTCCATGTTAATTAGTTTACGTAACATTAGGCGCCTCGCTGAATCCCTTTGCCGTTACGCTCTGTGTACTCTGCCGACTTTGATTTACTCACTTCACCTTTTCCTTCTCCTCCCTTTTTTTTTCTTACAAATGAACATTTCTCTTCTATCGTGCAGCGTCGCAGCCTCGTGTCCATTAGCACAAAGTCGCGGCAGATAAACAACTTCTGCGCTTTCCTTGCCTTTCTCTCGAGAATGAGAGAGGAGAGGACATCACGCACTGCTGTTCAGACACGTCAAAAGAACTCCAGGTGGTCGAAATTATCCGCTGTCCTACCCTGAGGCACGTGCGGCATGCCGCCACACTAGGCTACACAAAAAAAAAAAAAAGAAAAGACTCGAAACTCTTTATTTTGTAATAAACGTATCCCCCCTCCCCCGGACGCTTGTCAAAAGAAATCGCTTTTCAAGTGAACCTAAAACGTTTTCGCCGGTACACTTTTAATTGCTACAGGTATCAGGCGCGAGCTTGGAGACTCGTGGACTTGGCAAGTTTTTGCTACACTTTTCTTCGATATAATTCCGCACTCATTTTCGCATGCAGCTTGCGTTTTCACGGATGCCGTCGGTAAAAATAGTTGCTCAGAAACTGCGTTATGCCGCTTTCGTCGAAGAACAGACGGAATTGGTTGAGAAGTGCATTGAAAAATTCCGCTTTCGCTGGAGCAGAGATCGATCGAGCGCAATCGAGAGAGATTGTGGAGCTTAGAGAAGACACGAAGGCTTTCCGTACGGACAGACATAAAATTCCTCCTGGACGTAGGCACCAATCTTTCTGTCCGTCTTTGATCTGCAGTGCACTCTTCTAACTAAAGAACACACTACGAAAAAAAGAAAAGAAAAAAGAGTGTGATGTGATACAGGGAGAAAAACAATGGGGATCGAAGTCACGACAAGGTCAGACTGGCTACCCCAGATAAAAGAAGACCCAGAAAAAAAGGTAATTTTCATCCTTTGGGTGACTATATGCAATGCTACAACCATTGGATCCTTTCGGGACTAAGCGCACGGGAGCTTGTGCAAAGTTTAGGGACTATCCGCAGAGTTGTGCGGAAGGTTCCAGGGTCTGGGGATTAAAATGGAGAGTGATTGCAATTTAGCGACCTAGAGGCTGTAATTGCTCCTTAATTTACTTTTTTTTTTATGGTGTATGGTGACAGAATAAAACGCGAGAAGCCATGTCTCGTATTTCAGGCGGTCCATAATATATCCTATCCCACCCGATCGTAAAAGAGAGACTTACGGTATCAAACGGTACATTCCTAAGCTAGAAGCCTTATTGTCAGTGCAATCCGCACTACAAGTTTACGGACAGAAAGAAGAAGATGGGGTGCGTGTTGGTTTAGTAACAAGACGAATAACGCAAGAACGGCACGGATGGTCAAAGGGGCAGCGTTTACTAGCAACAGAGTGTATTCTGTGTTTCTGTTACTACTAAACGCTGTCCTTCGTCCTTCCGTGTCGCTCTTGCGTTATGCATCGTGTTACAATTGCGTCGGAGCAGTTTTTCACCACAGTGTACTACGTAGTCTTAACTCGAAAGTGACCGGACACGCATTACTTTACAATGTTCTTCTGACGTATCTATGGTTATTTCGGTGTTTATAGCGGTTGCCTGTCAGACACTGTAACGTGTCGCGCAGTACCACTCCAAAAACAAACTCCGAATCACTTGCACCAGTTACTTTGGTGGAAAACTCCTGGAATGATGATGATGATGCCAATGAAGGTGAGCAGGAGGATAGCGATGATGATGATGATTAGTGGTGGTAGTGACTCCGACAGAAAAGCAAGTACACAGACACTGAGATGTCACAGAATGCGCAAACACGCAACAAGCAAAGAGTCGAACAGCAAAACCCACAAAGCGCACGTAGGCTCAAAACTTGTTGTCTGCATCAATGTCCCGGAAAAATTTCACTATGGCGGAGAACGCCCTGTGTCTGACGCTGTGATTCCAGGGCCCAAGTCCTCCTCCAAGTACCTCGTCAGGGTTTCTCCCTTTTGTACCTGATCCTCGTTTCCAATTGAAATGAAATAAAAGGCATACATACATGTATAGAAGTACTTTTGAAGCGTTGAGCGGACGGCCCTCCACTGCTGCCAGCTCCGACTGTAGAGTCTATAATGCACCTTTACTTGCGTTTCAGCAGCGAGCATTAAAATATACGCTTAACCTAAGCTCTGCGAACGCTCTGAAGATCGTTACACGAAGCCCTGCTAATGTTGTGCAATTTCGTAACGCAAATTTGCGCGGGAGGCCCCAGAAGAGCTGCGCTAAGTGAACACTATTCATGGATGCGACTGGCAGTTCACACATGTGTGGATCCCCTCTACGCTCAGCGGCCGTTTAGGAATGTCGGACAAATGAAAGAGAAACATCAAACTGCGAACAAGTAGGATAAAGGAAAAGGTGACGAACAACTGAAATTACTGCCGCGGGAATGTGCAAAAATATAAAGCGACGAAGCCGGATGAGTTTGAACAGGAATGTTGTCGTCACGTTCTTTCTTCGTTGAACACAACAACAACAACATTGATGAATGGATGATGATGATGATGATGTGGGATGTTTCCCTGCGTTGAGTGCAGGACTCTTCGTGGAATGGAATAGAACAGAAAGAGAAAGAAAACAATGGAAACGTAGGAAACTGGTTTCTTTGTTGAAAATATACTCCAAAAGCCTGGTTTATTAGGCGTGGTGTATCCGCTTGTAACCTACCGGAAGTGTACAAGGCGCTCCTGGATAAATAGGTTGACGTGCTCCCTTGTTTGACAATTTGTACTGATGTTGCCGCCTGCATATGTGGCAAAACGTTTACTGTTCTGTTTTATATTGCTATGTAAGTCGGTGTAGTAAAGTATTTTACGTTATGTCTTAGTTTGTCGTTGGAAACTATGCGTTTGTTTGCCTAGTTTTTGTCAACTATTTATCACAAACATGTGCTTGAGTTTGGGCTTTGCGCATTTGTTACTTTTAACATCACACAAACGCGAGTTTTACTGCACATACATTCACTTCCAATAAAAATAAAAAAATCACGCTGAAGGAAAGTATCACAAACGACACGTGCTTCGCTCTGAAAGCAGAGACCCCTGGGGCGCACTGAAGAGCCTTGTGTCGTCTCCTAGTTGGTATTATCCGCGCTCCTTGGTGACCTTTCCTAGGAAGGAAAGCTTCATATAAAAAGAGGAATGTGTGTGCGCGTGGTAGTGGCAGTGTATACCGGTGGGCTTAACTTCGGGTCATGTACGAATAACTCAAGCAGAACCTCGTAAACAAGAAATTGGTATCCCGACACGCTGGACGCTGAAGCTAAGGTGGCGAGCTGCGAAACGAATGTTCCGTTATCCGACCGCGTAATATTTTTATGCGTACGTGTGTAACGGTGTGGCCGGGGAACACACCAGTGTATTTCTCGCTCGTCGTTGCAGCATTTTTGAATTCCAGATAAAAAAGTACAAGGCAGTAAGATGTAGACAAATGAGGATCAGTGTCCAGCCCTTCACCTTCCACTGGACAGACAATCGGTGCCACGCTATACAGGGTGTCCAAGTAAACGTATCATTGAATTATAATAAAAAAAGCTACACCACCTAGAGTCATGCGGTCAACGGCATTTGGTCTTACTAGGTTTTTACCACCTCCTGATGTGAATGTCGTGTAACGTAAGTTTATTTATGTAAATTTTTGCGAGCTTATGTCGGAAATTTGCCAAGTAAAGGTGACGTTTTTACCCCACCAATGTGAAGAGCGTGTCTAATTTATTCAAATTAATGATAATTGACAGGGATATTCAGGAGCTATCCCATCGGAAGAAATAGCCGAACGCCATGCTCAACGGAGCTCCCATGGGATAGCGCGCGATGAATTTATATTATCGTAATGACACCTAAATATAGCAGCATACGAGTTAAGAGCCCGCAATTTCCGAAGGTGACCTTGAGCTCTTTTGTTCTTTTGCAATATTCTTCTACATTCTTGCATGCAGTATACAGTGATGATACAGTTATGATACTGCATGCTGTACAGAACAATATCAGTCGAAGACTCACAAACCCTTTGATTTCTGTATTTCTGTATTTTAAAATCAATCAATCAATCAATCAATCAATCAATCAATCAATCTGTGTTTATCTTTTTGTTATGCTTCTGTTTGTGGTGCTACACATTGACATCAATAATGAATTCGCCGTTTCCTTTGTTTGTGCCGTTTCTTGTACACGTATGGTTTTCTCATTTGTCCCTTAGTGTATCTTATTATGTACATAGATAGTATTTCTTCCTAGCTCTGTCACGGAGATAAATAATATTTGCCGCTTTAATCTTCCTCTCCTTCTTGTCTTCTTAATATTTTGTAATTATACCATGTCACGCCGATCCTGTAACTATAGCGAAATGTATTGAATCACTGCTGTAACTGCAATGTGTTGGGGCTGTGGGACAGATTTCGTGGCCTGTTGTCCCATCTGCGCACGCTGTAAAATAAAATCGTATCATATCATATATCTTACTTGGAGCCACGTGAATACAGGGATACATCATATAATCATTAAAAAAAAAAGTTCAGATAATGTACGCGGTATTCACGAAGTAGGAATACCGCAGGCGGCTGTTCAGTGGAATGTTACGACAATGACTTCCTGCGAGTATGCCTGGCGGCTGTGTATGCAGTTGCTATGACGGTCACATACGGCAAGCATTCCTGGGATAGATTGGATCGGAATACACATTTCGATACAATCTAGCTAGAACGACTACGATGAAAGTATTCATTCCAGGGCACAGTTATGACTTCTTTTTTTTTTCTTAGTAAGAGAGAAATTTCTTAGTCTGGTACTGACACGGTTAGCTAAAGTCGCCTGTCAGTACTTCGCCGTCCCATATTACTTCGGTTGCGGTTGAAAGTGTTGTGGGAATATTGTATTGGAAGGTGGACCATGTGCAGCACGTGTTTATTACTCGAAAGTAATGGTCTTGCAACACTTGGACATTTGACATGCGATAAACCACGGAGTGCTGATCTTAGACAACCGTGTCTAAGTACAGCATTACATTAAAGCTCCTACAGTACATTACATTACAGTACATTAAAGCTCCGAGGTCGTAAATCATTTGCGAACAACATTAACTACAAGCCAAAAGAGCAGCAATCGCGCAATCCCCCCCCCCCCCCCTCCTGTTCACAGCTCCAACAATCTAAATTCTCCCGCAAACTAAATTTAGTCACGCAAGCAGATTATATTATCTGCGAGGTGTTCGTTCAGCGAACAAAGCGAGAGAACAAAAAAGAAACAATGGACGATGCGGCTTTCCAGTATATGCGACGGAATAGCCTGCAGAAAACCCCAGAGTACATCTGTTGCTTGCACGTCAGTTGCGCAATAAGGCGAAGCAGAACCAGGGATGGGCAGTATTTAAATACATTGTAATTAAAATACTATTTAAAATATAAATACATGTATTTATATTTTGTATTTAAATACAAACTTGAAAAATGTATTTATAATTATATTTAAATACTAATTTTCGGGTATTTATTCTTGTAAATACTTTATAAATACTCTTAAATACAGAATATACTGACTCATATCTTAAAGTTGCCCTGCATTTGACCTTTCGGGAAGAAGGGCGAGTTTGGGCGCAATTATGCCGGGTTTGCGCTAGAATGCGCATGCGACAAACCATTTTAGATGGCGAGTTTTTCACTGTTGCGGACAACGGTCGTGACTACCCGATTACGTTGTTCTACGAAGCATCTTCCTCAAATTTAATACATGAATTTGTTCATCGGCACCTCTGGAGATGCTGTTCCCCTTTGCGAATCTGATTGTACGGCCGAACAGAAGATGTCTAAAAGAAGCAGTCTTCGAGAAATTTCTAATATTAGAATCGCCATGATAATCTAACAAATAAATGCTATTCTTTCTTGCTGATTTGTCCTTATGATCATAATTATTTCTGTAATTCCAGATGACATCTTCCTCGCAGTATTTATGGCAGTAGTTACGGTATTTAAATACCGTATTTATATTTTGTATTTAAATACTCCTGTTGAAAACTATTTATGAAGAGTATTTAAATACCCCTCAAGAGCAGCATTCAGGGACACCCCCTCTGAAACCCGGCTTGACCTGATAGCAGAGGACTACGCAAGGAAGCTAAGTTTACAGGGTGGTGCGTGAGTACGTGAGGAGGAACAGATCTGGGCAGGGAGAGGAGGACATATCTGAGACGAACAATTCCCTTTTCGCGCCCCGACCTGATAACAACACCGATAACACGCCCGGGAGCATTCGCATAAGATAAAGAATAAGACGTGATGTATAACTGTGGGAACGAGCATGAGACTTTCCAGATATCGGGAGATTGCCGGATGAAATTGGCAGGTTGGCGCCTGTGATAGCCTTCTGGACGACAAATTCACAAAATGCGAATTCTAAGAGTGCAGCAAGGACAGCAGCTACGGTCCGCAGACGATACACAGACTACGTAATTTTATGATGATACCATCAGTATCAAGAGTTATTACGAGCTAAAATAGAGGAAACTGACAAATTTGTGCCAGTGAGTGCCTCTTGGGCGACGATTTGGCAAAATGTCTGAAGTATATAGATTGGGCTGGTTGGTGTAAATCCACAAGCGACCAAAGAACAAACACGAAACAACAACAGAGCGACTTGTGTCTGATCTTGTCTCCTGTTTGTTCTTTGGTCGCTTGAAAATGAATGATTTGACCAAACGCTACTTCGCGGGCTCTGGCAAGGGAATCAGGTATGGGCCGCGGACTCATAGCTATTAAGCATGGATACACAAACTACGTAATTAAGTGATGACATCTTCGATATCACGTTTATATCCAGATTTATTACTAAATGAAATGGAAGATACGGACAGTTTGGCGTCTGCGAGTGCTGTGGCGATGCGAGTGGCAATAGTTTGATCAAACGCGACTTCTTTGGACCAGATATTTTGGAGCAGAACTAAATACCAGATTTGGAGATAACGCTAAACAAGTGCTACGCGCCCTCGAGTACATTATTTATTTATCGCTTAAGATGAAGTAATGCTTAGATCAGGGCAAGCAGGGCTCTCACACACGCGGGCCGCATGTGCATGGCTTGCAGTCAGCTATTCTGTGTCCCGAGGGCTCTTGACCACTAAATAGAATAAAGCTGCCACCCCCCCCCCCCCACACACACACACGCGCACCAATAATGAAGAAGTGGGAATGAAACCAGGTTTTCAGGCATTGTTTTTACCCTTGCTCGATGTAGTGTTGCTCCTGTCGACGTTACGAAGGACATTCACATTCGAGCAGTTCTTGTGACTCATGAACCTCAGCTAGTAGTTATAGCGATTAGCGATCTGGTCTGAACGTGCATTTTGATAAGCTACACTGTAAGTAATATGATAATTGAGAAGTAATAGTGGAGACAAGTGCAGAGAATGACATCATCTTAATTATTACACTAAGTTTATGGGATTACAGCATAGCAGCAGCCTCTCCGGATATCATGCGCGAAAAACTGTATACTGAGCACAGAGAGGCGCAGTGAAAAAAAAGAACAAAAATATAGATGGAGTAGTTTAGATGGAGTAATATAGATGGAGTAGTATAGGGTCATTGTGTGAACATTTTTAATTATTTCTCTTTCCCTGATTTCCTTTTTCTTTTTCACGTTGAAAATGCAAGCAAAATCAGCAATACAGTGTGTAAACCGACAATTCCAGTGCTCCTGGACGTTGGGATAATCGTTCGTGAAGAACTATGTACGAAGAACTTGCAACGCCTTTCAAATTTTCAATGTCTAATTTGGAAAAGAAGCTCATTTGTCTCTGCTGGTGTGTCAAGTGAAGTTTCTCATTGACGAATTGTATATGCGAATGCCTAATAACTATACCACTCAGCTGTTTACGCTAAGGTACTTTGCTATAATTACGGTCCTTTCCAGGGTGATTACCCCCACCCCCCAGGGAGGTGTACGCTCCCCCTGAATTTTTCCAACCACTCCCCTGTAATTCATGAGATTTCCCGATACACCTTGGCCACCAATGCATATACGCATAGATATGTATCCATATAGATATACCACCCTATGGTTCTCTCCACTCGAAATCACGCAGACATCTTATCACGCCGGGTACCGCATCTTGGCTTCTATGCGCATTGATGATAGTGCCAGCCGCAACAACAATGACAAAGAAGAAATTGTCGTTCCTCTTCGCTGCTGATACGAGTTGCGCAACGGACCAAAGGCTGATACCTTCCGTTTGAATTCAGCGTGAGAGAGCCGCGACGGCAAGGAAAAAAACTTGCCAAGATACGGGCACAAAAGTGAACTTGCACAGCAAATCGCCGGCAGTCCGAACATTTACACGGCAACAGACACCTACGAGCACTGGTGCTAAAGTCTGAGGAAAAGACATATCCGTTACAACAACAACAACAAATAGTTCATGACTATGGCCTAGGGTGGTTCACCGCTTGAGAACATATCCGTTACGAAGCCGTTTGAATTTCACTGTTCATGGTAATCAACCAATTGTTCTCGAAGTGCAGCACGCATAAACAAGTCCATGGTATGCTTACACCTCGACCTGCAAGAAATGACCCACAGTGACCCTAGAAGTCTGCCCAGGATGCACATTTCCCCAGGGCGTCAGTCGTGACGTTGCCCATATATACGTGAGGCCGACAACGGCAAGCCCTTTCACCATCGCCACCACCACCACAGTATCCTTCTGAAACATTGCATCACTTGCCAACTTCTTTGAGAAAAGTAAAAAGTAACCTTTCTGCAACCCCGATGATGGCAGGGGCACCCATGGAATACACCACAAAGAGTCACTGGTGTATTCTGCATAGCGAAGCCATTATCAACGACTTATACTAGGCCCTTGTACTGGGATTTTGACAGTGGTGACCGCAAAATTTGGAAGAGGCGCCGGCAGAGCCCTCTAAAACGGGCAAAACCCTTTGTATCATGGTGTCAAAGGCATATTCGAGACGGCTTATGCTATTGCCCTTCCCACTGGGATTGTAACGGCGGCGACCGCAAAATCCGTAAAAGACCGCAGCAGAGCCCTTTAGAACGGGCAAAACCTCTTTAATCATGGTTCCAAACAGATATTATCAACGGCTTATGATGCTCTTCTACAGGGATCGCAACAGAAGCGACCACCGAATGCGGAAAAGGCAGCAACAAAGTCCTTTAAAACGTACGAAACCCCTTGTATCATGGTATACCAAAGGCATATTAATGACGGCTTACGCTGTGCCTTTCTACCGGAATTGCGCAAGAGGAGACCGCATAATTTGGATACGGCAGCAGCAAGGCCTTATAAAACGGGCGAAACTCACTGTATCATGGAGCGAAAGAAAGAAAGTTAGCAGTGTCTTGTGCAATCCTATTCTGCTGGAGTTATAACACAGGCGATCGCCAAATTCGGCAAACTTGGCAGCAGAGCCCTCTTAAACGAGCAAAACCCCTTGAGTCATGCTGTCACAGTCATATTATCAACAACTTATACTATGTCATTCTACCGAGATCATAACACAGGCGACCGCAAATATCGGGGAAAGGATGCAGCATAGCCCTTCAGAACGGGCGAGACTTCTTGTATCATGCTGCCGATGACATGTCATCAATGGCTTGTGCAATGCCGTTCTACTGGGATTGTAACAGAGACTACCGCAAAATACAGAAAATGCGGCAGCAGAGCCCTTTAAAGAGGTCGATACCCCTTGTATCATAGTTCCAAAGTCATATAAGTATACGCAACGGGTTATGCATGCTATTGCCGTTCTACTGGAATTATAACGGATGCGGCCGCAAACTCCATAAAAGGCTACAGCAGAGCCCTTTAAAACGGACAAAAACCCCTTTAATCATGGTGGCCGACATTTTACACACCTATAAAGACGCGACGGCTTACGTTATGCCCCTCTCCTGTGATTGCATCGGAAACCACCGCAAAATTTGGAAAAGGCGGCAGCAGGGCCCTTTACAATGACTCAAATGACTTGTATCATTGTGCCAAAAAGATACTATGAACGGCTTCTACTGGGATTGTAACAGAGGATACCGCAACGCTCGGCAGCAGATCGAGCCCTTTAAAACGTGCGAAGCCCCTTTAATCCTGGTGCCAGGCCGTACATGGAGAGGTCGCGTCTGAAGAAACTGCTTCCGAAACGACACTCCCTAAGCAAAAAGCGTCCTAAGCTGATTTTGTAGTATGTATATGAGAAAGTAAGATCACGGGGTTTGAACCCCGTATCTTGTTCCCCTGTTGCACCCTGAGAGGGCGCGTTTTAAAAATCGCTTCCAAAACGGCACTCGAAATGGCCAAATGGCCTATTTCATCAACTTCGGGGCTTAATATATTTTTATATAACAATAATATTAAAGATGTCCAAGGCTGATTTTCTAATGTGTATATCTGAAACTAAGATCATGGAGTTTGAACCACGTACCTTGTTCCCCTGTTGCACCATGGCAGGTCGAGTTTGACAAAATCGCTTCCAAACCGGCGCTCGAAATGGCCATTGGCCAATTTCATCCACTTCGAGGCTTAATATTATTTGATATAAAAATAATATTAAAGATGTCCTAAGCTAATTTTGTAATATGTATATGTGAAAGTAAGATCACGGGGTTTGAACCCCGTATCTTGTTCCCCTGTTGCACCCTGAGAGGTCGCGTTTGACAAAATCGCTTCCAAAACGGCACTCGAAATAGCAAAGTGGCGAATTTCGTCAACTTCGAGGCTTAATATCATTTGATATAAAATAATATTAAATATGTCCTAAGCTAATTTTGTAATATGTATATGTGAAAGTAAGATCACGGGGTTTGAACCCCGTATCTTGTTCCCCTGTTGCACCCTGAGAGGTCGGGTTTCACAAAATGGCTTCCAAACCGGCACTCGAAATGGCCAAATGGCCAATTTCGTCAACTTCGAGGCTTAATATCATTCGATATAAAAATAATATTAAATATGTCCTAAGCTAATTTTGTAATATGTATATGTGAAAGTAAGATCACGGGGTTTGAACCCCGTATCTTGTTCCCCTGTTGCACCCTGAGAGGTCGCGTTTGACAAAATCGCTTCCAAAACGGCACTCGAAATAGCAAAGTGGCGAATTTCGTCAACTTCGAGGCTTAATATCATTTGATATAAAAAAATATTAAATATGTCCTAAGCTAATTTTGTAATATGTATATGTGAAAGTAAGATCACTGGGTTTGAACCCCGTATCTTGTTCCCCTGTTGCACCCTGAGAGGTCGCGTTTGACAAAATCGCTTCCAAAACGGCACTCGAAATAGCAAAGTGGCGAATTTCGTCAACTTCGGGGCTTAATATCATTGGATATAAAAATAATATTAAAGATGTCCTAAGCTGATTCTGTAGTATGTATATGTGAAAGTAAGATCACGAGGTTTGAACCCCGTATCTTGTTCCCCTGTTGCACCCTGAGAGGTCGCGTTTGACAAAATCGCTTCCAAAACGGCACTCGAAATAGCAAAGTGGCGAATTTCGTCAACTTCGGGGCTTAATATCATTGGATATAAAAATAATATTAAAGATGTCCTAAGCTGATTCTGTAGTATGTATATGTGAAAGTAAGATCACGAGGTTTGAACCCCGTATCTTGTTCCCCTGTTGCACCCTGAGAGGTCGCGTTTGACAAAATCGCTTCCAAAACGGCACTCGAAATAGCAAAGTGGCGAATTTCGTCAACTTCGGGGCTTAATATCATTGGATATAAAAATAATATTAAAGATGTCCTAAGCTGATTCTGTAGTATGTATATGTGAAAGTAAGATCACGAGGTTTGAACCCCGTATCTTGTTCCCCTGTTGCACCCTGAGAGGTCGCGTTTGACAAAATCGCTTCCAAAACGGCACTCGAAATAGCAAAGTGGCGAATTTCGTCAACTTCGAGGCTTAATATCATTTGATATAAAAATAATATTAAATATGTCCTAAGCTAATTTTGTAATATGTATATGTGAAAGTAAGATCACTGGGTTTGAACCCCGTATCTTGTTCCCCTGTTGCACCCTGAGAGGTCGCGTTTGACAAAATCGCTTCCAAAACGGCACTCGAAATAGCAAAGTGGCGAATTTCGTCAACTTCGGGGCTTAATATCATTGGATATAAAAATAATATTAAAGATGTCCTAAGCTGATTCTGTAGTATGTATATGTGAAAGTAAGATCACGAGGTTTGAACCCCGTATCTTGTTGCCCTGTTGCACCCTGAGAGGTCGGGTTTGACAAAATGGCTTCCAAAACGGCACTCGAAATGGCCAAATGGCTAATTTCGTCAACTTCGGGGCTCAATATCATTCGATATAAAAATAATACTAAAGATGTCCTAAGCTAATTTCGTAATATGTATATGTGAAAGTAAGATCACAGGGTTTGAACCCCGTATCTTGTTCCCCTGTTGCACCCTGAGAGGTCGGGTTTCACAAAATGGCTTCCAAACCGGCACTCGAAATGGCCAATTTCGTCAACTTCGAGGCTTAATATCATTTGATATAAAAATAATATTAAATATTACCTAAGCTTATTTTGTAATATGTATATGTGAAAGTAAGATCACGGGGTTTGAACCCCGTATCTTGTTCCCCTGTTGCACCCTGAGAGGTCGCGTTTGACAAAATCGCTTCCAAAACGGCACTCGAGATAGCAAAGTGGCGAATTTCGTCAACTTCGGGGCTTAATATCATTGGATATAAAAATAATATTAAAGATGTCCTAAGCTGATTCTGTAGTATGTATATGTGAAAGTAAGATCACGGGGTTTGAACCCCGTATCTTGTTCCCCTGTTGCACCCTGAGAGGTCGGGTTTCACAAAATGGCTTCCAAACCGGCACTCGAAATGGCCAAATGGCCAATTTCGTCAACTTCGAGGCTTAATATCATTTGATATAAAAATAATATTAAATATGTCCTAAGCTAATTTTGTAATATGTATATGTGAAAGTAAGATCACGGGGTTTGAACCCCGTATCTTGTTCCCCTGTTGCACCCTGAGAGGTCGCGTTTGACAAAATCGCTTCCAAAACGGCACTCGAAATGGACAGTTTTATCAAGTTGTATAGTTTAATATAAAAGCGATATAAAATACAAGACGGTATCATTTCTATATTACTCACTGAAAATAAAGTCTGTTCTGTCAGCCACTTCGAGTTCTGGAAAACATGACAGTTCTCGTTTCGAACTCCTTCAGACCGGCCGTACAGTCTCAGCGCATGCCTGTTACGATAATACTGGGACTTAGTCCGTCGAGCGCCTAGGAGGGGAACCCTGTCTGAGTCGCAACTTTGAAGGCCCTGGGTGCATCAGGATTAACACTCATACATCGTGCCGTGGTTGGTATGTGGCCTGGAGGACGTACTGAACGAAAATAGGCGATGACATTTGCAGAATTTGACTGCCTTTGTCGAAAAATCGTAGTCTGAACATGGGCGATGTGCAAAAATCGACGGAATCCCCATAGGCGCAATGCATTAAAATTCATTTGGGCAGGGTGCACTAGGCTTATATTCTGCTGGTGCCTTTCATGTCTCCAGGGGTTCTTTACATGGTGTTCTTCTCTATTAGGCGATGACATCTTAAAAATTTTATTCTGTTTTGCTGTTAATTGGCATAAAAGCTGTCTCCCATTGAATTAACATCCTGTAAGGCAGCTTCCCGCATAGCGGCTGAGTATAGTGACGGAGTGCGCCGGCTGGGGAGTGACCGCGAATTTTGGGATTGGTCAACAAAGTATTTTGTATTTATATTTAAATACTCAAAAAATGTATTTATGCCCATCCCTGAGCAGAACAACGTGAAAGGGCAGCCTTACCTCGAAAGCGAGGACCCCACTTTCCAGAGCAAAGCGACATCCAGCTCCATGACATCGGCTCCAGGAAGTTTTTAGCCGAGCGCTATGCTCTTATTGTGTAGTTCTGTGGTCCGATGCCATTTTGGTGGTCGCACATAAATATGTTGTTAGAAATACCACATTATTAAGTTTGGTGATGCGTTTGGTGGTGCGTGGTGCAGAAGCGGCTACGTACCCGCCTGCGTTGCCGCGATAGGGATGTGTTCATCGCGGCCCTAGCCGAGAAGCCTCTCGCGAACGCCGCGACATGTAATTCACCTTGTGAAGTTACCGCTACCGATCATCATCGCGAAGAAGGAAAGGGAAAGATCGCATTGAGTATTAGAGAAATGCGTTCCACGCGCGCGTGCTATGCGTATGACGTTGACTCTCAATACAAAATGTATCGTTGAATATTATTATCATCATCGAAAATATTTTTCTTGCACATAATCACACAACAGAAACAACAGCAATAGTAACAACAACACGATTCTGAGGACGTAGGCCATCATTCTTCCTCAATGACCTTCATCTCCCCTTCTATCATTGTAATTCGGTGCTTATCTCACACGCTGTGCTGGTGTTCTACGACAACAAAAAAAAAATAAATAAAGGAAAGAAAAAGAAGCTATTCTTCCTACTGCCTATGACGGAAAGGTTATATCGGCTGCTCCTGAACTGTATCATTTCCACGTGTACGCATGCTGCCGACCCTCCTGTCTCTTATTCTCGCCTCGAATCCGTGAACGACCTTTAATCTCGAGCAGCTTAATTTCAACGAGCCGAAAAAAATGAATAAATATTCCGCGCGTGGCATTCATTAGCTGGCCGTTTCTTCTCCTTGTTGTAATTCTTTCTTCTGCTTACGAATACTGCAGGAAAGGAAGGAAAAAGGAACTTCTGGATGTCTCGAAAAAGATCTATGAATGCTCTTGAAGAAAGACTCTGCCTCGGATTCAACTATGGTGAATTCGTGATTCATGAACTTGAACTTGAGCGCCATATGTACGCTATATATAACGGGTAATATCTGCGGTCTCTGACCTACGCGAGGACAACCATTAAGCTATCAACGGTTGAGCCTCCATTCATCTAACCTTTTCTCTTCTTCTTTTTTTTTTTTTTTTCCTTGTTCGAAGGAACAAAGAAAGCCGTTCGGACTATAAAGCGAGAGGTAGAAACAAAAATGGTGTAAAAATAAAGAAACAGAAATGGTCTGATCATGATACACACGAGAACCATTGACTACTTACATCGACTTTCTGAGTGGCGTTCCGAAGGTTCAACAAAGAAGCCGCGACACATTATAGTGTTCTGTAACCACTGCGCAGCATGACGAAACGTTCGGCGAAATTTGAGAGACGTTATGGTTACGCCGCCGGTACATTTCCAGGAAAATAACCTCTTGATGCAGCTTAATATAGACCACAGCGAAGCACAACGGAAAGATATATTTCATTTGATAAGCGGACGGCGACCAGCGGTTGGGTCACCGTACATGTTGTTCGATCGACATCGTTTTCAGTGGCGTTATCCAGAAATAGTATCGTGTTACTGAGATTCGCTGATTTATAAACTGCTGCACACACATCGTTATACACGTGGGTAAAAGGCATTTCCCCTGCAGGGCAAAGTGCTGTATAGAACAAGTTTCAACTATGCCCACAAGTCCGGAGATAAAGAACTGTCGATATTGACACTTTTGTACGTGAACAGCCTGGTCACAAACACGGTACCAGCTGACGTTCATTCAGTACCCGAATAGTGGTGACAGGTTCAATAGACACCGCATCGATAATGACATCATTGTCAGTGGTGAATTACGGGACACACACTAGCAAATATCAACATGTCGACCTGCCGCTAACTGTAACATGTTAGGGATATTATGCTTATATGATGCACTAATCCTCTTCTTCTGCATGTTGCGCCTCCTGTGTGCGGTGATATAAAAATAGAGCTAACGGGGAAAAAAATAACGGCTGTTGTGTGAGATAGGCCACTGAAAATGCATGGGGTGAGATTTTTAATTTTTTACTACAGGACAACAACGCTTGCAAAAAAAAAGTATATCCAATAGGAATTAAGACGAATGGTTATCTGTCTGCAAAGCTTGAGGCGGCATAAACCACTTCTTCTATTTTTACCGCGCTATCAACACGTGTAATGATTGCTATAGACCAACCCTGTACGAAAAGGATACTATCAAGGCAGCTGTGGAATTCACGCTCGCCAAGGCAACATAATGTATTGAACGTGCGAGTGCATAGGGCTGGATATCAAGGGGTTTGTCTTTTTTTCGCGGACATATATGTAAAATGAAGCACTGCACATGTGAGACACCTGCCAATCACGACATGTACGTGAACTTTCAGTAAATTTTGTTGCTTGACAAGGAATGTGACACACAAGATTACGATTAGCACAACTGGCGCATCGCTGAACCTTTATCGTGAACATACTTCTGATGCACTCACACTTCTTATTGAGCGAATTTTTCCTGTTAGCTCTCGATCGCCAACGCCACTCTCCACACTTTAGCAATGCCTTCTACATCGACTAGGACGTCCCCTATGGGCGAATAACGGTCTTTCAAAGAGATTCCACTCACCGTTTCCGCCAGCCTTGTTATTCTTTTTGCTCTTTCTCCTCCTAAATCATTTGACGTAACGCGACCCTTACGATTACCGAACCGTCTCTCGTGACGGCAGAACCCCAAACAGCCGTTTTTTAAGCAGACTATACGTCATGCAAACGACGCATATGCGATGCAAACGAAAGACGGAAAATGTAGAGCCCGGATTCGGAGGAATGCAGTTTAGCGATCCTCAATTTTCTCGGTGGTTCTCCGGAATTCCTTGCTTTTCAATGCGTCCTACTTTGTCCGAAAACGGCGGTTAAGAATGCGAGCAAATATGCGCTGGAAGAACTGAAGAACGTGAGCCGAAGGTGATTTCTTTTTAGTTCAGGTCGGGGCACTTCCTTTCCAGGAAAGTGTGATTGCCTGCAATCTAAAACTTTTTTGTATTGATCTCTCTCTCTCTCTTCACATTGGGAGAAAAGAAATGTTGGAGCCATTGCTTGCTAGCACTCTTCATGTAGCAAAACAACGTCGGAAATGATGCAGTCAAAGTTTATAGCTACGATCCCAAAACCGATCGCGTTGAACTTGCACAATTTACGTTGATGCTTTAAAAAACTTCGACTGAGGAACTTCAACCAACGCAAATGTTGCTGCGGGAGTCTATTGAGCAGTTGCTCGAAAAATGCCGTCAAGCGTCGACAGTACATAGGACAGTTAGGCCCGGCCTCTCGAACGCCGGTTAACATTTGAAACGAGATCAGCGGTCCCTTAACTTGAATTTCACGCTCAACTGTGCTTCGCTAAAGGGAGTTATCGTCACTGAAGCACTCATCACGTCACCAGCTAACGTTTGTAAAAAATGAATTCAGCTCGGTTCAAAGGTAACCAGTATTGGTGAAACCGGGCCCTATTGAAGGGTATGTTTGGCGGGGTAGGCAGCGCATGCTTAAGTATCAGCACAAAACTAATTCCTATTTTTGCTTCTATACGTTATCATCATCGTCTGACTATGCCATGTCTGATTACTCTGGATCAAAGAGACTCCGCGAAAAGTGCCTATAGGTTTGCTCGTAAGAGTTACGGGATTGCGTTGGACATTTTCTGCCGACGTAGGTCCGAGTACTGGCGGAAGAGAGCGAGAGTAAAAAGAGCAAAATAAGCCATCGTGTTTCCGATGTACTCTGCAGAACTACGTGCACGTTGCCACAACTTCTTCATTAGCGAAATACACAAGAGAGACGAAGTCAACAGGTCGGCAACCTAATGCTTCAGTAATCGGACAGGACAGTGACCTGTGTTGCGCGTGCATCAATGTACCCAGAGCAACCGTGCACATCAATCGCGTTTGAGGCCTTCCAATTGCTGTCACTGTGCAGACTGTACGCCTGTGACCCAACTCTCCGACGTCCGCCGGCGTGTCTTTGATCTCGGTGATAGCGTTAGAGGACCTATACGGGTCGAAGCTCCTCGAAGGGGATCGCGATGGGACTTGTACCACATCTTGTTAGTTTCCAGGGACAATTTTAGTTTTGATTCCGTGTGAGCGCCACGACGCAACCGTGGCTATGAGAGGCGTACAGATGGGGATAGGACAGCAGGAAGAGGTGGTGGACAGGGGGGGGGGGTTAGTATGCGTCCTGGGCCGACTTCAGGGGGAACTGTGCCGGCATTCCTCTGGAAAGTCTTCGGAAAACTCAAGGAAAATCTGAGACAGCGACGACGACCAAACGACCTTGGTTACCACCAACGAGGGATATGTAGTGTCACAAGCTCGCAGGGAGGGTTTGAAGCCCGATCTGTCCTAGCCTGTCAGACACAATTCTCTTCTCTTCGCACCAGCGCACGTATTCGTGCCCGGCCGGCCCAGCAGCTTGATGCGGTATAGTGTATGGTGAAGAAAGCTTGTCGTTCTAAGAAGATCCATCGTCGTGTACGTAGTCGCGAAACAGCATCAGGAAAAAATGATGGTTCCCGTTGGGTGTCCAAAAATATGTCGTTGAAAAAGGTTCTCGGGAAGCCTGGAGTGTGTTCCTTCAACTTTATGTGTACCATTGGAGGTTATATCCCAGTCAACGTACAGGGCGTTTATTTTTTATTGGTTACAGATTTTAAATAAAAAATTAAAAATAGCAATGACGGTGACGGATACCGTTTTCGCAGATGGGTTATACGACCAGGCGGGCATTCTCTCGACGAGAGTATGTAACTGCTGTACGACTAAGTATACAAAATGCATTCGTTAAATCTTTAACCATGGGCCTTCTGGGAAAAAAGTGACACAGCTGAACGCGAGACAATTCTCGGTGAAACCAATTTCATGTTGATGTTTTTGTTTGTTTTTATATGTTTTGTTTTTTAAATCCCGAAACGCCTCCGCCACCACCGAGGAAAGCCGCCGACGGTGATCGTTACGCGCTCCTGAGGTGCGCGCTTTTGGTTTCGGTTCATTTCCATAGCAACTTTCTGCGATGCATATCTTCTTTTCGTAAAAGCTCTGGTTCCCTAGGCGCTGCCTCCACCGCAGTACCCGTGCGACGAAATTACCTACCTATTTATCTGTATCTGTATCTAACCCATCCTCGAATACTGAGATGTGGTCTGGGACCCTCATACGATAATACGTCTAACCCCCTAATTCGTGTAATACGTCTAACATTGTCAAGCTGGAACGTGTCCGGAAACTAGCTCTCCGTTTTATCTGCAGTTCCTTGAGCATGTGATCCTCCGCATCTGCTTGACACCGAAGTATTCACCATGTATGTTTTCTTTTTTTTTTTTCAGATCTTGAACGGTGATCTCAAAGTCGACTATCGAAACCTTTTGGCCTTCTCTGACGCGTCAGCCTGTAGAATTCATTATAGTGGATGCGTTCACACTACAATCTCCCGGGGTAAACTGATACCAGTATTCTTTTTTTACGCTGCACATGTGTTTCGAATGGAAGAGACTTCTAAACTGCGTGATTTGTGCCGAAAACAGCTTTGCTTTCGTTGATTCCATAACTGCGGTGCTTACAGTTTAGTTATTTGATCATTCCACTGTGCACGCTGTCTGTCTGTTTGTTGGTTGGTTACTCTGTTTATCATTCAATGTATATTTGCTCTCTTGTTTACCTAGATTGTGTTTCCGTACGATATGCCATGGCCGGAACAGGCAGCACTCAGCTGCCTTTCTTCCACGGAACATCCAATCGGAATTTCTCCAATCTGTCGGCCATTCTCGGAATCCCTTAAGGCATTGACGAAGGCCACGAGCGAAAGGCTCCGAAGAACATTTGATGTGGCAATTCAGCGGAGAAGTGGGAGTGTGTAAAGCACCGTCGCACGTGCTAAGGCTTTGTGAAACGTAAGGGAAAGCTTTTCACAGCCATAATAATGTCTTGGAAGCTGCTGAATAGCGGAAGACCATCGATCAACATTTGCTTCGAGGCGCTTAATGTGAAGATTCCGCCGATTGAAAAAGTACTATCGGCATTCTTTTGTACAACCTCAACCAAACAATGTCCACCAGATGCCTCCCGCCTCGTCGTGTGTATGGCAGCACGTAGAAGGAAGAAAAACCTTGGAAGTGATGTAAAAGTACGCGTGGTCTTCTTGGCAAGTTGGCAGGTACTGCCTTAGTAGCGTAATAGCTAGCCACTGTTATGCACTGCTTACACTGTGCATATCATCAGGTTAATGTAACAAATTTTCTTTATATATATAATAGCTAGCCTACATAGACATACAATATACATGGTGTTATTGTTTGTTTTTATTTTTAGCTGCAGCAGATTTACAGAAAAGCTACGAAATAAGCATAGACGCCGTTTTTGCAGCTGAGTTATACAGCCATGGCGGACATCCCCTCTAAGAGAGCGTGTCGCTACTAGATGGCTAACTACCTACTAATGACGGCTAATTACTAGAGATAGCGGAATAATGGAAGAAAATATTCCTTGAAAGTCACTTGATGTTTAGAAGGTTCTGAAACGAGCACGTGCATTGAAATATCAATGGCCGTATCGTGTTATGCAAATGAGCCGCAGGAATGAGCGCAGTGCGAACAGCGCTCATTCCACGTCAGAGGGTCACGTGCTTTGGAGCGACGGATATGATTGGAGCACGTGCTCATCTGCTGTCTTGCGGTCTACGTGAGGCCGACAATGGCATGCCCTATCACCACCACCACCACCACCACCACCACCACCACCACCACCACCACCTAGAAAAGCCCCTGGCGGCGAATTTCATGCGCTTATGACGCACGCGGTATAGGTTTCGACTCATTTGCATAGCAAAATTCGGCCATGGATATTTCAACGTACGTGCTTGTTTCAGGATTTTTGAAAACAGAATAGGTCTCAACGAGTGTCGTCTCTCATTCCGCTATCTCATTTTTGCCCGGAAGCTGTTAATTAAAGAGTGAATTAATTTTTGGTAATTAGTATTAGCCGTATGACTCAACTGCTAAAAAATGCAACCCATGCTGCTCTCACAGACCTTTTTGTTTTGTAATCTGGTGCAGCTAAAAAAATACCTGGCATAACAGGCCATCAACATATGTTTGTGGTGTAAAGTCAGGGTACACAAATACACATTACGAATTCATTGTGTGGGCTTGCGAAAATTATTATGGAAATCAGTTTCCTGTTGCAAGAATCGCATCACAGTTTAGTACGTTCGTGTCGTGCTTTCGAACCCGCCATGGGGGGGGGGGGGGGGGGATATGTTTATTAAAGATAAAGGAAAGGGGGAAAGCCATGGTTTGTCCAAGCGTGTTTGAAGAAGAAGGCGATGATCGAATATCGCAAATAGGTTGCGATGTGTGACGAAATAATTTCCGGTCGCTTCACGCCTTTCCCGTATTGACAGCCGACGACGACGCTTCCACTGTTTGGCGAACGTATCTCATCGAGAATCTTTGTGTATGGGAGAGCAGCGCCGGTCTCCCCTCACTCTCTCCGATGCTAACATGTGTTTCTGTCACACACTGACATGTGTGTGACATGAGTGTTTCTTCTGGTCACTGCACGCTGGCTGCACATCCTGCACTCTGCGAAAAAATGGGTGCCTTTCGTAGATTTGGGGCCTAGCAACACTGCCACAACCATATAACTAAACGTTTCAGAGTGCCTGACTGCTTTTCACATTTAGTACTCATAGTCCTATGCGATCAAGGGGGTAAAATAATACACAGTCCAGCTTGTTGAAATGTCGTGAAGAAAAATAATAACGAAAGCATGAAGCACGAAGAGTACCTATGACAAGTAGAGTAAGAGTAATAGGGGTGTTACCGGAGACAAAAACCGTTGAGGGATCCCAGGTGAACGAACATGATAAGGGAGACCGCTGGAAGCCTTCCTTATCGTGTTCGTTCACCTGAGATTTCTCTAATAAGAATTTGCATTTCCTCATCACAACCTTCTTTATCCCCTTTTTCTTTTGCACAGTAGTATAAATATCTCTACCGAATGTTCAATGTATCGCACCTCATGAAGGACGGGCTCCGTCGGAAAGCTTGTTCTTTAGTAAAATAAATTGTTTAATAAATGTTTCAATCTCTTCAAATACTTAACCTTATTCACTTGCGAGTGCTAGACTTTTCCCATTTTTGCCTGTTAGTTTCATAGTCCTACCAACATAATCTATGTGAGCAACAATCCTTTTTATCAACTTTAGGGCTATTTGAAGTGCTAGGGAGTCGATTTCAGGGGTAGAGGACTAAAAACGGAGATAAATTGCAATCTAGGGGAATAGGGGATGTAATTGCTGTCCAGTTTAACCTGTCGTTTTCTGAGAATGTTCACGTGAACTCAGCGTGTTCCTAGTATATTTCTTTCTGCTTCGGCCCTTGTTTTCTTTCATTTAAGCATGAAGCTTATTTCAGTCGGCGCCACTTTCTTAAAAGCACTCTATTTTTTCGTTTCTTTCTCGATCCTTACTTAATCCTCTGAAAGCCGGGAGAATCGCCCAGAGGGTGATTATATCCGCACGACTGTTCTGCGGAGATCATCCAGCGTCACTTCTCCAAACCGAGAGTCTCAAACCAACTTTTTTTTTTCCTTTTCATTTGTCTTAAAATCATCCAAGGGCCAAAATCCAGATCTCTGCTGAATGAAGGGTGAGGTTTAAAAATCACCGACACAAACAGTTCGAAGAACATCAACACAAATAACCACCGTGGCAGCGAAAAAAACTTGCTATGGTATCTCGCTCTCACGCACTGCCCCCTCCCCCCACACATATATGTATATATGTACGTACATACAAGGGGTGATGATATAATGGACTATCAGTGGAAACCAACATCTCACTGCTACCTAAATTATTTGCGACGAAGTTTACCAAAATAAGGAAGACTTGCTTGTGGAAAACGAATAAGGAATATCCTGAAAGGGACATGTTCATATGTTTCTTCTTCGAGCGTATGACGTAACGATTAATCAAATCAGTCAAAATAACCTACCGTACTACCGCACATTTCACGACATGGCGGATTTTGCTAGATGGAGCTCGTTTTATTCCGGCATGCCAATGAATGCGCTGCAATAATTTTACTTTCCTCGAATGGTCTGCTACCCAGCAATGCCTTATATCATAGCTAACGGTGAGATTACTGTTTTCAGGGTGCGACACCTTCACCTCCACTACCCACCCACCGACATTGCGCGAGATACTCCGACGAAATTAAACACTGTCCCAGAAAAAAATGAAAAAAGTAATGAAATGAAGTGCAGAAACGGGAGATTTTAGGTTAATTTCACGTGACGCATTTCGTAAGGATATGTCCTGTTGGCAGTTGTATTTCATACATTGTGCTACTCAGCATGTCATAGTACTAAAAGTTCAATCAGCCGTCTTTGACTTCAAAAATCTGCCTATACTTATAATCAAAAATAACAAAGACGGTTAAGAGCATCAACTATTTACTATATACGTTAAAAACAAGACTTTCGTGCAGTAGGCTGCACTTCTTCAGGTTTGGGGACCTGTTACAAGTGGTGAAGGATATATAAAAAAAACAAGTCACATGGTACAAGAGAAAAGGGTAAGGGTGAAGAGAACTACAAACGCAATACAAATATAAACAAAAATAAAAACAAAACGCAATCAATAGGAGGTGGCTGGACAAGGTCAGACAGACATACAGACGAGTCGGAGTTGTACGTGGACGAAACCAATGGCACAACAGCCAGTTGGCACAAAGAGCTTCGGAATGCGTACGGGGAATGCGTACGGGGGTCTGAAGCTCTTTGTGCCAACTGGCTGCTGTGCCTATTCATGTGATGTTCATTGGTTTCCTTGTGACTTGTTTTTTTTTTATATATATGCTTCACCACTTGTAACAGGTCCTCAAACCTGAAGAAGTGCAGCCTACTGCACGAAAGTCTTGTTTTTAATGTATATAGTAAATAGTTGATGCTCTTAACCGTCTTTGTTATTTTTGATTCTGCATCGCCGGAAACTTGTACATTGTTTTTCTTCACGCTCTACGATATACTTATAATCATAGATATACAAGTTACCCGTCAAAACGAACTCGTTACGAGTTAAGTTACCGTGTGAAAAATGTAACTAAGTTCATAACAAAGTTCTTCATCCTGAAATGTAACTCGCACTTACGGAGTTACTAAAAAAAAAACGAGTTACTTCCAAGTTACTTCGGACACAAAATAGCACTATACAGGTGCAGCGCGCGTGAGCAGTTGAGTTCGACCTTGAGTTGCCTGCGGAGGAGTGCAACGCGCTTAGATCGTTTTCGTTTATATCCAAGTTTTGCATATCACTCCCTGCGGGCGCACAATGGTTCATCTTCATTTCAATGGCAGCGGTCCTTACGTCCTGAATAGAATACTGTCACTGATTGAAAATCACGCTTTATGGCATAAAATGCCATGAAAGAACCGGAGAGAAAGCAAGAAAATAAGTGGACTTGAGTGAAAAGCGAATTAAAAGTAACTTGGTACTTAGCTTAAGTTACCTTGTATTTCTTGATAATTTTCTGTATCCCAGCTGTTTTCTTTTGTTTGCTTGAAAGCATTAGGGAATAGCAAGCCCACACCGTGGCTAACCTTTCCCTTCCCTTTTTTCTTACTTTGCATTAAACATACACCCCCCCCCCCCCCTTGGCAAAGTTACCTGAAAAAGAAACAAGTTCCTCTGAAAGTTACCACGTCGCGAAAGTACCGAGTTACGTTACAAGTGACCAAAAAGAGAAACTTAGTTACAGTAACGAGTTACCTCAAACTCTGCTTATAATCAGAGGTCTATACGCGGGTATGTAATTCTCGGCCCGCACCCGCCACCAGCACGAGTTTTGGTGGAGCTATCCGCATACGCGTGTTGTGCGAGTAAATCTGCAGACACGCTCTACAGGGGCGTACAGCCGTATTGCACAAGTTAGAGTATTGCAGCGCAACACAGGAAAGCGTTTGCGGACGTTTAATTGTTCTTTACATTTGGTAGATGACATGCATGGTATGTAATCGTTGAAAGAGCGGCAATCAAATTATAATAAAACTCACTGGAAGTTCGGACCTTAGCGCATTCATTTCGCGAAAAGTATGAACGCGTGTACAGCGCGGGTGCACCCGCATTTTACCGCATCAAGTCGCATTTTCCACCCGCAAATCCGAGATTAGTGCGGGTATCCGCGGATACGTTTCCAACCGCGCAGACTTCTAGAGTTCGAACTCGCATGTCGAGTCGCACAATTGCTCCATGACGTACCAAACTTCGATTTTCATTCCTCCTCGCTGTTTCCTCCCTAGAATCATTACCCCCTCCGGGTCGGCCTATGCCTGACTAACCTTTCCTTTCTTGCTTTTTCTCAATAAACATATCCCCCCCTTCCGGGCATAAAAGTTAATTCGCGCACGTCGTGAACACGCTCTGCGGACCCGGCATCCGCATTAACGAAACGCTGTAGGTCTTCGCATCCCTTTTTTGATGTCACACGGAAGTGACGAAACTGCTCCCCATTTACCATTCGCGGATACATTACCTGTATTTTTATTTATTTATGTGTTCCGTCGTTTTCCGAGCCATCCTCTGCTCCCCTTGTGTTTTAGCGCTAGTCATAAAGCTTGCTCCCTGTCCAGAGGTCGATGTGCGACAGGCGGACACAAACAATGATCGCGCGACGGGCAGCTGCTCCTAATGGTCTGATAAGCACGCGGACATTAATGGATGCATTCCGCCGGAACTATGGAGCTAATGGCTGATGAACTTTCGTATCGGAGCGGCAAGTCCTGGACAAGTACGGCGGAGCATTGCGACGGCTGTCGGAGCCTCCCCAACACATCTCGGTACTTCTTAATACAGCCTGTACTGTCTACGCCACATGACAGCAGCGTACAATATCGTTAAAATATACCACGTATAAATGATTAATTCTGGTATGTCTTTCTTATGAAGCGAGTAGTATGAAGTATTGGCGTACCTTAGAAATATCTGGGAAATCTTAGAAAAGCTCGAGAATTAGCTATAATAGTGCTCAGTGCTCTCATGAACCAAGGGTTATAGAGCAGTTTGTCGCTCCAGCGCGACATACACCTCCGTTTTTTTTTTTTTTTATATCTGTCTATATGTGCATAGCATGCAACAAGAAGTAGGGGTTGCCGAATTATCATTGCACTTGAGTAGGGAGTAACATGAAAGATTTGAACAATTCCATGTCACCAGTATCGTTACCATCATTAATAGGTGTCGAACAGTTTCACCTCAGCAACTTTGTCTTTATTTTGAAAAGATACCGTGGATCTTAACGAGGATTGTCTCACGTTCTTTTTGTTGATCAGGGATAAAGAACTATCCTGATTTTATTCTTAGGCAACTTACCCTTGACTTCGTCGAGGCTCAATACCGCAACAGTACCGCTGTATACACGGATGGATCGTCGATCAGGGACACTTCATCTTCAGCCTTTGCCATTCCATCACAGTCTGTTACACGTGGGTGTCGTCTATCTCACCGTACCTCATCGACATCCGCTGAACTTTATGCTACCTTGTTATTTTTGACATATGCGGAAGACTGTGAACCGCGGCACTGGGTAATTTACAGAGACTCCAAAGCAGCTCTCCTGTGCATTAAAAACATGGGCATCCGCGGTTACCTTGCCTCAGTGGTGATAGACATCCTGTGCGCCCTGAAGTCCCTACAAGATCGCTCCCACTACGTTGCCTTTCAGTGGGTTCCAGGGCATTGCGGAATAACTGGGAACCACGAGGCCGACGCTGCCGCTGCCGCTGCACACCAACAACAACCTTCTATGCCCATTATACTCTCGAGAGGAGACAGAAGATCCCTCCTAAGGCATTTGTCCGATTCCTGGTCTACCCTACAGTGGCAACACGACATTCCAACTATGTCCTCTTTGGGGAATGTAGACCCAACGCTGTCATACCGACTGCCTGCAAAGCTTCCTCGTCCTCTGAAGTCACTCATCCACAGGCTACGTCTGAATGTGGCCTTCACTCCGTCCTATCGATACCAGCTAGGCTGTGAGGCTAGCCCTATGTGCAACGAGTGTGGCGTACTTGCCAACGTTGAGCACATACTCCTCCGCTGCCGGACCTATGTCAACGAGAGGCGTACACTGCAGTCGCAGCTTGCTACCCTTGGCTGCCGCCCCTTCAACTTGTCGACCATCCTCGGCCCTTGGGACACCGCGGCCGACTCCAGGGCGGCCTTGCGTCACGTGGTTGACTTCTTTGAGGCGACAGGCCTAAAGGACTCACTATGACCCCAGCAGCGCCCTCGGACACTCCCACCACCACGATCACGTCCAGCATCGTCATCGCCACTTCGATCATTCCCGTCATCTCTCATCGTCATCACTGATCATTGTCACCACTCATATTAGACCCCTAGCTATGGGGTAGCGTTCCACTCCTAGAGTGGAAAACCTCCCCACTTCATCATCACAATATATATGTTGTTGTTGTTGTTGTCTCACGTTCTGTTAAATCGCTTTTGCATTCCGTAAATGGCTAATTAACCTAAATTCCGTAATTAAAGTTAGTTAATCAATCTCGGGGAATTAGTCGTCTTGTTGTTACGTACTCTCTTCCGCAGAATGCCCATCTGACCCTCCCCGTGCCACCCTCCTTGGTCCCGTCCCTCGGCCTACTCAGTGTGCCATCACCACGGCCCTGCTCTGCTTCTGAAAAGACTCGGGACCCTTGTCTCGGGACGACATTCTTGGGACTTTCTTTCGTGCCTGTACCTCATTGCACTGCGTGCCTGTTTTCCTTTCATTTATTCCTTTCCTTTCTTTCTCTTTGTTTATTCTCAGTATCTTTCTTTGTCTTGCTTTTTGTTTATTTTTCAGTTTCTTCTTCGGAGTAGCAAGCCGGCAATAGCCTGGCTGACATTTCCGGTTTATTATTTTTTTTTCACTCTATTAATTATACCCCCCCCCTCCCTCCCATCCGACCGTAGAATTCAACTGCAGAAGCGACACCTATGCTGCTCTTGTAGCTTTTTTTAAATTAAAAATCATACAAAGCTAAGTGGCTGACTTATCAGTGTAGAGTCTGGGTAAAGTGTGAGAATACCGTAAAAAAAGAAAAAGAGGAAATTAAACAAAGAAATGCCCGATTCTCTGGTCATGAATTATGTGTTTTTGGTTCACCTTTTCTGTGTCTTCCCTGGATCGTTCGACTTTGTACAGACTTTGACAATGTTTTCTAGAAGACATGTTGCGTATACGAAGTGGGGAGTCTAGTTCCGTGCATCAATTATAGAAGACATGTTTCTAGTACTAGTACCCTGGTATTACGTTGACATTGTGCGTTGCAGCCGGTGAAGCTCGCCAACGCACCCCATCCGCCCATTGCGCTCGCCTCCGCATAGTATGCTCAACGGAAAATATTCTCTCGCGCTTATCGAAAAGCCATTTTTCAGTTCTCTATGTGAAACTTGATGCGTTTTATCTACAAGATGCATACCTTACGACTGTTCTCCGTCGAACGCTTCATTATCAAAATTGGCCCTCAAAACGTCCAACTTTGCGAAAATTGTTAGGTTTAAAATCTATTGCGGCAAAAAGTACAACCCCGACGGCTTTGAAAACATGCTGTCTTCTAGAAAACGTTCCCGTGAACAGCCTCGAAATTTTCCTGATTTTCTCCCATTGCCCAAAGTATGTTTAAGAAATCGCCAAGTTTCAAGAAAAAGCGCCGAAAACCTGGGCCCTTTAAAGTGCGACTCCACCGCAAAGAATGTGGTATACCTGTAACCTTTCAGCTGTCAGGAACATGTGCACGAAATGTCTCCCTTCAAAACTGCTGGCAGTTTATTGAAACGAATTTATTATGAAGCGGGCAGGCTGGCTCTATGAAGCGTGATGTCACTGAAAGCAACACTAGGCTGACATCACCCGGCTCCTTCTCCCGGAACAAAGAACTGACGTTCTCATGTGCTTGCTTGTTATGTTATTTAGTTCACCCTCTATGTTGAATCCTATAAATATATGCAAAAAGGCGATACAGACAGCTTTATACCTGAGGAAGCGCAGCCTCCTGTACGATGAGCTTGTACACTAATAAATTCCCGAACGAGTCTTTTTGTGTTCTACGATGAAATGTTTTAAGAAGGCTCCTGTAAAGCGTGCTCTCCCGCAGGTGGAGGGTTAACAAGGGAAAGCCACCTTTACGATTCATCGGGGAAGCGTTTGACGGCAGATACGTGAATAGTCACGCTGTGACGAACAAAAGCTTCCGTGACAATCTCGCTTAAAATTGGTCGTCCTTGAGGAGAACACTATAATTGCGACTCTATAACTTGTGCGTTAAATAAGCTACAAAAGGGCGGTGTAACTTGTAAGTTACGCTGTTATCGTCCCTAAATTTCGACGTGCAAGATATAACGTCACTTACCGCATTTTGCTCCAGTTTACGGCGATGCGCGTTGTCCGCATGACGCCCACAATATGTCCTCCTGGAAATATTAAAATACTCTATTTGAAAACGTACGCATACATAACTCAAGCACACACAAAAAAAAAAAAAAAAAGAAAGAAGAAAACTTCGCACAAGAAGAAAGAAGAAAATATCCAGGGAAGAGTCGACGTCCAAGAGGTAGTAGCACAACAAGGTGCACACAGTGAAGATTTCTTGGTCTATTGCATGAGACTATAGCTTTCATGCAGTAGACGAAATGCAGCTTATACTGCATGAAAACTAGTGTCATGCAAGAAACCGAGAAAGCTTCACTGTGTACCTTGTTGTTGCACGAGAAGAAAGAAAGGCGTTGAGAAACTATTCATATCTGAATAGCTGATAAAAAAATACTGTGATCAATTACAAAACAAAGCGGTAGTAACATGAATACTAAGACCGAATGAAGAACGAACATTCATAAGTTATGTGTAACACTTCCTCTGTCTTTTTTTTTTTTTTTCGGAGGACACAGCTTCGTTTTGCATTTAAATGTTTTTCCCAGGATTATCGCAAATATTGTACCGGTTTGCGGTTTCACTGGGGTAGCAATAGAGACAGGAAGACACGCCTGTTGGAAAAACAAGCTGTCATGACTTTAGCGTATGCCAACCGAACGCAAGCGCTTTAGAATATTATGTTGTCCTTCTAGCATGACCAACATCTTCGCTGCAAACCTAGCAGGTACAGCGATATCATGTCACTTGCTATTTTTATTTACTTATTAACTTATCATTTATCAAGTTACCTGTGATAGTGACACAAAGTTTTCGAAAGCTGTGTTTCAAGAGGAGCTTCTTCTGGGTCCACATAATCGATTGAAATTAGCGGGGTACTTTGTGTTGTTCCGTAATGTAACTTTCGTGATAACTATGCTTATCGAAGATAGAAGAAGATGGTTGGTTGTTTGGTTGGATGTAGAAAAAAAGAAGGATGAGAGCCTGAATGGAATAATAATGCATCAATGTTGAAGAAGCGCTTACGCTAATCTGGCCTTTTAATGCACCCTAATGTTATCTAAACTAAGCTCTTGCGTGAGCGGTAGGAACGTGCACGCGTTTGCGTGTGTTATTATTATTATTATTATCTTTTTTTTGCGCATTTCAAAATTCACTGCAGGTCATACGAATTCTCAACAACATCGAGAGGACGTGCAAGGAGAGGACAAGCAATTCAGCGCATTCGAAGAGTCTGTTTATGAGTCTGCGTAAAACAGTTTTTGTAGTGCTCGAAGACCAATTCAACAGCGTACGGATGCAGCGAATGTAACACAGAACCATAGAAACAAAACGTCACTCGTCTGTTCTCCATTGCGTTGTTCGCAGTGCAATTGATGAAGACGCTGAATGAACCGAGTCTATTGAGCACCCACACAGGTCACATTGAAATGTCTTCCGCGTCCACTCCAACGTTTTTGATTTCTGACCAGCATCATTCTCGGCAATGCTAGAATTACAAACCAGACATGCGACTGCGCTGGCATCAAATTAAATTCCGGTCAAGCGCGGGGTCTTCCTGTCAGAAAGGAGGGCACTCGGGAAATAGCTTTCCGTGTAGAGTCGCCTAAAACAGTTTCCGGAAAAGCAATTAGAGGGCAGCAACTTTTAATTAGTGAGCTCTATTTCGCGCACGCCAGACGAACTGCAGACTTCACTCGGTTTCATTGCGGACTCTCAACAGGCTGAAGTTGCTGCAGTTAAAAGTTACCGTCTCATTTTACTTCTGTTTCAATCTTTCGCCAGCAGGTCGATCAGGCAGAAATAACATATATATATTTGATGTTTTATTGAGATAAGTAATATTGTTCAGTAGCTATTCACTACTATTTCAGCCCAAGTATACCTATCCAATCGTAGAAAGATCTGTAGCTTACCATAGCTATTCTGTAGCTAGAGATCTGTAGAAAGAGATCTGTAGAAAGATATGTAGCTAGATAGATTATCATCATAGCTTATCTAACAACAGTTGATGAGGTCTGGATACGGCCGAAACAGCTGTCCAGTGCTGGTAAGGTGGCGTTTGAATTACGAGCTATTGTATCAGCGTTGCTGGAATTGGAATTGGAAATGGAAGAAAAATATGGAGATGTTAGTCCCGACCCAGTCAGGACTGACTACTCCAAAATTAGATTAGATTAGATCAGCGTTGCTCTCTGTCTATACTGTTCTATGCTATGTACTATACGGTAAATATTCCTCCTATGCAGGTTGCTACGTGTATCTCTGCACGTATCTTTAACGTGACGACTCACGCGACTTGTCAGTAACAACCTATCACGCTTGTTCGGCATGGTAAATGAATTCAATTTCACTATTTTCATCATAAACTGGGAAAGCGAGACTCTCCGAACTGTATTGAGTGTAGTGTTGTGGGGCACGTAGAACACATCATTCTCAGTTGTCGGATATACGTTGATGATCGAAAGGTTTTAGAGGCGAGCCCCTCTCGTGTGGATTCCCGAGCCCTTCGATATCGCGATACTGTTAGGTCCTCCGACGTACTACAAGGCGCTGAGGGTAATTGAAGATTTTCTACATAAAACCGGGTTTATTGACATTCTATGACACGCTGAATGCGTGCTGTGCGTGCCCCCAGTGAATGCAACGTTTTACACTCACTTGGTTGAAACTTTTGACCTACATGTTGAACTGCATTATTTTAACGAGCTCATCTTTTTTTTTTATTCCGTGTTAGCGCCGCGAAGCAACTGTGGCTATGAGCGGCGTACAGACATGGACAGGTGGAGAGAGGACAGCAGGAAGGAGTGGGGGAACAGAGGGGTTAGTGTGCGTCCTGGGCCGACTTCAGGGAGAACTGTGCCGACATTCGTCTGGAAAGTATTCGGGAAAACCGAGGGAAAACCTCAGACAGCACAGGCGGTGACAGGATTCGAACCCGTGTCACCTCCCAGTCTCGGCGTGGAAAGCGATAATCCTAACCACTATGCCACGGGAGCTGATACGAGCTCATCTGTTTGTACTTTCTGCGTGTAAGCGTACTGGGGTAGTCAGTTCAACTTCCGTCGTAACTTACACCCCCCCCCCCTTTTTTTTTTCTTCATCACATCACATCATCAAACCTCATTGTACTGACAGGCATGCGTATTCACCGAAATTTCGGTGTAAAAAAGATGTGATGTCGCATTCGGAGCCGAGGAGACTGAAATATATCATGGTTGGGGAAAAAAGAGCAGATACCGCTCTTTATCGAAAATAGTCTACCGATAGGACCAAATGCTTTCTCGTCAACAACACGTTCCAGTGATCAATAGACATGTGCAGTGTGACTGTGTGTACCCCTAATGGCGATGGGGGTGTTTGTGATTGATTAGTCGCACGAGAGCCTATTGATCTTGATTGACAGCCGGCCCTTTTCATCTTTAATGGCATTAAGAGGCATTATGGGAGGAAGGCAGAGACTTTGAGTCAACGGGCCAACCCACATACGCGAAAGCACTGAGCTGCCACGACAAAAATGAAGAAAGAAGGAAGTCACTGAAAAGGTTAGCCAGCTGTAAGACTCAAACCCACATCTTCTGGATTACCGGTCCAGGGCTCTACCAAACCTCTTCAGTGACTTCCTTCCTTCCTTCCTTCTTTCTTCGTTAATTTCGAGGCACTTGAGGCTTTGTATGTATTTGTCCCTTCCATGTGTTCCAGCCTGAGAACATGAATTGCCATCACGACAGCGCCTGAGATCTAGACATCCGGTTGAGAAAGGAAGCCGGAACGGTTACACGCCCTAGCGTCTTGGCAACGAATATAAAGGATGTGTCAGAGAGAACGGCATAAACCAAGGCAAGCTGGGCGGCCAACTGCATGATGATAAACCGGAGCGATGGGCAAGGTTACATACAGGACAAACGCACAACAGCTCAACTGAGCTATTGCGTGCTTGTCCTGTTTGCGACTTTGCCTTTCTTTAGAATGTGTGTTTAGAAGAATGTGCCTTGCTTTACTTTGTTGAGTGAGTGTAAACTTCACGAGGCTTTCGAAACAACCTTCTTTGAGCTCCCCTTCTTTTCAGACAGTAATGGTGACCGTCTGACAGAAGAATAAGTGACACTTAAGCACACAAAATTGATGCAGGGGCTCGCCACTGCGGCATTGCTCATAATAGCGTGTCATAGTCGTTGAACGACCTGTAAAGTTTGCTTTTTCTTTTTCACATAGACACTATATTATTTGTTTATTCGAAAGATAAAGAATCGATAAAGAAGTGCCGGCCCACAGTTGAGGGCCGAGGCAGGTGAAAACATAATCAAACTCACACAAGATAAAATATAACAAGTAAAAAGCATTCAAACGAAAAATGATCTAACATCAACTAGTCGACTGAATTCATGAGATCCAGAAGGGCACTAGTGAAGGCCGCCGAAATTGGAATACCTGTCGAACTTTGAGGCAACTTGTTCCACTCTCGGTTAGTACGAGGGGGAAAAAATTAATGAGTCCTCTTTCTTTTTTTTTTCTTTTTTTGCACCGAAACTTGCAAATCAGCTTATCGTGTTTCTGCCTTGTGTTACGACACTGGTCTCCTCTCTACCCTATGATCTGCCTGCGTACCTGTGTGTGTGTGCGTGTTTGTGTGTGTTGTGGTTTTGCCTACTGTCCTGATGTCTTACTGACTCCACTGCCTATCGACCCTATTTAGCATCGTTCATCACCTCATCATCAGGACACATCTCATCCTGCCCCATTGTGCCTTGGGGTAGTGGGCCGCACCTTACCTGGCGAATTTCCCCATTCATTATGATTAACTTATTTGTTGTTGTTGTTGTGTTACGACTCTTATTGTACTTTAGATAGTCAGCGAATTTTAAGTCCCGTTTTCCCATGTACTATACTAGGAAGTTTGGGCGCCGGGCAAGCTGGTGAAGATACCTGATACATCGTACAACGACGAAATCAATCCGTAATGGAAGGTGTCACTGTTCCAGGAACTGACAACAGAACAAGAAGGTCCCCTTGTTGAGGCAACAACAAGAATAGGACGGAATAGAAGTAAGTAAAAAGCAAAATTGAAACGTAAGTCGTGCTGGTGCGAGCAGCAGTTCCAGGACGCTTGCTGTGTGAAATCACTGAATGGTTTAAAAGAGGTTCGCGTTGCTTTACAAGTTTATTTTGTTTTCATGTTATTATATGTAGTAACATTACTCAGTGGAGTTGGTACGGCCGTATTTACTTTTGTGTATTTGCGTATTCCTGCACAGGTGTCCTCCTAGTTGAGAGAGCCATGCCATATGCGGGAAGCCCTTCAAATTAGCCTTCTTAGAACTCCTTTTCTTTCTAGGCAATAATGATGACCCTCCGACAGAGGTATGAGTGACTCTTAAGTGGACAAGGGTTGGTTCACGGGCTTACAACCACTGATAATCGTGTGTCCTATAATCGTAGACCAACTCGTAAAGTTGGATTCCCCTCATAAAGACTCTGCATGAGGTAGAGTACCCTTTACAGGAGTCACGTTCGCAACATGTGATACGTTAGATTTAGAATTAAACCCGTGGCTCTGCTCGATGATTCTTTGTACGATATGAAGGGAGCGAAGGGCGCTGTCTACAGCAGGAGGCCCTCGTCGGGACTACCAGCTGCTCCGCAATTTTTATACGTAGAAGATGTGCGCGGCTCTAGTTGATCTTGACATTAAACTACTTCGCCGCCAAACGAAACGTGATGAAAAATGAAACGAGGTACTACGTTGTGTAGTCTTTGAGGTGAAACATACTACCCATGAATAGGTCAAAGTGACAGCATTTTTTCTTAAGAAGCATCAAGATGAGAGACCGTGGCTGCCCAAGGGAGCAAAAAAATACAAAAAAGAAAATACAGGACGGTTACGGTTGTGTTACGCGAATTTCACCGGTAGCCCTTGTGTGTGGATACGTTCATCGCTGATGTATGCAGAACTACTTTAGAGTGACGAGTACTGCACTCAGCGATGCTAATGCAGCTACCACACAACGCTAGCATAACGCACGTAGAATTCTTAACGTGAAGACGTAAAATTACGTCTACCCTCGCGTTTCATTTTAATGTCATTTAAGCTTACATTGGCGTAAATGCAATACAGTAAGTTGCAGTGGCGCTGTAAAAGTCAGTTATAGTGAACTTAGTGCGCAGGTCACAAACCTCGCGTGTTAGTGAAGCAGACTGTGCGCAGAATGCTTTGAGTTTCAATAACGTAAAAACCCGAGACTATAGGGGACAAAAAACGACAACACAGACAAGGTCTCAAGGCCTTTTGTCCCCTAATGTCAGTTTTTTTTAATTTATGAATCTATACCACCAGCTCGCTTGCTACCTTTCTATCATCTCGTTACTGAATTTCAAGTTCGTGATCCTGGAATTCTTTCCATCCGAATTCAAAACAGAGCTTATGTGTAAGAGAGAAACTGATGTTCTGAGGCTGGAACAACATAGAAGGGACAGATACAAACAAAGCCTCAAATTTCCTAAGAAATCAACGATGAAAGATGAAAGTCACTGAAAAGGTTAGCCAGCTGTAGGGTGGGTTCCAGATGATGTGGTGGTTCCAGATGATCCAGAAGATGTGGGTTCGATCCCTACGGCTGGCTAACCTTTCCAGTGACTTTCATCGAGCTTATGTGTGCATGGCAATAACGCTCGCGTTCCTCTGAAGCATAGAGTAAGCTTCACTTATTCGCTACTAGATCGACCTATAGGGGGCGACACTGTCACCATTCTAGTGTGGATAACACGTGGGCCGATGTTCGGATTTGATGGTTCTTTTTTCGTGATTCTTGTGTATATTCGCCGGAAGATCACTTGTGCCGCGATGGTACGCTACTATTCGGTTCCCCCTACGGCACTGAACGCGGAATAAACGTGTAAAAGCAGACGACGCGTCCACGCTGCGATAGTTCTCTGTTCTCCGCAGCGCGCCGGCACCGTTGTATCTCGGAGCGAATACTTGTTTCTCCTTCTGGCTTCCTAGCGTCGACAAAAATAGTCCCGGATAAAGAAGGAGGGCATGCACTGAGTGGAACAAATGGTAATTTACGAAGGGGGGATATGTTTATTAAAGATAGAGAGAGGGGTAAAGGTCAGACAGGCCAAGGCCAACTTGCTATTCCCAAAAGAGAAAAAAAAGAAAAACAGAGAAAGAAAGAGAAAAGAGAAGCAGAAAAGGAAAGAGAAAGTGGCAGGGGACGATGGAAAGCAAGACAGGCGATCGGCTAACAAAAGCACGTGTGGAAAAACATTCCAAGGCGCCTTATATAATGCATGGGTTGTACACGTGTTAGAGGTGAAGAAAAGGCATCAAGGCCGTGCGCTTACATGTAATGTCTGAGCAACGGGTAGTGTAACGCGTACTGTAACGGGTACTGAGTAACGGGCCTCGGGTAATGTTACGTGTAATGTCTCGCGTGAAAGCCCGCTAAAAGCTCCGTTACAAAAGTGAACCACTTTGCAACGTCCCGGTACGGTACACGGCACGATAATTCAAAACGGTATCACGATACGCGAGACTGACGCTGTTCGGGGTTTTGGTACACCGTGGAAGGAGACGGTACAGTCAAATAGTGGGTTTTAGTGAACCAGTTTGCAACGTCCCGCTACGGTGCATGGTACGATAACCCGAAACGATATCACGATACGCGAGACTGATGCTGTTGACGCTCTAGCACACCGTGGAAGGACACGGTACGGTTAATTGTCGTCGTAGCGTTCCCGCGTGGCAAATCTTCGAACCCTGGACCGTGAAGCCTTTCGATGTTGCACCATTAAGGAGCTCGGATCCTTAAGTATTACCCTATTACTCGAGGAGATCCGTACCGGAAGTACGCTAGCAGGGCTCCGATTGCGTCGCGCATGCGCCACGAGACGAACGCCGTACCGGGTATCGTATCGGAGATGCAAAAACGATCGACTAAAAGTCCCTAAAGAGGGAGAGGAGAGCCTCTTTACTTCCCCTTGGTGTCACCATTCAACGGAGACACTATAAGGAGACTGTTCCCAAGCAACGCAACATCTCGGACGAATGTTGGCCCAAGTTTGGACCAATATTGGCAATATCGGCTCAATATTGGACCAATATTGGGCCGAGATGTTGTGCTGCTTGGGTTCGTGTGACGCGAAGTGGATAAGAGAGAACTCAAAATGCTGATTCTAGTAAAGTACGGCAGACGACACCAATACACTTAAGAGTGAATTGTTACGGACGTCAATATCGGGGAAAAGAGGTGTGTGTCGGGGGATGGGGGAGGGTGAAGAAACTTTTATTGTGCGCCGTGAGAAGTCAACAAGGGAACTTTGACGATACTGACCGCCGTTCAGTGTCTTCTGCAAAAACCAGACGCGGCAGGCGACCGTCGAGCTGCTTGAAGCTTCGTAGCTTACATCGTAAGCGTACGAAGAAATTAACGATGAAAGATGAAAGTCACTGAAAAGGTTAGCCAGCTGTAGGACTCGAACCCACATCTTGTGGATTACCGTTCCAGGGCTCTACCAATTGAGCTAAGGTAACGCGCCTTCCCAGCGACTTCCAGGGTGCGTCATCTGAAGGCACAAACCAGTCACTCTCTCTCACTCATCCTCCTTTCACTCTTACATTTTTGCTCACTCATACACACATTCATACGACAGGGACCAACGCAGGCGGCACCTGTTGAACATGAAAGATCCGACCGTATGAATGTGTGTTTGAGTGAGCAAAAATGTAAGAGTGTAAGGAGAATGAGTGAGAGAGAGTGGCTGGTTTGTCCCTTCAGATGACGCACCCTGGAAGTCGCTGAGAAGGCGTGCTAGCTTAGCTCAATTGGTAGAGCCCTGGACCGGCAATCCAGAAGATGTGGTTTCGAGTCCTACAGCTGGCTGACCTTTTCAGTGACTTTCATCTTTCATTGTTAATTTCTTAGGCAATTTGAGGCCTTGTATGTATTTGTCCCCTCTATTTTGTTCCAGCCTCAGAACATCAGTTCTTTCATGTTCTTTCAGCGTACATAGCTTCGTACATCGCCTTTGCGTACGTAAGGGATAGTGTTGATGGTTCTACGTACGCCCGTAACAGAAAGAGAGCTTCGCGCAGTGCGCAGAACCACCCTTACGTACGCCGTCGCCTTTGCGTACGATGCACTACTACCATCTAATATGTTTTAGTCAGGAAGCAAATTTTTGTGAAGATAATTTATTTTACGAGTTCACCAGTCAGACGCACAGCATAGATATTAACGCATGTTGTATCTTCTAAGAAAAAACTACGTCCGCCACCCTAATACAGGCAGTATTAACGTCTCCCTCATCAATAGACCTTACGTGGCGTTTGAGTTAAATACACCACCAGATACCGCAAACATACTGCTAGATGAAGCGTGCTTTCGAGAACATCTCGCTTTAGCGTCTCTGGATAAATCTTCATGCAATCTTCATTACCCTCAATAATGCACCCTACAGCTCAAGTTCTAGCCTTCGCCCTCCGAGATAGTGCTGATCCAAGTTTAACTCTTGCTGCTATTGCGTTAGGAGCTGCCTCCAAGATGAACAAAGCTCGCTTGAACTACCCGTTGCATGCCGTGCAGTGCTGAGTCATACCCCTTCTCTCATCTATTTCCTCCTTCTCGCGAACGAATGTTTCGCGAAGAATCTGCTTACGTTGTCTCCGAGAGTGCACTGCCCTTAAGAAGGATCTAGATGCCTGAGGGTGCGAGGGGTTGCGCTAATGGGACGCCGTTGTTCTTCTAGTTGCAGTCTGCGTGGTCCATGAAGAAGCGCTTACAACAACAACTAGAAAATTATGAAGACGTGTGGGTATTCCACTGGGCCTGTGCGGTACCCTACCCCACTGCACGTGGAACAGTACGTGAACAGAAGGCGCTGACGTAGGATATTCAAAGGATTTCCACGTGTCCCAGAAAGGTGGACCCATAATTGCTGGTGGCTGCAATGATGTCTGGACAGGCTTCATGAGGAACACTGTACGTGTAGAAACGCGTAGGATACCGGCACCGAGAACAGAGCTCCGCGCGGACCGACTACTCCGGGCCCGACTCATCGCGGGCGCGTCGAAAAATGACGAGGACCCGGGTCTTCTTCTTTTTATGCGACCCGGCCCGGTGGCACAGTGAGTAGAGCCCGGCCAGGCCAGGCCAGGCCCGGCCGGGTGACTCAGCGAATACAGCCCGGACTAGCGTCTCCAGTTGTGGCTTAGGCCTTCCTAGCGCTAATCAAATTTACAAGTGAACTTATAAGAAGAGGACGCATGGTTACAAACATTCCTTTGGTTTAACAGCGCGAGGCCAAAGTCCAGAACGCACGCGCGCAATCGCATTATCGTTGGTAACCTAGAACGCCATAACCCGCCATAGTTAGACTACAACTTTTTGTGCAAGTAGAGGATGGTGTGGACGGACTCCTTCTTACATTCGCTAGGCCTCTCATCAAGCTTCGCGAACGTGATTGTGAAACGTACCAGCGCTGCAACTTGTTCCTGTTGGTAAGCGTTCATCGTTCCTCGAAGGAACAGTGATTGTGAAAGGAGTGAGGATTCATGAGCAATGCGAAGTGTCTTTGGGAAGGTTCTAGAGGGTCGAACCATACGCATAACGTAGTGGCCTCTGTTTGTTTTTGCAAATATATGCGCAGGAATAACGCGAGCACGTGGTCATGTGAACAAATAGTCCTGCATTGTATGCAATTAGCTGCGTGATTCGGCCGGGCTTCGTTTTCGGCAGCTTGGTCGGGCTATAGGGCCAGGTGAGATCCCGTGGCGATGAGTACGGACCGGTAAATTCATGCACGTGAAGTCCACCGTCGCTTTGTCGCTTGAGTTACTTATGTGCGCCTCAGAGAATTAGTTTGCAGGCGAAGCAAAGCTCTTCTTCACTATGCTGCAGGGGCCTGCGTTGGCTCTGGAGATCACATGCATTATTCGTAGCTCCATTGCTGTACAGTTACGAGCTCTCAAAATCAAAAGCGCAAGTACGTAGAACAAGGAGCTTGTATGAAGCTGTTGCAAAGAAATATTGTTTCCGTGCTTCCCCCTGTACTCCGTGCGGAACCTGCTATTCTGGTTCATTGGTCACACATCGTTGTTTGCTTGTGCCATGAGCACTTTACGGCAAAATCAGTTAAATGCCATTTTTATGCTGCCAGTGATCACATGAAGATATAACAGTAACTGCAGTTAAACACACACTAGCAATAAAGCTTTTGTTCAGAGTACACATGCAAACAATGGGTCTCAAATGATGAAACATAAACAAAACAAAACAAAAAAATGAGGCTATCCGCAGCAATGTCTCTACAGTTGTTTTCGGGTCTCCCGCGACATTGGCGCGTCTATTGAGCCTCCGGCTGTTGCTTCCTGCCCTCGCTTTCCTTCGTTTTCGTTGGAAACGCTGTTCCATCGTTGTGAGGGTGGTAAGTGGTCCGTGCACGGAACAATGACACTGGGCACAGCGCTAAAACATTTCCATTACCGAACAGCGGCGCGGTACTGACCTCGTTTCTTCTAACGGCTTTCACAACACAGAAAGGGTTCAGTGCGGTAAGCGCACGTTTTAATGCCCGGAGATTATCCGCACGAGAACATGCATTAGAAGCGTTCGTTTGGTGAAGTTGCGCTTTGTACTAAATTAGAAAGTACCTACGCTACGATGCACCGCTTGTTACAAAAAGTAATCTAATCGTAACTATGTGCAAGTCATTCGGGCACTTACAATTATGCGTGTTTCGTTCTCTCTAACGGTACAGCTTGAAGGCATCCGGAGACCTGTACACGGTCAAACGCAGTCTTGCGCAGTCTTGTGACGCTGGAGATTTGCATCACCGTATCCATTGATGGGCAGTACGAAGTACGAAGTACTCAAGTGCTACTTTAAGTACATTTCCAATTGTGTACTTTGTAATGTATTTTAGGTACTCTTGTCTAGTATTGTCCCATCAAGTACTGAAAAAGCAATGACAAGGAACGACAAGTGGAGGAAAAAATTAAGAATAGTAAGCAAGCTTTCTTGCTAGAAGCATTATTTTTGAACAAGAAAATAACTTCCTGTCCCTTTTCATAGTATGCCAAGAGATGTAAGGATGAAAATCGGGAAATAAATCTAATTTCCAGTAGCACGGCTGGTTGCCTGAGCAGAGGTAAACGGAGTTTATATATCGCGACAGCTCGCGAGACCGATGTTCTCTTGCCAAATGAGGTGACATGTCCAGACCACGCCTTCTCGTTTTTTCGTCTGCTTGTTTTCGCCGCAGTTTCCTTCTTCTTCTTTTTTTTTCACATCGCTTTGATTCGCCGACGCTCGCGTCATTAAGACTATTAAAAGTTAAACGTGATGAGCTGCGGAAGCGTCGAAATGAGAGGAAACGCGCGCTCCACCCCAAACAGCACAATGTACTGAAAGTCGAGTGCACTATAGGGGTGGACGGGTAGGCGGAAGGCCTTGAACAGGCTCGTGAAACTAAGGAACATTGATAAGACACATACCGTCCACCCCTATTGCACTCGACTTTCAGTACATTGTGCTGCTTGGGACTAGATGTCCTCCCTACAAAGGGCCGCCCAGGGCGTTGAGGTGTGACCAGCATCTCCTTGTGTCCCGGCTGCCGCTCGGTGGAATGATGATGATGATGATGATGATGATGATGATGATTAGGGTTTTTCTGGCGCAGCGACTACAAAGGTCATAATGCGCCAAACCATGGTTATGAACACAGATAAAGCTCGGTGGAAACTTCCCTGTGGAGACGTTTTTAGTGATCAGTACCTTTGATGTACGACGACATCTTTCGGGGTAGCAGCCATTCTTTTCTTCGTATCCCCATATTTTGCCCCGTAGTGATTCGTTCGAGCACAGGCACTCTAACGAGATATTTGTACGTACCCGAGTTGTAAGCAGAGAAAGATTGACGCAGAGTTTTTTTCCCTAGCTTCAACGAACAAAATAATCTCATTTCGAGCGAAACGGATTTCGTTGTTGCTTTCTTGACTGTTGTAGTGAACAGCAACCTGCTTCTTTGCCTGTTGAGAAATTGAAACCGTTTTTACGAAATCGGAGTCGCGTGCATTCTACCAGCGTTAAAATGACCGCCGTGCGTTTGAATGAACCTTTGGTTATCCAATATCGTCGAGCACATTTACGTTGAAAGCTTACTTGGCCTCGGGATGAAATTTTTCGCGGAAGGATAAGAAAAAGTAAATGTCGGATGATATCACGTATATATTAACCCACGACTGGAAAAGTGTTCTGTTCCTGGTTCTACCCTCAATATCCTGAATGGAAGGACACATATCAAAAAAAAAAAAAAAAAAGAAAGAAGAAGAAGAAGGAAAGGAAGGAACTCTCAAGAACACGCCACCGCTTGCCTAACTTCAGTTCAAGGAGGTTGGGGAAATGTGATGAGCGGCTAAATGCAGCCAAACAAACAAAGAACAAACAGAATAAAGCCTCTGTCTTCCCTCGCACAGTCTACATGTTCATGAAGTTCGTTGTTATCAATTAAACGTCTTGCTGGTTTTGAGCCTTCGTGCTTGTGGTTGTTTACGTGTCTTGCCCATCGCTCAGGCTTGCCTATCAGGAAACAGAATAAAGACATTGCCGCAAGTTGCTGAACGACTGTAGGATGCAAGCTACACCTGTCGTAGGCTATAGTCGTGGGTAGCTTCGCCCTCAGTCTGAGAATAACTTCTAGTATCATGATGAAATTTGACAGAATCCCGAGACAAGGGCAAGCACAGACGATCATAAACTCGGGGTTCAGTCAGATTTCATCATGTATCACCAGTTAGCCTGTATTTTGACTCCTATTCTGGCGCCCTTCCTATTCACGTGGCTTGTTGCCCACGTATTAAACCTTTACATTCACACACCAGCGGCGACACAAAGAAAGCGTTCCATGGAACTTTCCCACAGACTTCTGGCGGCCAGGAAGTGCTAACCCACGAACATGACGACTATTACCTTTCTCGCAGACTTCTGTGGCAATCGGGACTACTTCTACACACGATACACTTATATACAGACAGCATGGGGCGACACTGAGAAAAAAATTCCTCATTATGGTCTGTTTACTGAAACTTGAATCTCATGCAGAGTAATTGCCCCTTCCCCCCTGGCTTCCAGAAACGCAGGGTTTCTGAGCCAAGAGAATGTAGGTGCGGGTGCAGTTGACACACCACCACTCCAAACGTTCTGCCCTGCTCCCCCCCCCCCTCCCCTACGGGATAAAAACCTTGCGGTGCTCCTAGCCGCGCTGCTCTGACTCACAGGTGACATTAAATTGGAAGACTGAACAGCATAACATCGGTTGCTCATCATACTCAGCTCCGCTTACTGCTGCGTTCTATATCTTTTATTCATTATCGGAAGCGCATTCATGGAAGAATCGCGCTTGGAAAATAATCCATCGTGAATGACATTAATGTTTCAAACAGATATTGGGTGTTTTTTTACAGTCACGCGCGTTTCCAAGTGATTTACTCGAACTCTAATTAAATGTTGCGTCAAGACTGCGCGCCGAGACTTGTTTGCGACCTTCTTTGATCCGGTGTCGCCACGTGGATATAAAGCGGTGTAAGTGACGCGGCAGAAAACAGCCGGATAACGAAGCGACGAATGGAGTCAACATGGTCCTATGCTTGAAAGAGCCCACGTGGGGGAGGGAGAAGGGGAATATGTTCATTATGAAAATAAAAAGGAGGGAAAGGTTAGCCTGATTGTGGGAGGGGGGGGGGGGCTTGTGGGATGCCTCTGTGTGCTGGCTGTGGACTTCAGCAAATCACTTGACTTTCTTGAGGGATTCAGGTCTTATGAACAGCCTGTGAACTCCAGTCGTGCAATCTCATTCTTCAGTGCCCCACTCTCACCCTCAACGCATTAACGTCATGCTTTTCTTTTAAAGTCGTCATCTGTAATCCATCTCATCATTCTTTCACCAGTTAACCAAGCAACACAATGTACTGAAAGTAAAGTGCAATAGGGGTGGCCGGTATGCGTCTTATCAATGTTCTTTACTTTCAGAATTCTGTTCAAGGCCTTCCACCTACCCGTCCACCCCTACTGCACTCGACTTTCAGTACATTGTGCTGCTTGGGATATAGTCATCTTTTTTTGTTGTTATCTTTGTCTTTAAACTATTTCATCCTTCTTTCATGCTAGTTTATCGTGTATTTCCTAATTATTTTATTTTTCTTTTTTATTTATCTTATTCTTCTTTCATTTCTTTTCTTTCTTTGCGGAATTGCAAGCCGACGTGCCGCTTGGCTGACCTATCCCCCGTTTTTTTCCCCTTTCGTCTAATAAATATATCCCCCCCCAAGAAAAAAACACTTGTCGAAAGCTGCGGGAGGTAAGACAACAAGCCGTAAGCTGTTATCGCATATGAAATATGGAAGGTTCCATGCTGAGTCAAAATCGGTTAAGGAAATTGGTGTTCGGTGGGTCATTAACGAGGCACCTTTACTCTGCATGAGATTCAAGCTTCAGTAAACAGACCATAATGAGGAATTTCTTCTCAGTGTTGCCCCATGCTGTCTGTATATAAGTGTATCGTGTGTAGAAGTTGTCCCCTTGCCACAGAAGTCTGCGAGAAAGGTAATAGTCGTCATGTTCGTGGGTTAGCACTTCCTGGCCGCCAGAAGTCTGTGGGAAAGTTCCATGGAACACTTTCTTTGTGTCGCCGCTGGTGTGTGAATGTAAAGGTTTAATACGTGGGTAACAAGCCACGTGAATAGGAAGGACGCCAGAATAGGAGTCAAAATACAGGCTAACTGGTGATACATGATGAAATCTGACTGAACCCCGAGTTTTCGACAAGTGTTTTTTCTTGGGGGGGATATATTTATTAGACGAAAGGGGAAAAAACGGGGGATAGGTCAGCCAAGCGCAGCGTCGGCTTGCAATTCCAAAGAAAAGAAATGAAAGAAGAATAAGATAAATAAAAAAGAAAAATAAAACAATTAGGAAATACACGATAAACTAGCATGAAAGAAGGATGAAATAGATTAAAGACAAAGATAACAAAAAAAAAAGATGACTATATCCCAAGCAGCACAATGTACTGAAAGTCGAGTGCAGTAGGGGTGGACGGGTAGGTGGAAGGCCTTGAACAGAATTCTGAAAGTAAAGAACATTGATAAGACGCATACCGGCCACCCCTATTGCACTTTACTTTCAGTACATTGTGGTGGTGGTGGTGGTTGGTAAAATAACAAGGGGAGGTTGAATTCGCGCAAGCGAATTCTGCTACCCCAAAAAAAAAGAAAGACGGTATACCCCAAAGCAGAAAAGAAAAAAGAAAGGAAACGGTACGATTGCACCACAGAATGTGCGAGCGCACCGCAAAAGCTCACCGGGGTGAGCGTCTCGACCGCGACAACGCATTCACATCCGCCGTAATGTGTACATTGTGTTGCTTGGGTAACTGGTGAAAGAATGATGAGATGGATTACGGATGACGACTTTAAAAGAAAAGCATGACGTTAATGCGTTGAGGGTGAGAGTGGGGCACTGAAGAATGAGATTACACGACTGGAGTTCACAGGCTGTTCATAAGTCCTGAATCCCTCAAGAAAGTCAAGTGATTTGCTGAAGTCCACAGCGAGCACACAGAGGCCTCCCACAAGCCCCCCCCCCCCCTCCCACAATCAGGCTAACCTTTCCCTCCTTTTTATTTTCATAATAAACATATATTTCCCTTCTTCCTCCCCCACGTGGGCTCTTTCAAGCATGTTGACTCCATTCGTCGCTTCGTTATCCGGCTGTTTTCTGCCGCGTCACTTACACCGCTTTATCTCCACGTGGCGACACCGGATCAAAGAAGGTCGCAATCAAGTCTCGGCGCGCAGTCTTGACGCAACATTTAATTAGAATTCGAGTAAATCACCTGGAAACGCGCGTGATTGTAAAAAAAAACACCCAATATCCGTTTGAAACATTAATGTAATTCACGAGGGATTATTTTCCAAGCGAGATTCTCCCATGAATGCGCTTCCGATAACGAATAAAAGATATAGAACGCAGTAGTAAGCGGAGCTGAGTATGATGAGCAACCGATGTTATGCTGTTCAGTCTTTCAATTTAATGTCACCTGTGAGTCAGAGCTGCGCGGCTAGGAGCACCGCAAGGTTTTTATTCCGGGGGTGGGGGAGCAGGGCAGAACGTTTGGAGTGGTAGTGTGTCAACTGCACCCACACCTACATTCTCTTGGCTCAGAAACCCTGCGTTTCTGGAAGCCAGGGGGAAGGGGCAATGGCCCCCCCTTGCCCCTCCCGTGACGGCGCCCGTAAGTGCGGCGTTGATGTACCGAGTGATGTACTGAGTCTAGTTGCGAGTGATGTACCGTGCCATGTAGCGCGCGATGTACCGAGTGATGCAGAGGTTTACCTGGCGGCATGTTCAAAGGTGCAGCGGTGTGTCAGGTGTGTGAGTATTGTTTGACGTGTACTCTAGTGATGCACGACCTTTCTCGTGAAATTAAGTTGAATGTACTAAATGTGAGCTGAAGCCCGTCCTCGAGATACCAATGACGGTAATCGAGGGGGAGTCTTTTACTTCTGCAGTGAACACCACTGAGGGTCCACTAATTCGATTCCCCCAATTATCGTCGTGCTCTCCTTTAAGACACTTCAGGTCACTTGGCTCCCTGTGGATCAGGTACGGCGGCTAAAAACCAAAGAGGAACACAACGGTTACACTCGTGTAAGCGTTAACAATTGCGGAGTTGGGGAGCTGACCTGTTTACATTTCCCGCATGCGCTCTAAGACGGTGTTTCAAACAACGGAAAGTCTGGCCGACAAACCTGAAGCCACAAACCAAAGGCGCCGATTGTTCTATGTACCAATTACGTAACGCCGTGTAGACATACGCATGAGTCGCAACACTTGCTGCAGACAGAAAGTACACGGTGCGGTAAGAAAACCTCAAGCGACTGAAATGATCGAACGTTTATCGGAAGGGAGACCGTGCGTCGCGGGCCGACTTCATAGGAAACCGAGCCGACATATGCCTTACAGCGTATGGGGAAAACATCCAGACAGCACTGTATGATGAGGAAACGCAGCATGGTTGCCAATGAGCGCTGCTTTCCCTATCTCCCCTTTCTTTTCTGTTTTTCCCTAGTAAATACATCCCCTTCCCACCCAGTGTGAGGCGATAACACTGAACGTATATAGTCAATACATTTGTTATATGTACATGGTTGGCAACAGCACTATTCTTTTATTGTTGTGCAAGAGCGCATAACGTGCTCTGTGGGATATAACATTAACGGATTTCTCTCATTTTGAGGAACACTTCGGCGCCCTCCGGAAGTCTTTGCTACTGTCTCCTTAAACAATGCTGAGAAGACATTTACGTAATTAAGCGTATTAACTAAAACCACCTTCTGTCTTCTCAATTCAATTCATTTAGTGACTGGAGCGGTATGCTTCCGGCGGCCACAGCGCACGGCCGTATCGATCGACAGAAGAAGAGGTCGTTTGCTGTAAGCAATACGATATGCTTCGTAACGGCCTCCACAGTTTTGGTTGTATTTCCACCCCGGCTTTCATCATGTCTTACGCTAGCAGGTTTACAATAGGACAAAAGAATGAAAGCAATAAGGATGCAACTGAATACAATATCTCCCTTTTATTTTTTTTCATCAACATCAACGTCAACAACTGGGTGTCCCATTACGAAAGCCCGTTGTAATGATCTTTGTACCGAATGCAACCAGAGAAGATCCTCCGAACCTCTCCATTAGTGGTTGATGCTCAACAGGTGAAAGGCGGACAGCAACCTTTTGTTCGTCTTACATGTTGACTGTGTGAGCGAAGCCTGCATGAAAGCTCCGAGAAACCGGAGCACACATATTGCAAAATATGTAGCTTCAAAGCATCTGGTTCGCAGTGGGCTTTTCGTTACATCTTATCCTATTTTCTCTCCGTCCTCTTCCTTTATTCAGGGTGTTTCACCTAACGTGAAAAATCATATTAAAAACCTACTTGTCTAAACATTGTGGGGTCAACGCTATCTAAGTTGCGAGAGATTTTCCCAGTACTTCTGAGCACTGTTATCAAAGTCAATTCGCGAGAAATTTAATTTTCCCGATTGGACTCCGAAATTTGCCAAGTGAAGATCACGTTTTGTGCGTGCGTGTGCGCGTGCGTGTGTGTTTCTTACGGAAACAGAAAATACATTCACTACTACAATGGTAATAGCCTGATCCTGTCGGGTCTCACATCTCCATATTTTTATATCTCAATCAATCAACCAATCAATCAATCAATCGCCAGAAAAATCATGAAAAAACTGTCGTTCCGAGGTGCGAAAATCACCGGCTGCGCTAAGATCTCCGAAAAAAACCTGCCCTTTCACTTTTTTTCCCCACGCTTCTATTGACAACGGACGCAACGCAAAGTTATCTGAAATGAGAGCGAGAAGGAAACAGGAAGGGACGTGTGACCGTTTCGCTTCCGTGGCATCTTGCATTACGTTGACGAAGAACTGAGCTGTTCCGACCAGTTGCTCCCCTCAAGACAACGGTTTTCGCGTTCCTTTTTCTTTTTCAGCTATTACAATTTTTTTTTTAGTTTCATGTGAGCGCCGCGAAGCAGCTGTGGCTCTAACCTGCTGGGCTTCCGTCGGACTGACAATGACTGCGCTGAAAAAATTCGTCGCGCTCTACGCTCTGGGTCCTCTATAAAGCATGATGTTCGGCTATTTTTTTCGATGGGATAGGTCCTCAATATACCTCTCAATTATCATGAATTTAAGTAAATTCGGCGCGCTCTTCAACAACAACATAGATGAATGAATGATGATGATGATGTGGTATGTTTCCCTGCGTTGAGTACAGGACCCTACCCCACTCCAAAAAGGTTCACATGAAAGGATGAAGAGGGAAGGAAAACAAAAGAAACCCCTACAGTTCTTGAAGGTGGTTCTTGGTGGGGTAAAAAGTGACTTTTACTTGTCAAATTTCCGAGTTCAGTTCGCAAAAATTTACATAATAAGGCTTATGTTACATTACATTCACAACAGGAGGTGGCAAAAACATAGCAAGAACAAACGCTGTTGACCGCATGATTCTAGTTGGCGTAGATTTTTTTAATTTTCATTATAATTCGATGACACGTTTTCTGGGACACGCTGTATATCTACAACAGGTTCACGACGCGCTCCTCGACATGCCTCATATCGCTAGGCGATACGGTAAGAGCAACTGAACGCTCAGATACAAGACAGAGTTTTAGTACATCGTACGCTATCGCCTTTGCATACGTAAGGAATAGCGCTGGTGGTTCTGCGCAAGCCCATAAGAGAAAGAGATCTTCGCGAACCACGCTACCCTTACGTACGCAAACGCGATAGCGTACGATACGCTAGAACTCTCCATAGACCTGTTTCACAACGGCCTCTGCGCATGCGCATGACCTTTATGCGCTGGAGAGGATTATATCCGTCTTCCGGCCGGGCACCGGGATTCGAACCCAGGCACCTCCCAGTCTCGACATGGCATGGCCAGCACACATTGTTCCTATAGCCGCTTAAATCATTCAACTTTAACGGTGCCCTAGCCGTCCAGCACCTCATTAGCCTTTGCTACGCTCCTTAACGACTGGCCTCAGTGAATTAATATGTTTATGAGAATCTCCGTAAGCATAGTCACGACGAGTTAACGTAGATGGCATGTGTGTTCGTCCGTCCCCTCAAAATTGTTTCTTCCCTCAAGCTCTGCTCTGAATACGAACCCTCGAGCCGAAATGGTAATTGCAGTAAAGCGTGTCGTCGCACCGATGAAATTGAGCAGAGACTCGGATACAATAATACGGAAAACTCTTCTGGGAAATGAAGCTCGGAGAGTGGCGTGCTTTGGATTGACCTGCCGGGGAACGAGGAGCACCACTATAATGCTAGTTTTAAAAGCTATATTGAAAAGTGAGGAAGAAGGGGAGAAAAATAATGAATGGGGGACGGGAGTGTACCACCGTAGCCTGGCGTATAGCTGGCATTAACAAGAAGTGTAACAAAAAAGGCCTGACTTATCGTGGTTGCCCAGGCGAGTGGCGATATTGAGTTATGAACATAGCGCTAATATTAATATTGATAAAAACTTTTACGCGTTACACGAATACCAATCTCTTCCTTATTCGAGAAACTTTGTAGCGTCAACTCTCATCCCACATCCTTCATTCCCCCTCTTTTTCAGCCGAACCGAGGTGAAGGGGAGAGAAGCAACCTTCAAATTAATAGGCGGACGGGCTACCAAATGATCCACTTTTCTTTTGGTGAAACGGACAGCAATGGTACGAACACCCTAACGTATCCAAGGTACAGCAGTTGATAGCATCAAATATCGAAGAGCTCACCGTCCATTTTACGATGCTCATACACGCGAAGCCTTTCTATATTTTCACGGAAAATGTCCCAGGAATAATGGCGCACTTCACCACGATGAAGTTTGATGACTGAGTTGGACATAGAATGTGCGGCAACTACAATGGTCGTTCAAGGTTGACCGATACTTCTATTTCTTGAGATACAATGGAAAATTCGAGAAGCAGCAAACTACTTCAGATTTTCGAAGCATTCACCGTGCTCATCTATACACCGCTGCCATCGCAGTAGCAGCTCTTCGATGCCTTTGGGGTACAAAGAAGTGGGCTGGTGTCGTAGCCACTGCAGGATATCTTTGTGGAGGGCTAATCTGTGTGCAACGTCTTTTCTCCAAGGTGCTCCTTAAGGGGCCCAAACGAACCGTAATCGCTTGGGGCTAGCTCTGGGTTGTAAGAGGCATGGGGCAAAACCTCCCAGCGCATTTCGTCCGGGACTGCTGCCATGAAATTCGGCGCGTGCGGTCGGGTATTGTCATGGAGAAGAATGATCCTTCAGGACAATATCCAACGTCGTTTCTTGCCAATTGCGTTTCGCGCGGCACCCTTTAAACAACGCACGCAGAAAACGTGACCATGCAGAAAACGCAGAAACGTGACAATGCGGGTGGTAACTATGACCCGCTTGCTCCGAGAAGTTCACATAGATGACACCCCGGCCGCGTGCCCAAGACTACAGTTGCTATGGGCTCCCCAGCAGACGGCTGTATCTTGCTTTTCTTTTGCGGCGGGGACCTCTTATATCGCCATTCCATGTTGCTTCTTTTTTGTCTACCCACGTGGAATCGTTTTGACGCGCTCCGAGCGTGTGTCGCCGGTAAGCCGCTATAGGATACGACGCGTATGTGAGAAAGGTCCATTTGCATGGCTGTTGACATAGCCTTTCGCGCCGTGTGCAGAACCACCAACGCTATTCCTTACGTACGCTGTACTAAAACTCTCTAATGAATCAGACTGCGTAACAGTACTGGGTGCGTCATGAGTAGGGTCATTCCCGTAAACCTTTTACATATAGCACAGTCCTGCCCACCTGGATTGATTATAACAAGAATCATGCCAGCCTCGCTTAAATATCATTTGACGCACTGGAGCAAGAAGGCACGGTCTTAGAATGAAGTGGACATGACTACTGCACTCACTTCGTTCTACGTCCTTGTCTTCCTGCTGCAGAGCGTCAAATCATAAGTTGGTACCAACTACCCCGGCTTGTTTTTATAGTCGTTTAAATCATTCAATTGTAACATAGCATTAGCCGGCTATAGTACCACATTGCCTTTTACCACGCCTCTTAATGACTGGCCTCAGGCTATTAATATGTTTATGGGAATCACCGTAAGTGTAGTCACGACGAGTTAACGAAGGTGACATTGGTGACTTGGTGTGTTCGCCCGTCCCCTCAAAATTGTTTCTTCCCTCAAGTTCTGCTCTGAATACGAACATTCGAGCGGAAACGGTAATTGTAGTGAAGCGTGTCGTAGCAACAATGAAATTGAGCAGAGACTCGGATACAATAATGCGGGACACCCTTCTGGGAAATGAAGCTCGGAGAGTGGCGTGCTTTGCATTGATCTGCCAGGAAACGAGGAGCATCACTAGTGCCAGTTTTAAAAGCCATATTAAAAAGTGAGGAAGAAGGGGAAAAATAATTAATGGGGGCGGGAGTGTACTACCGTAGCCTGGCGACGTAGAATCTATGAATAGCTGGCATTAGGGCATAGGTTGCCCATACCTTGTAAGAAGTGTAACAAAAAGGGCCTGACTTATCGTGGTTGCCCAGGCGAGTGGCGATATTGAGTTATGCAGATAGCGCTAATATTAATATTGATAGAAATTCTTACGCGTTACACGAATACCAATCACCTTCACATCTTGCTTTTCTTTTGTGGCGGGGATGTCTTATGTCACCATTCCACGCTGCTTCTTTTTGTTTCTGGGGTGAAATGATGCATCCAGGTTTTATCACATGTGATGATTGATCGAACATATTGTGTCCCCCTCTGATTGAAATCGGTTCAGAAGCTGCTCAGAGACTGCCATGCGCGCTCCTTTCTGGTCACAAGGTGGGTGTCGAGCACAGATTATGCGCTTACTGCGGAACAGTAAGTGCTCGTGAATGATTGTCTCCACTAATATTTTCACTGGACTGCAATGTCGCGAACTGCTACTCGCCAGTTCTGAGGGTGGCTTGCTCAACGCCTGCGATGTTCACTAGCGTTAACTGCAGCCGGACGAACATGTCCATGTGGTTCATTCGTCACTACATTCCGTTCTTCGCCGAACTGTCTGCACCATTATTAGACTCTTCCCGTTGACACCGTTTGTTCCCCCATACTGTGCCTATAGTATTTGCAAAATCTCAGCTGGTTTCACGTTCTCCTTCACAAGGAACTTGATTATGCGTCGCTGTTCCGCGGCTACAGACACACGGATTGCCGCCATGATAGCTGCCGCTCCTTCACGTGCACTGTCGCACGTACCGCTGACAAGAGAAGGATTGCAATTCGTCCTCTGAAAGTTGCATTAAATTACATTTACTCACTGATTTTTCTCGAGAAAAAGTCTCTGTCGACACTGAATGACCCGACTTGTGACATAAACATGTCCAGTAGACGGCACACGTAGAAACCTGAGAGAATGTGACTTCAAAAATAGTCTCTCTTTTAAATGATCGTTGCAAGCTAGACGTCCCAAAAGAACGTAGTATCCACTTAAGAAAGGACCTAGGCCTTAGAAAATGACTTCCGATTCTGAATAAATTGCGTGATCTCGCATTATTTCTCCTTCCACCAATGTCGGGTGTCGCACGCACACAGATTGACATTCATTCTCACTCTCTGGAGACGCTCGAGTAACAACCATATATTTTATTACTGTTCATATACAGACGTACTTCTATATAGGATGTAACTCTTACGCTGTCCACGTTCCAAAGATGAAGCCACATCCTCGCATTATTGTCAACAGCGCGTATTATCAACATTATTTCGTGAAACTGTGTACGAGTCTTGGAAGAAAGCATGGAAGTTAAAAAAAAAACGCGCAATGTCACTTCCTTCCGCACCGTTACATATTTACGCAACTTGGCACAAAATTCATGGTAGAAGCCACTGAACATAAATCCGAAGTCCGCATAGCAGGGACAAGTGCAAGAGAGGATCTCTGAAGCAAAATTTAGTCTGCATTCTTTCTCATGAGTAATGTAAGAGTCATTTGCATTACGCGAGGCAGAAACTTCTGCTCGCGAGAACGCGAGAGAAAAAGAATAGCATGCAGGGGGGTCGTCGGGTATATTTTATGGCTCAGAATGATGTGCAAACGACGCTCAAATAAGGTTTAGCATGTACAAATCGTTCGCTTTACGAAAGCTTGTAGATATTAAATCTTTAGCAAGGTTCAGTGTGATCATGTTAAACAGACATATATTATTACTGCAGAGAAACAGCGTTAGTGGAGTCGGCGAATTCAAAATCGGTATATATTCTGAATATCAGCGTACTAATGTTCCTTTTAATCAGTATATTTGAGAACGAGATGAGCTACACAAGTTTTCAAGCGACCAGCAGAAATAATAAGCAGCAAGAACATAACCGAGATCTTTTGAAATAGTACTAACATCTCTTGCATGGTCTGCTTACTCAAGCTCTTAGAAAGAGCAAACATGGACAAAGGAAGAAGGACATGCAGATTATCAGACGCAGGAACCGTCATATACGGCCATAAAGTTGTTTGTTGTGTGGCAGGCAACAACATTCTTCTTTCCTTCATTTTCCCACTATGCAGCACAAACTTAAAATTCTCAGCGTCAGCATCTATTGTTGTTGTTGTTTTTGTTGTTGAAATTATGCACTGTAATGAAGACCAACGGCAGAAGCAAGGACACAAGCATGATTGAAGAAGACCCAGCTGGATCCGGTATTTTGTTCCTGTTGTTTCGCCATAAATGGGACTTTTAGGTTTCGAGAGATCAAATACACAAGTTGACTCAGTGTATGAAGAAGTCAACGAGTACATGACAATGATTTTTCATGGCATACTCATCATCATTCATGTAGTAGTAGTTGTTGTTCATGTCACACAAGGGGTAGAAAGAAACCCTTCTATGAGAACACAGCGATCTCCCAGCTTGCTCACGTGAAGAACATAGATACTGCATAAAAGAGTCGGCAGCAGCATAAGGGTTTCGAGGGGTTACCAGCACGAAAACGTCAATCCGACATTGCACGGAGACGGCGCCACTAGTAGATTTGCCATGCAACCGTGTAATCCACAAGCGTTGAGCCAGCGGTGCTGTGCTAAGTTGCGACGGAAGAGATTGGATATTTGTCATCGCTTCCTTAGCTTTGTTATCTACAGGAATATGTGGAGAGAAGGAATTGCATTACCTTTTAAACATGTGTCATGTGAAATTAAACATTCTCAAGTCGCGAGTGCAGCGAATCGCATGTCTCCGTTCTCCTTTCGTTCTTGTCTCGTGAGCTGTTACGCTGTTTAATCTTAGTACGTATACCAGCTACCCCAGTTGACAACTGATGTGTTGTTCTTATGTGTTAGTCGCATATGAGAATGCCTTAGTAAATCAACGCTTTCGACGCTCTTCACCGAATCACCCTCTTTCCCCCAACCTCGGTGCTTTGCAGTGAGTGTGGCGCTGTAGAGGACGCATAACACATCTTTCTCAGGTGTCGGAAATACGTTGATGCTCGAAAGGTATTAGAGACGAGCCTCTCTCGTGTGGACTCCCGAGCCTTCGACATCGCGAGACTGTTAGGTCCTCCGCCGTCCGAGAAGACGCTGAGGGCACTTGAAGATTTTCTACATACAGCAGGGCTCATGGACATTGTATGACTTGCTGAATGTGTGCTGTGTGTGCACCCAGCGATTCCGACGTTTTACACTCACTTTGTCGAATGTCGAAACTTTTGACCTGCATGGTGAACTCCATCATCATCTCTGTTCTTCTCTGGTGATCATCTCTTTGTTTTCTCATCATCTCATCATCTGTTTGTACTTTCTGTGTGTAAGCGTACTGAGGTAGCCAGTTTGACTTCGTCGAAACGTACATCCTCATTTTTTCTTCATCACATCACCACCGGTGCTTTCATAATCAATGCCATTCACACAAACTTTAATGAGTTAAACACAGAGTCTATTTCTTTTTGTTGCAAAAAAGAAAAAGAAAGGTCACAATAAGTGCATCACACATCCGATCGACCTTCCTTGATTTATAGGCCTCGTCTTCAGTGCTCCATTCAAGACAGCATTTTCTGATAGCAGACTGGGCCAGACTATTCAAAAAAGAAAAGAAAAAACAGACGAGACGTGTTTCTTCAGCGTCGTACTTTTTTTCTCTCGCATCTTGCGTGGCTGATGGGTCGCGATTAATACGATGGCCCGCCTTTGGAAGCGAACATTAGCGGACGTGCTTAGGTTACTGCAGAAGACCGTTCCAGCCCATATATCGAGCGATTTCCGACGGCAGCTAACTAGGAATCAAAGAGCTAGAACTGGGATTATTAACTTTATTCATAGCTGCATAGTCGTGAATGAGCATTGTACGCGTTGCGGACAAGAGTTTTCGGTTACCGCGTCAATCACCCCAAAAAGTGTCGAAGAAAGTTCCACGTTCTATATAGGGCTGTTATTCTTCTGCTTCGCTTTAATTCGACGAACCCCTTATTGTGGTCTTACGTATAGTATTACAAAGAACTGCGCGGCGCGTCTTCGTGTATACCGTACTTGTCTGCGAGAGTTAACGTTCGCGAAGTTTCGCAAGTTGTCTGGTAATCCTGAATAACCGTTCGCCACGTTACGTTCTTGTGCAACGCTCAAGTTCCCAGCCTTACTGCACCCAAAATAGTACAATTATTATTTTTCTTCTTTTCTTTACCTTTTCCTTTATTTACAAAGCCCTGTCAAGCTGCCATCGCAGCTTTTTGCACTGGGTCCCATATTATACTCTACTTTTATTACAAGGTGAGTAAAAGCGTTTATTTCATTAAATTTTGTATAAAAAATCGTAAATCTCTTTCGACGCTATCATTGACGGTGATCCATTTACTCCAACCGTCGAGACTTTTGATAAATAGTAAAATATATAAGAAGTGTCGTCGTCTGATTGGTGCAGATGGCACGCGGGTTGAGCTCGTTTCTCGGCGAGCGAAATCCCCCGCGACGTGCTGCAGGCGACGGCGTTTGACGAAGAGGTTATGAGCGCCGCCTTAAGGGGCCCACTTCACTGTGTGACGTCACACCAACGCGGCGGCGGCGCTGCTGTCCTGTTTGGTGGGCAAAAATCGCACGACCATCGAGTCACTGGGTGCTTCCTGTCGTTATTAAATGCATGAGGCAAGGCGGTGCATCTTATTGCATGTACTGCGCGGTACAGAAAGGCCAAATACGCCGTACACATCATGCGGTTTCCTATACGGCCTTTTTTGCTCACCAGCGCTTTCTGCTTTATGCGCACGCGCACATGCTCGATCTAATTTATAAATAGAAGTGGGTCTATACGCTCAGGACGAAAGAGAAATCCGATGTAGGGGATCACTCTTATTGCGTTCGCCACGTGCCAATGCCGGCGATTACTGCAAGCGTCCATCAGGGTATATTTAGGTTCCGTGCTCTCCCCGCTACGAAGAGAGATGTTGCGCTGCATAGCACTCACTCGGTAGGCATAAATGTCAGCACATGTGAAATATTCGCGGCAAGCGCTGTGCGAGAATATTTGTCAATGTACGGTACAGCACGTTTGTCCACGCCCCCCCCCCCCCTCCCAGTGAAAATGTGAGGAATCAATCAATAAATCAATCGATCGATCAAACAGAGTTTATTGTTAATCTAACAACATACATACAGTGCATATACAAGCGGATGTCCTATATTTAAAAACTAGTTTCAGGGCCTCCTATTATTAACACAGTTTGAATAGCAAGCAACAGAGGGAGCACACTATAGATGAACTCCCCAAGAACGTATCAGCATACTAAAGAAATTCAGTTTGAAGAAAACACAGTAAGGGTGCCCTAAAGGCTGGAAAGTTCGTGACGCTCCTAAAGCGTAATAATAATGAATTCCAGTTTTTATCGGAGTAGTTAGTGAACATAAAATCGCCATGAAGAGAGGAGGAGAGTCTTATACGTGTGAAACGCAGATATTTCTTCCTGTAACAGTTCATCACAGGCGATATAGTCTGAAACAGTTTTCAATACTAATTTAGGTTCTGCAAAATACGCGCTAAAAAGAAAAGCAAAAAAAAACATGGCATTCGCGTTTCTTTCTTTCTTCTTCTTCTTTGTTCGGCTATGCTACGCAAAATTAGTTACGTACTGTTCAACTGTATTACGCAAATAAAACAGGATTGCCTAATAACCCACGGAACGGACATAATGCGCAGCTTCTGTTCCGGCTTTCATCGAGTCAAGTTTTATATGTTAACAAGACCTTACCGGTTACAAACCATCAACTTTATCCGTCACATGACAACACGGGAACAAGAAGTTATTAATACATCGCGTGGGCTCGTGTCTGCCAATGGGATTTGAATAATCTTTCGTCGAGTACGCGTCAATCTTACCGTTATTCTGCTTTCAAAGCAGCAAAATGCCCATACTTCGTGGGGCAGAGCACTCTAAACACTTAGCGCGCACATTTTTTATGTACCTACTTCCACTTCCTCCCTTTTGTGTGGTGTGGTGGGTGGTGAAAGGGCTTGCCGTTGTCGGCCTCACGTAGGTGGGCAACGTCACGACTGACGCCCTGGGGGAATGGCCGACTTTCTGGGCCGACTTCTAAGGGAACTGTGCCGACATATGTCTGAAAGCGTCTGAGGAAAACCCAGGAAAAACCCGACTGTGCTGTCCTCCATTTTGAATCATAACGTTTCAACTACAATACGTTAATACGAGTATCGCGGGTTAGCAGCCAATAAAACGCGGTCGCGATTGATTTAATAAGGTCCAGCAGTCGCCAGAGCTCATCAAACATCCGAGCATCAAGAGCATCGGGAGCATCAAACGCGTGCGAGAACACGAAGTTAGCCACACCTATTACCATTTCGTGTCACTACATAGATGCACCTCAGAACACTCAGCGGTGGAAGTTAATGGCAAAGTGGAAGCTATGAACCAGTTCAAGTTCAAGTAAACTACTAAACCAGTAAAACAACCGGCAAATCCATATGGTCGTAACGGCGAGCTCTAAGTTCTGTTTCATCATATATTTTCTGCTACCGTTAGTCTCTTACTGTTCCTGTAATGGATGTATGCTTGCATCTAAGTATGTCCGTTTTGAGTACAAAATACCTCGTTCGAATAGCGGACAAACACTGTAAGAAAACAAGGTTGACGGACATGGGGCAACCTTGAATGCTACGCGGTTGTCGTAAACTTTAAGCTATTGCCGTAAATTTGTACCGGAAGATACGTTCTCACGGCATACGTTTCACAGTTAAGCACGACGGCTCTACTCAATGGATGACAACCCAGCGTATCAATCGACTTAAATTCAGCTACTTGCGATTAAAGGTACCTGGGATGCTATTTCACGAATGAAACAACTCAGGGAAAAGAGGTGCTGACGCCAGGAATCGAACCTGGGTCTTCTGATTTCCGGTCAGATATGCTAACCGCTACACCACACCAGCACGAAAGCATATCTGACCGGAAATCAGAAGCCCCAGGTTCGATTCCTGGCGTCAGCACCTCTTTTCCCTGAGTTGTTTCATTCGTTAATTTCTGGGCGTTTGAGGCTTACTTGTCTGTGTCGTCCCTAATTGTTGGTCTGCCTAGGCCAAATCTCGTTGTTTATGCTATTTCAGTTCACTGACAAACGCGTAGGCAATGTTCCCAGGTTGTCGTCAGTATAAGGGTCGTCGAACTCCCTCGTAACTGTGTCGTACATCTTTTTTTACTGCACTTTCATCGCTGGAGGGACGAAACAGTGTTATAGCCTTCCACATAAACGCTCACTGATAGGTCTCATTCGTTGAAGGTGGCTGAGCACGTTGACGGGCAACAACGTAACCGTTAGTAAATTGCTCCAGACGGCGCTGATGGCTCGTCGGACGTGATGTAGCGGAAACGCGGAGGGTGGCAAATTACGTTATAGCGTTCCACAGACGCAGCCACGGCAGTGGGAAACACGTTCAAGAACATTCCTGCGACGAAAAACAAAGGATCACAAAAAATATAAAAATGAAGGATAACAAGCGATCCTTACAACATTGGATGGACCATAACGTTCTTCGCAAGTCATACGGAAGTATACCTTGAACTGATATACAGGGTGCGTCATAGGTTGACTGCGTAATTGCGAAGTTGCAGAGCACAACCCTGAATTGTCTACCCCGCAAGAATCGAAGCCGCAGCGTTTTTCTGTGCGTAGTTTTGCGGCAATTTTCCAGAGTTCGAGGTAACTCGTTACTGTAACTAAGTTCCTTTTTTTGGTAACTTGTAACTTAACTCGGTACTTTTGCGGCGTGGTAACTTTCAGAGGAACTCGTTCCTTTTTCAGGTAACTTTGCCAAAGTAAGTTAAGTTAAGTTCCAAGTTGCTTTTAACTCGCTTCTCACTCACGTCCACATATTTTCTTGCTTTCTCTCTGGTTCTTTCATGGCATTTTTTTGCCATAAAACGTGATAATCAATGAATGACAGTATTTTATTGAGGAAGTAAGAACCGCTGCCATTGAAATGCAGCTGAACCATTGTGCGCCCACAGGGAGTAAGATGCAAAGCGTCCGAATATTACCAGAGAAACGTCATCATGACATTGGTAGATAGACTGAAACCGAAACAGATCGGAAGGAGAGGGCTGGGTTCCACAAACGGGCACTTGTTCGCTACCTCCCATTGAAAGAAAAGTAGGACTGAGGGTCGCGTCCCTTTAAGGGACCATATCGTAATCCCCTCAAGACCGTGGCTCTCGGGCACGACCTTGTTCACCTCTAGCTTTGAGCGTAGTTCAATTCTACCAAATTTTGGCGCTGTCGAACACTATGACGTCATTTGTTTACAAACAGGGAGAGATCTATTGTTGGACATGAACGAAAACGACCTAAGCGTGTTGCACTCCTCCGCAGGCAACTCAAGGTCTAAAACTCAACTGCTCACACGCACTGCACCTGCGCACTGCTGTTTTGTGGCCGAAGTAACTTGGAAGTAACTCGTTCTTTTTTTAAGTAACTCAGTAACTGCGAGTTACATTTGAGACTGAAGAACTTCGTTATTAACTTAGTTACATTTTGCACACCGTAACTGAACTTGTAACGAGTTCTTTTTGACGGGTAGCTTCTCAATCTATGCAATTTTCTCCTTGCCCCATCTAGGTGTCACCCTTTTGCAACTGACATCAGGCTGTTCCTCAAAGCGATATCATCAAAATGCCGCCTCTTTGTTCCCGCCATTATCTGTTTTGATGGGCTCCCCCCCCCCCCTTCAAGACACAGTCGGCGATTTCACCTGATAAATATCACGCAATAAAACCGTCAATCCATAAATTCCAAATATCACGAAGACAACAACAACAAGAAATCACTGTTTCCGTTGCTCAACAAGTGTGTAGGTTCTGAAAAAACAGAAGTGTCGGTATCGACCGAGACGCTATAAAGCGGGGGTGCCCCATGCTTTGAAGAACAGCCTATGATGTCAGTTGAGAAAAGGTGACAGCGAGAGAGCGATAGGAAAAAGCGGCCGAAGAACTCGCGCAATGCTCTAAAGTAGCGCATTTTCGCATATTTTTTACTAGGGCAAAGGAAAGCACTGCGGTTTCGATTCTAGCGGACTAGGTAGCGTATCTCAGGGTTGTGCTTTACAACTTTGCAATTGCACAACTTATTTTCACTAACTATGAAGATTAATTATGAAAGTTAATTAACGGCTGCAGTAATTACTGATACACCACCACCTTCGAGTAGGCCCCTATCGGGAATAGATATTCAACGGCTTTTCCGAAAGAAAAACAAACCGCGAATTTAATAAAAAAATTCTGGTCAGTCTTACGCGACGAAAACTGTATTGATATCATCGGGAGGAAAGTCTTGTGGCAGCAGTGAGTTTATACCTATGCGAGTATTCGTAAAGCGATAATTTCCTCTAGACTACCTTGTACGCACAAGGGCGTTGTATATGTATTTATTTTAATCTGTTCTATTAACCTCTTATTGTTGTACACGTTTCTGTCAATATGAAACACAACAATAAGAGCGCAGAAAGGTATAAAATGCAGCGAACCGATAAGGATAGTGCCTCACGACTGATAAAATACCATAAAGGCAGGCGAGCCGATGGATGAAATCCATCGAAGAAAAAACCCTGACCTCGGGCGACGCGGAGGACTAGAATCACAAACAGAGAGAGCATGAGGACGAGTGCCGCCGATATTTTGAACAGAGACTGTGCTTCTTTTGGACCCAGAAAAAGGACACTCTGTGTTCCTTAACAATAGGGACATGTACTGCAAGGCAATGTTCCAGATAAACATCCTAGGGCAAGTACCAGTGAGATGTTGTTCAAATCAGTAGATTGCCAAACAATGGGAAAAAGGTTGATGAAACTAAGACGGGATGACTGGTTTTGCGATAAATCCACTTGAGAACGCACTTTGGTAAAGGGATCAACTCGATAGACATTGTATAGCGAATCCAATATTTAATGGCACCAAATGAATTGCACAATATAGGGCACTGTTCAATAGAATTGTCGCGCACGTTTAAGTAACACGGCTCGGATAACTAAGTGCTTCCGTAAGTTACTCCTAAGTTTCGTAAGTGTCTTTTATACGCCTGATACGCGGGCAGTCTAAGAACTCATTTGAGGTAGAGGTCCTTTACAGCTTTGACGGACCCTTTGGTGAAAGGAGTTCGTGCCGTTGACATACGACAATGGCGATTTCGCTTTAGTGTTTCTCCCAGCGCCCTCCGGAATTGCTCAATGCCTCGTCGATACACAGTTAGGCTTCACCGTTGTACTTCTGTCGACGCAGGCCATCTAAACTGTATTCCGACAAATATATATAAGTGCCCACGTATTTCCTTCTTCACACGGTACTTACGGCTTCCAGGGTGCGCTCGCACCTTTCAGTACTTGTCTATTGTCGCTCATTACAGTCACGATTAGTCAAAAACACAATTATTCTTCAACTATGTACACGCACACGCAGAACCGAAGCAAAGCAAGACTCAACTAACAACAACAATATTGACGCGCGTACAGGACGCCGAGGACCTTCGATGGAGATTGTTAGGTGTATGATCACTCGTATTAGTAAAGGCCACGCTACTGTATATAGGTTGGAAACTATTTTAACGACTATAACGAATGTGGTAATGTGGTTATGTCTACCTTGTAGTATCCACCTGAGTAATAAACAACATCCTGACTATACAAATAAAGATAGGCATTTTTGTGTGAAATAATGGGAATCTGCTCATCATTGGCGGACGCTGCGTTCGACGCTACGCCTTTTCGTTCGGAAAGGAGAGTGTCGATCTCCTTTTTCGAAAAGGTCCGTTATCTAAAAGGAGAATCTCCGTCGTCGTATGTCAATGGGCACAAACGCCCTTCTGGTAGGTGTCCTCCTCTGGGAAGGCCTTTAGAGTGGCAGTGTGTCATGGACATTAGTGTGACTACGTTAACTACAGTAACTAAGTACCTGACGAGGCTTCTCTGATTGCGAAATAACACAAAGTACCCAGCACATTAGTGCGCTGGAAGCTGACATTAATCTGAGATGGCGGCGGTATGACACAGTGCAACATAGAAGCCCATAGCACATACACCTTATCATGCCGTCCTCACACGGCATGGCTTCACGACACGACGACAACGCCACAGCATAGCTGCACGATTCCATCTTATCTTGAAATGCGTCTATCACGACGGTAAACACCTTTCCTGATCCGACAGCTTCAAACGCGGTTTGCTAAACGCGGTAAACGACCACGACTGACATTTCGAAACGACATGTACGGCATTGTTTCTCGCGTTGACGCTGTTAGCAGTTGCAAGTTTCAACGTTCGCTTCTGAACACGAGGTAAGCGACAACGGGGTGCTTTGGCGCGCCAAATGGGACGCAAGCGAGATCCAGATAGCGCTTGGCGCCATTGCGCTCAGATATATCGCAGGGACGTCAACGCTTTTCCTGTCTAACAAAATATTAAACTGGCTATGCATAGCAAGCGAGAGATTGCGCCGTCGTTTTAGCGCAAGTTCATTTTGCGAGGCACACCGCTAGGAGGAGAATGTCGGGAGCATGTATCAATGTCTGTTGTCTTTTCAATGCAATTTCAATTTCAGTTTATTTTTCTTAACGGAGGGAAGAGGAACAAAAAGCCCTCCTTCACCTCTTTCATATCATTCTCGGCGGAGACTGGTTGAGAAGCATGAAAACTATACATGGTCGTATACATCTACTATAATCATAACTATACATCTAGAAGAAAACGTCAGCTGTCGGAAGCAGAGCACATCGGAAGGAGGGTTATTGAACGGTTCTGTTATAGAAACATCATGGCACGAGATCGAAGCTTAGACAAAGTGAAAGATAATGAGAGAAATAAAGGGAGAACGACAATTTCATTTGCTTCCTTTCATCGCCATGTGTCTGTAGAAGGGCGATGACCTTTTAAGTAAATTCGGTTTTCTTCTCTGATTGATTGATTGATTTGTAAAAGAGAAAAATGAACCAACACGTACAAGTAAGGCATCGAGCATCCAGCGCACCTTATTGGCGTTTCGCACATTCGTGTGCTGCACGTCCTGGCATTTTTGGTGTATCCTATAGGAACCATAAAGAGTAATCATAGAAATCAGAAGACAAAGAAAAAAAAAAGAGAGAGCCTGGACATGAATTGTCCCTTTGGCACTTTTGGGAGGTGCATTCGGAGCCGCTCGCAGTGAGAAGCTCCTTTAAAACACACAAGATTAAATTCCTCTATTACGAAGAGTATAAGAGGAATTTAATCTTGGAATGTATATGGAAGACATATACATTCCAGAAAAATCTCGAGGGCAGTATGTGATACAGTCAACTTTTGAGGATTGTGTTATCTTTCATCTTATACTGCACACCCATCTCGTAATAAAGGCGTAAATCATCTTTTATGCTTACAATGTTACAGTTGCGTCATCAAGTACTAGCAGGGAAAATCGAAGAAGCTTTCAACCACGCCGGAAAATAAACACCGTCGAGATACACTCTCGTCAGTGCTTCGAATCTTCGCGACGCAAGCACAGTAAAAATAGCTAAAAGTTCGCACCGGAGTGGGTCATTCTTTGTTTGTTTCATGTTTAACAGAGTCATATGTTTTCACGAGAAGAACGTATTAAAACGAGGCTTTATATTTTCGTTTCGCTTCAGTGTTTTACTGCCTACGAAACTGTTCTTTCAACACCGCGTTCACGCGACGCATAGCCACGAAGCAGAATTTCCAACGGTATTTTTCTTGATACTTCGGTGTTAGTCTTAAGCTTCGCTTAATGACGCACACCTTCCACGCCTGAGTATAATCAAATACAAGCTCATAAAACCCGAGAACGACACACAAGGACAAGACACATTTCCTTATTATCTCTCCCTATTACTTTTCATCAACATTAACATCGTCATTTATTTGCTCTCGCGCGCCAAATGAGAGCAAAAACGACGTCTGAGACATTGTCATCCCCGTTCTCAACGAAGCAACAAATTGAGGCGGCTGTGGCAGTAATTAAATTGTTTGTTTTTTTTCACCCTTAAAGCACGCACAGAAAGAGCTTGGCGACAGCGAACTTGAAAGAGACACGATATTATATGATGTATTATAGTGTAAGAGAAACGTTATAAGCGCGTAGCACGGTTCTGTTGCGGTCCTATGTCTCCGTGTCGTCGTCTCTCGCATGAACGAAGACGCAGCTCTTTTTCGCTTCTTCCACATATTTCGCCGCAATGTGTGAGAGACGTTGAACGAAACGTAAAAGTCGATTAATTAAAGCGCGGCCAGTTGCAAGAAAAGAAAGTGAATTCTGCTCCATGCGAAGATCCGTGTGTATGCTCCACATCCGTGCGGATGCTATATATTTCCTGAGTTCAGTTATGTAAGCATTCGCAGGACATCTAAGTCAATTACGCAACTCTTCGCTCTGGTTTTAGAATCACTATTTGCACAGCCCTAAACAAGAAGTAGAAGAAAGTCGTATTTTTGAAACGGCGCTGCGTGTGCTTCATGCTAATCCTTACTGCTAATAGCAAGCCGTCCTTTCTGGCTGACCTTTCCTTTGAAAATAAATAGATGCCCCCTCACTGCGCATGCATGTTCCTCGCTGTGAGAGAGATAGAATACTCCGTAAAAGCATTTTAATTGAATTCAATTTAATTCGGTTATTTCTATCCAAAATGATGGGTGGAGCCGTGCTGAAAAGCTTGAGAGTTGCCACGGCTCATAATATTCATATAGCACCTAAAAAATTATGTTTCAATGGCGTAATCGAGAACATACATCAAAGGATCGCAACCACACTCCAAGAGGCAAAAAAAAAAAAGAAAAGAAAAGAGGAGTATACTGATGGAAAGCAAGTATTTCCGAACCTCCAACTTGCAAAATTACTCTCCATTGTAGTCCACTAACCCTAAGGGTGACTTCTTAGCACTGCAAATTGTGCTTACACCGCGCATGATCTAATGTACAGGGTGGGGACTCTAAAAAGTCAGTCACACTATAACGGGCGGCGTGATATCTGCTTGACTCCGTTGCCTCGTAGTAAAGAATTTATGCCAGAGAAACCCACGGGAAAATCGTGGTTGCCAAGCGCTCTGTAACACAATAAATACGACCACGCAAACCTTCGTGTTCATACATTTCTTATGCGCTATACAGATGTAAGCACGGCGGTCTGCCAATGGTACGGTGCAGCTTCCGCCTAGGGACGCTAATGACGCTGGCGACGTGGAAAGCGAAACAAACTCATGTCGACTATATGGTGTCCGTATAGGCGGATGCTATACTTAGCAATCGCCGCACTGCCGTGTTTACAACGGTATAGCACATAGGAAACGTGTGAAGACGAAAGTTTACGTGCTCGTATTTATTTTGTTACGCTGTGCCTGGCAACCACGGCATGTTTCGCTATGTTTCTTTTGCACAAATTATTCCCTGGTGTGGTAGCGGGAATCTGTCTGTCAAGTAGACATAGCAGCACGTGCGAAAATGTGACTGACCTTTTAGATCACCCACCCTGTACATTTAGTCGTGAAAGGGAATAATTACTGCGGCAATACATCTAATTTCGAAAAGTCGACTCAGCACTGCCTTCACAGCTCACAACAACAACAACAACAACAACAAATAAATCATGAATATGTTTTTTTTTTTTGATTGGGTGTTAGCGCCGCGAAGCAACTGTGGCTATGAGCGACGTACAGATGTGGACAGACGGAGAGAGGATAGCAGGAAGGAGTGGGGGACAGGGGGGTTAGTATGCGTCCTGGGCCGACTTCAGGGGGAACTGTGCCGACATTCGTCTGGAAAGTCTTCGGAAAACCCAGGGAAAACCTCAGACAGCACAGCCGGCGGTAGGATTCGAACCCACCACCTCCCAGTCTTCAGCACGACCTTGGTTACCACCAACGAGCGGACGCCTTAGCCCACTCGGCCATGCCGCTGGTAAATCATGAATATGGCCTGGGGTGATTCAACGCTTGAGAACAGAACACTACCCCATTACACGCGAAACATGAGATGTGAAATATGAAAATGAAGTTATGTGCAAGTACAACTCTTGAACTCCCCTCCACTGGATGCGCGCAGCGCTACGTCACACAAAAGGAAGAAAGAAACACATGAAAGAAGCGCCAATGGTCCTTGAGATGCATGGGAGGACACTAGAGCGTCTGGAGCAAACCAGTAGCCAAGAGGAACTCCAAGAACATCAGAAGACCTCGACGGTGTTGCACATGGCCAAGAATTGCAGCCAGGTTGAACGTCTGTCGGCTAGCACCACTCAGCTGAGCAGAGAGTTGCCGCCTCTCCGTTTCGTAGAGATTACATTCTATTAGGACGTGCTCAATGTTCGCTACGACGCCACATTTGGAGCATAGGCTGCTGTCACAGTATCCGATTCGGTAGTTGAATTGGGGAGCGAAGGCTACATTGAGACGAAGCCTGTGCTGGAGGGACGTAAAATAGCGTAGTAAACGGTCAGGAACTGAGATGGGCATAGTTGGATCCACCGAATACATGAGAGACATGTCAGTGATGTCCCGACTCCACTGCTGGCGGGCTAGTGGCCGAATGAGCTCATTCAGAAGTGATCTCCTGTCTCCTCTTAATAACACCGTTGGTACAACAGTCCGTGACTGTTGGGCAGCCGTTGCCGCTCTGTCGGCCTCTTCGTTTCCGCTCAAACCACAGTGACCCACAGCTGGGATATATGATGACCGTGATCGCTTAGATGCTGAATTTGATGGAATATATATGTGACAACTGGGGCGAGCGGTCCATGAATCCCCATGTTAGCTATATACATTGAAGAGCGGCCTTTGAATCTGAGTAGATGACCCAGGTACGCGGATCGTCAGAGGACGTCTTACGTAGAAACAACAGGATAGCATATAGCTCAGTCGACGTTGATGAGTTGCGGTGTGAGAGACGGTATCCATGTGACACACCGTCAGTTGGAATAACAAACGCAGACGATGAACATTCATGGCTGGTGGATCCGTCCGTGAAAACTGCAGTGTGGTCAGAATATCGACTGTGCATCATATCCGCTGCAAGCTGTTCCAGAACTGATGTGGGCACTTGGTTTCGTTTGAAGTTAAGACCAGAAATTGACAATGCGATCGATGGCGCTGGAAGCGACCACGGAGGCGTCGTGGACACCACTGATCTTGCAGAAAACGGGGGAACCTTAGGTTTCACTTCCATGAAAGAGCTGTAAGCGTTACTTTGCTTCCGGCGACAAACTTTTGCTATTAGTGGATGGCGGCGGCAGTGGTGGTGGTGGTGGTGGTGGTGATAGGGCTTGCCGTTGTCGGCCTCACGTATGTGCGCAACGTCACGACTCACGCCCTGGGGGAATGTGCGTCCTGGGCCGACTTCTAAGGGAACTGTGCCGACATATGTCTGAAAGCGTCTGAGGAAAACCCAGGAAAAACCCCAGACAGCACAGCCGGCACCGGGCGGCGGCGGCGGCGGTGGTGAGCTCTGAGACGCAATAATGGCGAATGATCTCCCTCTTGCCGTAAGACTTCAATGGGTATTTCGCGGGCTTCTGCTATCACCATCCGTGTTTCCGCGGCTCTCGGGACGCCTAAACATACCCTTAAGCTCCGTGCTAGAATACACCGCAGTCGTTGTTCTTGCGTCTGTGAAATTCCGTGCCAGACTGGTAGGCTATATAGCAGAGTCCGTCGCACTATAGGGCTTTGTGGATGGCCAGAAGATACCTCTCTCATTCATTCCCCACTCCGGCCCACCAAAGTGGCGAATGACGGAATTCCACCGGTGTGCCTTTGTGTCCAGGTGATCGATATGTTTATTCCAGGACAAGTTGGAGTCTAGCACGACACCCAGGAATCTATGGTGTGCTACCTGCATGAGAGGCGTATCGCCAAGGAAGAGCTGATACCGATGCATATGCTTCCGAGTAAAAACAATGACTGCTGTTTTCTCAGTTGATATATCCATGCCTGCCTCAGTTAGGTGTAAGATGTTATTCACAGCCTTCACAAGAGCCTACAGGTATAAGCTAAACATGACCGACGACCCCAAATGTTTTTTTTTTTTCTTTTCGTGTGAGCGCCGCGAAGCAATTGTGGCTATGAACGGCGTACAGACGTAGACAGATGAAGAGAGGACATCAGGAAGGAGTGGGGGACGGGGGGTTAGTATGGGTCCTGGGCCGACTTCAGGGGGAACAGTGTCGACAAACCCCACATGTAGACAGAAGAGCTCTTCTACTACTACTGCACTGCACGAAATATGAAGACGAGAGAAAGATCCTCGAAAAGCGTCTCTCAACACTGGACAGCAAGCCACTTACCATTGCAAAGATTCTGGGTGCATGGTCTATATTGACGACAATTGCCGCAAGGCGGCAGGCTACCTGCTACAATTCCTCAAGGCCGCAAACCTGCGGAACCTGTGACTGCGCATCTTCATTTCCCTGTGCCTGTTTTTTGTGTGTGAGTGTGTGTGAGTTTTTTTCTTTTTCGTCTTCTTTTTGTTTTGTTTTTAAGAGTAGCAAGCAAAATATTGGCTGACCTCTTTCAACGCATAAAACAACAGCAAGTCTACAATTACGCCTTTTTTCTAAGCGTGCACTTTACCATCCAAGAACGTATTTCACTTTTTTCTGGAAGGGGGGGAATGGGGGGATGGTTCATGGAACCTTTCAGCAATCATCGGGCGGTAAAAATGCGCAACAAACCGGCCTGTGGACATTTAACGAGCCTCCAAAGCGAGCGAGTTCCAGATAATAGAGAGTTTTAGAGCGTCGTACGGAAAGGCGATAGCGTACGATGTACTAAAACGCTCTAATGCCAACGGCCGACGGTGGTACTCGAGGGAAGCCGCTGAAGGAAGATGTATCATTCGATTTCCTTTACAGACTTTCGCCGTCACATACAGATTGAGAAAACAAGGAGAGTAAACAATTGTAGCTGAAACCATGTGAACGGAAGCACTGGAGGATTTTTCATTGTCCCCATCTACTGGATAGTTTCCTTGCTAGCACTCAGGGTACTTTTATTTAGCGGTGTCCTCTGATCGAGGTTTTGTCCCACATGCTCTACTTCCAGCAAGAAGGCAGGAGATCAAGACGAAGGGCAAACAATTTCACTGCCAGAAACTTCCTTGTATAAGTGGAAAGCGATCTAGCAATGGAAGCGCTGGACCGAGGACACATCTAGGCTGTACCTTTTATTTATTTATTTATTTTTTTAGTTGTTACGTTCAAGTGAGAACACCTTTCACGTACAGGAATCAATTTCGTGCAGACGTTCGCAATATCGGCAGCTCTCGCCCTGGGGCACTAGCCTTAATATTTCTTCCTCGCCGGTTCTCTGGATTTTCTATCCTTCTACATTCCGATATAACGACACTGTATCTTATACAAAGGCGAAGTGACGGTCTAACATTCAGTCATACTTAGCGAAACAGTTTCAACGTGTCAATTGCACGTATAATCCCAGACTGCTCTGGTTCATGTTATGTAAGTACGTATATACTTCTTTCCCCGTTTCAGTGCCCAACGGCCAAATAAAGGCAAGCACTACTGAGCTAAAAATATTCCTTATGCAAGAATCGTGGACTCTTCAGATCTTCTTACTGTGGTGGGAGGAGGCCATATCATGCGATCGTTTACATTGCGCATGTCCTGTACTGGGGGGGGGGGGGATATGTTTCTTAAAAGAAAGTAAATGTTAGCCAGGCAAAGAGCTAGCTTGATGTGCCCCCCCCCCCAAAAAAAAAAGGTACAAATTCTTACCTTCAGTACGCGGTGTTTTCTCTAAAGAGTTATTTTACTTTTCAGGTACTACCACGGTATAATGGATTGTAGGTCGTAACGGAATGGGCTAAATCTGGCATGCACTGTTTAAAAAAGTTTACCTTGGCTTAGCGGATTTCGGAGTTGAAGCCAGAAAATAATTCAATTTCTTGCAAAAAAATTTTGCTATTGATCAAATGGTCGTAAGGCGTGGTAAAGGCTCGCCGTAGGTAAACATTGTTGACCTGGTAGCTTTCAGAAAAGTGTATTTTTCTATACAATTTTTAACACGCCAGGTGTGACAGCCTGTGTGTCAAGCTTCACGTGGTGACCTGACCAGGAAATCGAGTCCGCGGGTTCATCAGTTCTCCACTCACGTCATGAAGCACGTAGACATATCTTGAAAAACTAGTCAGATAACGAATGTGAGGAAGAAAAAGCCTGTATCTTTGTAAAATAGGAGTGTAAGCGGTTAAGGCATTAGATGGTGATATACATAGGGATTTCAGAGAAACACGACAGTAATTGCAATATTCCTAGCTCAGGATTCCTTAGTGTTCTGGTCCACCGTTATATGGTAATTATGAAGGGAACAATTTTCGGGATGTTCATAACATTTCTACAATCACCCTGCCACATGAAAGCAAGCATTTCCAACATTTCACGAGGACTGCGACCGGTATACGTGTAAATGTGTAAACGTTGCTCCATGGAGCATCTTGGAGCAGCTCCAGGCTCTTCGTGCCCTTTTTCGTTCAAGCTACTGGCCTCCTAAAACAGCTCTAAACAGGACTCCGACCTGTCATCTCTTCGCGCTCTCCATTACATTATCCTGGCATATTAACCTCTTTCAAGCGGGCCGGGGTCCTGTGGCTACCGTGGGGAAGCATCCCATGTCATCATCACTTTTCCATTATTTATTATTGTTGTACAATCACCTCATGTCCTAGTCACGATTACCCCATATGTCCTCTAGTCACGCGATACGAGTCTGTTGATGCTGTTGCTATTACAAGCTGACAGTTTCGATTTACGTATGTTCTTAGGCACCAACTTCGCTCCTTCATCCACCAAATGCTGTTTTCAGTTCATTCTCTGCTCCACGTAGTGGATCCGTCTCTCTCTCTGTGTCGCTTCCTCATCGCCTTCCGCGACACTACGCATCTCTTCTTCACCGTATGCGGCTGAATGTTTCATTTACCCCACACTGTTAAAAAAATGGTGTGCTCTAACTCCTTTTTTTTTGCCACATATATAACACCCTTTTGGAGAGTACAATTACGCTCAAAAGGGTGTCTTCCCACTCCCTCAAGAGAGTAGCATAACACCTTTCTCCCTTCTGGAGAGTAATATTACTCCCCGGCAGGGAGAAGGTGTCATGCTACTCCCTTGAGGGAGGGGACAAACACCCTTTTGAGCGTAATTGTACTCTCCAAAAGGGTGTTATATATGTGGCAAGGAAAGGAGTTAAAGTACACCCTTTTTTTTTAAGAGTGCAGTAATGAGGCAGCGCCTTGGCCGTGCGCCCTTGGATCTTTGTGCCCCTTTTGCCCCTTTACCATAGGCAAGGTGCTGAGCCCATGGTCCAGTAGCGTTCATATGCACCAAGGTCCCCGTCACCTTTGAGATTTCCTGTCATGAACAGGCCCCTCCACACTGCTTCGATCACCTGAATCCTCACCTCCATCATCATCTCTCACTATCTACAAATGGCGCTCGGGCAGCGCTCAGCCTGCTGGCCGGCTTCAACCGCATCTTATCATCGTGACTTTGTGTGTGTGTGCCGATTCGCTTGCGTTTAATCTGCATTTTATTTTTATTTTTTATTTATTTATTTATTTATTTATTATTGCTTAGAAATGGTACGGTACAAGTACATAGAAAATTGGGCTGAGAGGGCAAGCCCTGTCGAACAGCCCAGGAAGAAACATGGGTATATAACAATGTTATATGAGTCTTGTGAGGATTGTTCAGAAAAAAAAAAAGGATGGAGGTGGAGGTTGAGCAGCAGACGAAAAATGGAAATACGTGTAATTGTGGTAATAACAAAGCAGTAAAACTGAAAGCAAAGTGTAAGTACATACGTCATTCAGCAAAAGAGAGTTAATACCTATAAAATAAGCTATTTGTACCCAAAAAGAAAATAAACAAGGTGACACAATATGAAATGCACAAAATCTCAAGTGCAAAAAATCAAATGATAAGAGAAAGTTCATACATGTGAGAAAACAAACAAACAAACAGGAACAAAGCATTTGTAGCCGAGAAACAAACTGTCAAACAAAACACGGTTTATGTCATATGAAGAAAATGGTTCCTAACGGCGTGTTTGAACTTCCCGGGGTTTGAAGTGGAGCGAAATTGAAGTGGCAGCTCGTTCCACAGTTGACTACCGAAGGAAAAAATAGAGAAGAAGCCGTAGTTGGTACGACTAGTAGGGTATTGTAGAGTGTACTTTGTATGCCTAAGTGGGTAAGGGGTGTTGTAGTTCTGTACGGGGATTTGGTGCCTACTAGAGGGTGAGTAGAATAAGTTGTGCATGACGCTTGCTACTTTACATCTGAGAAGTTTATAGATGTTGAGTATCCGCATGTAGGAGAAGGCAAAAGAAACAGAGTCACGAGGCCCCAGCGAGAAGATTAACCGAAGTGCCCGTTTCTGTGCTATAAGCAACGGATGCAAGTTACTGGAATATGTGAGCCCGTATACCTCGAGGGCGTAGGTAAGATGAGAATGAATGAGGGCATGGTATACAGCACGCAAGATGTGAATGGGAACCAGGTTTTTGATACGAGCAAGGGCGTAGAGTCCTGGGGTAATTTTGCTTCTAACAGAGTCAATGTGTGGCTGCCAATTAAGGTTTTCTTGCAGAGTAACTCCCAAAAAGCGAACACATGAGGAGCGGGTTAGAGCTTGGTTTCCAAGAAAGAGGACGTCATTTGGGAGGGTGAGGTTTTTCTGAGGAGGACGGAACACGACATATGTCGACTTTTGAACATTGGCGACTAATTTATTATTGAGCAGCCAGGTATGAAGTCTTTGTAGCGCTGCAGTAGCTTTAAGGTGTAATGACGGAACGTCGACATCTTCCACAAATATATTGATATCGTCGGCATACAGGAAGCAGGTACTGGAAAGATGGTGCGGTAGATCGTTGATATAAACGAGAAAAAGGAACATTTTTTACATAAAAAAAACGCTAATGTATCAGACAGTCCTTTTGCTGACGTATCCATAAACATCGACCTACACGAAAATGTGTTTGCTTTTGAAAATTGCAAAGAACGTCGCCCCCACCAACCTTCTTTTGAAAAGATCCCTGAATACACTGTGTCAACGGATTGCATCAATTGTCAACAGGCATGCCACTGAAATGGACTACGACCTATCATTACGCCGCAAGGGCCATGCTACGAAACATGGCACATTGGGTCTCGCGAAAGAGAAAAAAAAAGTAAGCTGTTAACCCAGGTTCCTTTCAAAAGTTCATGTGCCGGGAACGTTTCAAAAACTGAAAGTGATGCTTGTCGATGAGGAAAAGTTCTCGACCTTAGATGTCCCAGCTTGTTCGATGAAACGGGTCACCTTTTCTGAAGGGAGTATGACGAAATTTAATGGCTCTTCGGTTTCTTTACGGCCAACCGTCGCTACTAGATATTTTTAAAGGTTGTTCTCGAAAAAAAAAAAAAAAAGAAGCAACGAAAGAAACCCAAAGAGGGCATGAGACGTTTTTTTCGCGCGAGATATCCGAAAAGCTAAAACGATAAAAGAAAGCACTCCAAGGAAAACCCGTGTCAAAACTCCGCTGCTGTGTACCATCAACGATAATTCGGCAGCATCTTTCCAATGCTACTCAGCGTATGAAAAAGGAACGCACGAAAAAACGAGAAAGGACACCGATGAAGGAAAATAGAGTATAGATGCCAGGTCGAATGTCCTACAGTTTGCCTTTTCCGGGTTCTTGTTGGGGGGGACGCAGCACTGAAGACACCACGTCGATATCTACTCAAGGATCATCGCTTCGTCGTTGACAAATGACATTGAAAAGCTGTACTCACACAAGGGATCACTTGGCAATGGGATATACGGCAAGCGAAATGGAAGAAAAAACGAAGAACATGGAGATATTTTTCATGCGGATGTAACGTGAACGTTTTCTAGACAGCGACACTTTCTGCATGAAGTGGGGAAGGCTGACTCAGCAGGTTGTTCGGGTGCGCGGCAGTGGAAAACACGATATACAGCCGAATACACCGCACAGGATACGCATCCGACAGGGGGTAAGCATGAAACAGGTACAATTGAATTGAAACTTGTGTTGTGTTCGTCTGCTTGTGTTATAGCCTCCGAACAGTTCCGTTCCATCACGAAATAGGCCCCTACACCGTTTGTACAATAGAAATTTTGATATTTTATTTATTTATTTTTTATTTATAAAATACTACAAACCCTGAAAGGGTCCCAGTAGGAGGGGCACAGAAAGTCCAAAATAATTTACAACAGGACACATATGTCACATCATGTAACTGCGTTCAAGCCTTTCACAAATGCCGTGACAGAGCGGTGTGAGACCTGAGCAGATGACAGAGAATTCCATTCTTCGACGGTTCGAGGAAAGAACGAATATTTAAAGCAGTCAGTCCTGCACTGGAATGGTTTGAGTGTGCGCTGATGGCTTAGCCGTGTTGATCTGGGTGCGTGTGGAGTGATATAGTCCTGATGATTGATTCGAAATTGACCATTGAGTAAATGAAAAAGAAACTGGAGCCTATGAGTCTTTCTACGCTCTTCCAGCGGTATTAAGCCACTCCGTGCGTAAAGAGGAGTAACTGAGGTGAGACGATGGTACGACTTAAAAATAAAACGTAACGCTCTCCTTTGTACGGATTCAAGAAGTCGAATATTCGCAATGGTGTACGGGTCCCAAACAATATCACTATATTCCAGAATAGGACGGACTAATGTTTTGAATGCCGTTAACTTAGTATGAGCTGTGCATTCACGGAAATGACGTTTTAATGATATCGTGAAGGTGTTGGGGGTATGAGAACTCGAGGATAGATACGCGGCATTTTCGGCACTTGCTACTACTTCTTCTACTTTCTCTTCTAACTTCTACCGTGGTGCTATGGAGGCTAGAACGTATGAGGCTCCTGAGCAATGGCGTGTGTTATCTCGTGTGCATGATATGTTTGATGTGAGTTCCTTGTTCTGCTCTCCGTGTTTTACATCTCGTCATCCTGTCTCGTTGCTCATGCGACAGTTCGGGGAGCGCACGCGCAACGGAGGGGTTGCGTGAGGGGCAGTATTAGGAAAGATTTGTACCTTCCTCTTTTTGGGGAGAATGGAGGAGGTTCAATATGGTAGTAACAGAATTCGTCGGGTGATGCGTTCAATTATGTCTCCACATTTTTCGCACAGTTCAACTCAAATTCGCCTATTTTCGCTGTCAACGTTTCGGTCGTATTGCTCGGCACAGCAAAAACAAGGAACGGGGCAAGATATGTGGAATGACACGTGCGGGCGCGGGGGGGAGGGGATATGCTTTCTGAAAAAAAAAAAAGAAAAACAGAAAGAAGAAGGAAAGGTTAGCCTGCACGACAGCGGCGGCTCGCTATTCCCAGCAAAGAAAAAAAAAAGAACGTCAAATATACAACAACAAAAAGAAAAAAAAAGCCAAACACGGAATTGGTCACAGCGCTCCCAGCAGGCCACAGACCCGCCCCGTGACACGTGATGCGACCATGCGTCTGTGTGGAAGATGCTGCTGTTTTCGACGCTTATTTCAGTCTATAGCCGAACGTGACCCATCCTTCAAGATGATGGTGAAACAAGGCGTTCGCCAGGTCCCGATGGAGTCTCCTATACAAGCTCATCGGTAACGTATAGACGTTGATTTATCGAATAACGTCAACAAGAGCTTAAATGAGAGAGTAACGGTGCCGGGCCAGTAGGTTTTTGAAGCTGCACATCCAGCCCCGCGGGGTGTTCCATCATCGTCGACCAGGAGTCATGTAGAGGAGCACCATATCCTCTACAAGGGTAAATTTCCTTCGATGTAAAGGGAAAAAAAGCCCAGGGTTCTAACTATATAGGAATCGTGGAAACCTCCCCGTGATATGGCGTCCTTGCAGTTGTGCCCGGCAGTTCTCAATGCAAGACGAAAAAAAAAAGGGGGGGGGGGGGGGTCGTGGCAGCAGGTAAAGAAAGCTGCGTACGTTCCGTGTCAGTAGACGAGCAAAGGCCATGTTGTCCGTTTTATTGTGATATCGTCTAATGTATCATAATATGCGTGTACCGTCAGGAAATAAAAGTGAAAAAGTCCGTATTGTCTTCGTGTTGCTGCATCAATGCAGGTGAGTAAGGTATCACAGAAATTGAACAGAACCTGTTTAAAAAGCTGCATCGCGCGTAATATTTGTGTGCTAGATCGCGCGTCAAAAATGTGCAACAAAGAGTTGAGGCCAAAGTTGAAGACAAGTGTCGTGGGTCTAGACCGTTCCGCGCTCAAAGGCAAAACAAGTGCTGGGTCAGAATCGGGTCGGCTTCGGGTTTTCGGGACAGTTCTGTTCGTCGCAGCGCCCTACTGGCCCTACTTCAAATCCAAGCTTCTGCTTCACGTGCCAACCAATTTGCTTCGACAAATTCCCGCTAAGACCCGCCACCATCTCGCGCATGCGTCATCTTTTTCTCAAATGGCGAGATGGCGCTTTCTTCACATTTTCTCCGAATACATAACTCTTTGTATTTGGAAATTACGCGGGGAATTCGCGAGACAAACAGTTGCAGGGTAGATGCGCAAATTAATCGCCCACATCGAAAAATTTCTTAGAAATGCAAAGAATGTTGTAGTTAATGTAGCGACAATGAAAATAAATACAGAATTCGTGACGGGCGTCTGATTACAGGCGGCGAGACTCACTGACACAAAAATGATAAGCATTTTACACGAGGAAAGAAGCAGAATCAAATCAAAGGACCACCACAGGGTGAGCCACGATACGTGTCTGGGCGATAATGTCGCTGTAAATCTCTCATAGCTGGTTTCTCGTGCGCGCCTGTCATATACCGCGCTCCATATACGCCGTTTTTCAGCCAGCCTCACACCCAGCGCTCTTGGAGCCAGAGAGGAGGAAAGCGATACCGGGGAAGAAGCACACGGCGCGTGTGCCCTGGAACATCAGAGCTCCAGATTTAACATTGAGAGCAGTGGACCCTCAGGGTCGGTTGTACTGCAGGAAACTGTAGAACCAGACGTGCGAGCCTTCCCCTACCCCCTACCCCCACCCCATTTCATCCCTTCCCCGAGCAACGTGCCGCCAATCTAGGCATGCAGTCCGCTCGAATCTCCCCTCACCTCCCCTCACCCCTTGTGCTTTGCTTCTCTCTGGCTTGGGCGGTAGACAGTTTTCAACGTGTTCCCCCGGCTAGACGACGCGTCGTCCACAAGAAAACAGGCTATACCCATGATGAAACGTCTTGCTATTAATAAAAGCCAGACACGACACTCCTTGTCAGTGCACTTACAACGGACGCTACTCCATGTACGTAGTGAAAGCATAGAACGTAGGTTCTCAAAGGTCGGCATCAAAACACTACCACTTATTCGAGTGCACCTTTAAAGCACCTTTGAAGTAAAGCCGGTGAGCAAAGCCTTAAAAGCAGCATCTTGTATGCCGGATTTTCTTTATTTATTTTTTTTTCTCTAGCATCGCTTTCTTATTTTTGCAGCTTGCCTATGACGGCTTTTAGCCGATCCTATTTCAGTGTCGTTGCCTTTGTCACGAATCGAAGCGTCACAGAGAACAATTTCGCATATAGAACGTATCATGTTCCCATCCAAAGCGCTACCCGCCTTAGATGCCAATAAACCTGTTGTTGTGTTACGCCATGGGTAGCAGCGCAATTCCGCACACACAGATTTTTCATTAAGTCCAACTGAAACACAAAGAAAAAGTCACCGCAAAAAAAGAAAGAAACAGAAACCTGCTTCAGGTGCCTCAAAAGCTGTTCTGCGCATGTGTAATGCGTTGCAAAGCTGTCTTTCCCAGGTATTCTGGGCACTTCTCTTATTTCATGCATCAGGATGATAGCTTTCCAGGCGTCTCGAACGCAGATCCTGCTTTTGGCTGCTACTTCATTTGAATTTTAGATTCCAGTTTCGTGTACATCTGCTCGGTTTTTAAACAAACGCGCACGACAAATGCGCTGAGATCTCTGGCACTGACTTTCCATGCTCGGCAATGCGTTCTAGTGATCCCGTCCTCAGCCTATTGTTCCACATTTAGACCGCGCGAATCGTGCTCCTTTCCTATGGTATTTGCACCTAAGGCAACCATAGGAATTGCCTTAACGCGCGGTAGCTGAAGCCTGCCTACCTACAAAATGAAGCTTCGTGGCTGCTCTTGTGAAAGACCGTCTTCTTGGGTTGTCTTTCTTTTATGTCTACAACAGTCAAGCATAGAGAAGCTTTCCTGCATATGCGTGCTTGAAATCGAATGGTAAAAGGATTTCATTACAAGGTTTCCATTCAAGGCGATTGTTTCTGTCTGTCTGTTTGTCATTTATTCTTATTTTTTCTGTGCGAGATCGCACACCAGAATCCCCTTAGCAGTCGAATTCGAGCAATATTCGAGCAACAGGTAGCCATATCAGTAGGCGGATAGCTCCACAATGAAACGTCCTTCAATCAATCAATAAATCAATATTCAATGCCTAAAGATATGTAGGCTTTCTCTCTCTCTTTCTCTTGTGACGAGATCAGACCATGCTTATCGAGAACAAAGTCACGCGTAACGTGGTATTGGAACTGAATAATCCGTCAGAGATAAACCTCACATACGCCGAACATCCTAAAGTGCAAACGTCGTGCACTACACTGCGAATATAACGAAAACTAAAGTGGCGTAAATCCAGAATTGAAGCACGGAAAAGCGAAATACAAATCACAAGTCGCGAAATGTTACACAAAAGTGCTGCATGTGTTGTCCTTATTTAGTTCTTGCGATCAAATTGGACGGAAGTTGGCTAGACTTTTTTTTTTTTTTTTTTTGTCATTGCGGGACTGAATGTGAGAGGAGCGTTATATCGTCGACCCGTTCTGTGAATGGTTGAAGACAGTCTGGACACAAGCCGTTTGAGAAGACGCTCATCATTTTCTCTTTCCAAAACGCTGCGACAACGGGATAGATAAATCAGATGGAGTAGAAACCAAGACGAAACACATTGATAGAAGGAAGATTAGAAGATCCAGGAAGCAGATATTGAGAACACGGGCTGAACAGGAACTGAGCACGGTAACATGTAGAACAGTAAACAGTAGCACCTAATCTTTCTATGCAGGCCAGTCGTTCGTGGATAATCACACTTGCTCGACTAGACAGCAGGGTCTTCGATATAGCGATGGTGTTGGGACTTTGGGCACCGAATACGAGGGATGCTGCCTTGGCGGCACTTGTGAAATTTGTTCAGAGCTGTGGGATGGATACAACCTTCTCGGATTCTCTGTGCATGATCTTGAGATAATTGTGAATAGTGGACTTCTAGTGAACATGTGAATAGTGAATAGCGAACTTGCGAGTAGAGCACATGTGAAGCTTCTTTTTTTTTTTGGGTGGGCGGGGTGGGATATGTTTACTAAGAAGAAAAGGAAGGAAAGGTTAGCCAGGGGGGGTGAGAATTTATGTTAGGAGTAGCAGAACAAGGGGTGAGAGGAGTTCAATTTCTCCTCTCTTTTTTTTCCTTTCAAACAAACAAACAATATGGGAACCTAGGTCATTTACGATTTTGTAGTTTCTATTCCGCTCTTGAAAAAATTCGCCGCAATCGTAGTAGTCAGAAAAATGATGCACATGTACCAAGCTGGACGCTCTCCAGTCCCACGTCTGCATAGAATATGCACACAGATCTCACTTGCACGGTTCTCGTAAAGCATAAACAAGACGAGAAGCAAAACAGAACGCACGCTTTTGCTGCACTCGGGAACCATGCAGCATGTGTGCGTGGAGATATATGCTCTTAGGAAGTGAAGTGCTGCTGATTTTTAAAACACAAGTGTGCCTGGAATTTTCTTGTGGCTTCACCATGCTTACATTCCTTTTGGTGACTGCTGGTGAGCAAGGCTGGGCGAGAGGCAGGATATTCCTCAATCCACACTACCTTTTAGAACCCCTATACGCATAGCGCTTTCAGTGGACGAGGAATATTTATCACCAGTGATAATTGTGGAAGGAAGGTAAAGATTAATTGAACATGCTGGAAGGGAATACATGGCAGGGTTGTTCTCAAATAAGGAAACCTAAGACTAATGCTCACAGCAGGAATTACTCCCGTCTTACAACGAGATCACTTTAATGCGCTAGCATTAGGAGTGTCAAAGTGTAAAAAAGCTGTGTGTGTGTGTGCGCGCGCGTGCATGCGTGCGTGCGTGCGTGAGAGTGATGGTGAAGCCTCACCGAAGCCGAGGTATAAGTGGAGATGTAAATGGGAGAGAAGAGGGTAAATGTAAATGAAGGTAAATGATATGAAATTGTAGTAGTTGAAGGTAATTAAGAGTAAGAGGTAGGACTAATTAGGGGTAATTAAAGGTAATTAAAGCAAGAAAGTTGAGTTTAAAGGTAATGAATGTAAGATATATGCTATTAAGAGAAAGCTTATATTAATTAAAGGTAATTAACGTCAATTAAAGGGAAATTGAGAGTAATTAAAGATAGTAAAGGTAATTAAAGGGAATTAAATCAAATTCAAGATTACCTCAGGTAACCTGCGGTTACTTTCGGTATTTAAAGGGCAATGAAAGTAACTGAGGCTAATTAGAGGTTAATTAAATGGGCTTACGTATAGTAATTGAAAGTGTCGAACTCAATTGGAAGTGTCAAGTATAGACCGGAGGGGTGGACAACCGGAACTGAGGTTAGACAGGAAGTGGACATCCGGAAGTCGAGTTGGACCGGAAGTGCATACCGGAAGTCAGGTATAGACCGGAAAAGTCGCTTAATGCTAACTCATTTCTCTCGCATTTACCGCAAAATCGCCACTGAATTTTTTTTGTGTGTTAGCGCCGCGAAGCAACTGTGGCTATCAGCGGCGTACGGATGTGGACAGATGGAGAGAGGACAGCAGGAAGTAGTGGGGGACAGGAGGTTTAGTATGCGTCCTGGGCCGACTTCAGGGGGAACTGAAGCCGACATTCGTCTGGAAAGTCTTCGGAAAACCCGGGGAAAACATGAGACAGCACAGTCGGTGGTATAGGATTCGAACCCACCACCTCTCAGTCTACAGCACGACCTTGGCTACGAAGAAGGAGCGAGACGCCTAAAACCCACTCGGCCACGACGTTGGGCAACGTGATCACTGCGTTCTCTCTCTTCATCCTAATATCATCTAATTTAATCTCGTCATTTTACACAGTACGAGGTAACCAACTGGTAATATTAATAACGTAGCTCTGTACATAAAAGTACAGTGCGAGCAAGCTTGTGTAGATTGGCTTTCGAAATGCCCACCATGGGACAGCAGTATGGACCTCATTAGGTCCGAGTGGACTCAGCTCTCAAGGACGCTTCGTGGCTTGCGCTCAAAGGTCCCTTTCCCCTTCCCGCACACGCCACTTGCTGGAATAAAAAAGAGAGAGAGAGATACATGATGACTATGATATGGAGATGCTGAAATAAATATCTCATTAACAATTCTGTTCTTCGCGTACTTCGTGTCTCTCAAGCTCAAGATAATGTTAACTTATTCGATACCGTTGTTTCTCTTTTTCTGCATCGATCAGAGATTCCCCTCGACATTTTGAATACGCAGCATCTCCAGAGCTCAATAAGAGGGGAGGCCGTTCCACTAATTACTGGCTTATTAATGAGCAGGGAACTGACTTGCGGGATATATGTGCTGCGTCACATTCTCATCACTTTCTCCATCTCTTTTTCCATTCGTTGACGGACGGAGATCGTGTTCGTACTAACAACCTGTGCTTCTCTTTCTTCCCTTTTCTGTTTGTTAATGAGCAGTAAAGGCCGTTCCACTGCTAAGGAGTTCAACGAATGATGGCCGGGTTAGAGAGAAAGGAATCGAGACCGTGGACGGGCGAGTGCGGGGGTCTAGCCCCCTCCACTCGCTTTAGGCGAGGTCGGCATCAGATTGTGCCGCTATGCCAACATCAAACCGCATACGTAGCAGACGTTCACATAGCTCGCGGGATATGTTATTTTCGTATTAAACTTTAAAAATAGCGTAAATATCGCTTATCTCCATTTATTCTGTCATATACTCTGTGCAAGTTCAACTTCTACGCAGGAGAGGGGAAAATGGGCGGAGAAATCACGTGGGCAGCGTTGCTCCACCCACCCGTCGGCGCAGAGTAACCAACATGCTCGATGTTGTGGTTGCGGTTACTTCGTTGCTTCCTTCCCAAGTGAACCGACCCACGTGGGCTCTCCGCGTCCAGTTTGTTGTTGTCGTGGTGGTGGGTGGTGGTCGGGGGGGGGGGGAGCGGCCAATCATGTGCCGCGTCAGATTACGTCAGAGGCTGAGAGAAAGGGGGAACTGAGGAGCTGCGCGGAAGCGTGACCTACTTGCAGAGCGTATAGCAAGTAAACGATACAAGCCCCTGCGCAAAATCGAAGCCGTCAACCCACACGATCGCGGAGTATCCCGTGGTTCCCGGGCAGAGTATCCCGTGGTTCAACGTAGTGCGTAATGTCAGACAAGAAAGTGTGTTCCGTACACGTGTAATGATGGGAGCTACATTAACGCAGAAGCATCATCGGGAACGATCCCGGGCTTCCCCGAGGAACTGTCTCACAGCACTTCCACATGAGAGCTAAATAAATTGCGCAGACGCAGGTGGATGAAACTTCGTAACTGCAAACCTGAGCGGAGTGTGTGTGTGTGTGTGGGGGGGTAATTTACTGGCTGAAAAAAAAGAGAAAGAAAAAAGAAAGGGGAAAGGTCAGCCATGCAGCATGCCGGCTTGCTATTCCCTAAACAAAAAAGGGTAAAAAGGAAAATATAAACAAGAAAGAAAAAGGAATGACAAAAAGGTAAATAAAGAAATAAACAACTAAAAAATGAAAAACACACTCGGGCTCACAGGGAGCCCAGGAGGCCCGTATCACGTAGTAAGCGGAAGTACCTGAGAGGGGCAAAAACGCAGACAGCACAACAGAGCAGCTCAACCACCATGAGAGCTACATGCCATGCCATGGAGTAGCCAGTCCCGAGTGGCTCGAGACTACCATCTTCTTTTTTTTTTCTTTTGTAAATCAATCAATCAGAGCTACATGTTTACTATATTGCCATGGCCATGCTCCAACCCTACATGGCTCAATGGATAAGGAAAGCTTTAGGTTGAGCGACAAACAAGCTGACGACAGAGAGACGGCGAGATCTCTCTGTACCGTCTTTCAGTCTCCCTCTCTGTTCCGCCAAGCTGAGCTTTTCTCATCATGGATCTTACCAACTTGCCAGCATTACGGCGGTTTACATAAAGGTTTATTCTCATTTCCTTAATTGTTCACTCAGGCTCTGCAATATACGCGACTCACCAGCATATATGCGATTCTCTGCGATTCATGTAGCTCGTCGTTTGATAAAGACTAACCAAACACACCGACAAGTAGAGACATGTCGTGTGTCTAACCCTCGTCGTGAGAGACTTTACGTTAACGTCCCTACACTGAATGGAGCCTATAAAATATAACTTAACTTTTATTCATACAGGGTTAGAACCCTTTAGCGTTATAACTCAGGGTCCTTTACTAGTTTCAACCGCACCGGCTTTCAACAAACATAACAAAATACAGTTAACGTTTCGGGTCCCATTCGGGACCCATCATCAGATTTGTTATCTTTATCAGATCATTTGTTATGTTTGTTGAAAGCCGGTGCGGTTGAAACTAGTAAAGATGTCTACTCCCGGCAATTTTTAAGGAGTAGCAAGCCGGCACTTGCCTGGCTGACATCTCCTTTGTGTGAATAAACATATACCCCCCCCCCCCCCGGCAATTGGACTATAACTCAGGGTTAGAGTTGTCGAGACCACTTCAGAACAATTCGGAAAAAAGGCAAATTCTCCTGTTCGGAAGAGTTGAACAAGGATCACGTGCTAGAGTTGCACGGTGACGCAAACTGGTTTCTGCGCCATTACGTGCGTGCGAGCGTGCGTGCTCTAATTAGCCGTCCGCTCGTTCCGCCATCATTCTCCAATGCACGGTCACCACACTGGAGGAGACTACTTTTCCGCAACGTTAATTACCGCTCGATCTCTGAGCCTTAGAGGTCGTAAAAGTCTTCCGTGTTAAACTTGCGGTAGCGCTACACGGAGGCAGTTATGAAAGAGTGGAATATTTAAGTAGTGAAGCCGCACCGGAGCTCATGAATTTCGGATGCGTGTGGGAGCAACATAGTAGCTCGGTTCTGGGCAGGGTATATCAATTTTACGCTGAACTAGCCCCTAAATGATACGTTCCAAGTCCAACGTGAGGACTTCAAAGAGTGTACATAGCAGTTCAAGGCTGTTCATGGCAAGAGTGTACATAGCTCTGAATGCTGGGTAGCTGCCAGTTGATATGTTCCACGTGAGAAGACAGCAGAGGGTTTGATTGAATCACTGATGCACGATAGCGGTTGGCTGTGCCTCCTCGGCCGTGCTCGTCTTTGTGTACCCCCTCCTTAATAGGACTGCACAGTTCGAAATGCTAGGGTGTTCTAGAGAATAGGGATGCTTAGCTATTAGCTTAGCTATTGCTACGCTGATAGCTGATTGGCTGATAGCGTTACGGAGTCGGAACCGGGGGGTGCTCACGGTTCCCTAAAACTCCCCAATCGTAAGCGCCCTCCAATTCAGACTCCGTATCCCCGTCAGTCAACCAGATATATCAGCAACGTGACGTCAGCAACTCCCAAGGAATCAGGCGACTGGTTTATCATGTTTTTGGAAACGTTATCGTGCTACTCTCTCGACGCTCTAACGGCTTCGTTTCGTCGCGGAAAAAATAAAAGATAAACGGAAACTTCATGGGACCAGCGTGGAGAAGAAAGCCACTTGAGTTCGTAGCTTACTCCTCCTTACTCTGCAACTTTACTTATTTTTTGAATTAAAAATGGTACACGTATCACAAAGTTGTTCTCTTTACTCCTACCTTGCATGTTTTCTGTTTCGTCTATAGTCTGGCAGAGAGGGAACCTCTTTAGCTGAATCCATCTCCCTACATGAAAAGTGGATGTTCTATTCTGTTTTATTTTTTATTTTTTTATAGATAGCTGCAACAGAATGAACACGCGGAATAGGAGAACTCTGAACAAAAGAAAAGAGAAGCGCTCAAGAAAGTCTTTTGAGCCAGATATTACAAAACCCAACCCTACCTTACTCCCAAACGTGCAGTTCGCCGAAGTTGGAAGGTTGCTCAACAAAAGACGGGGAACATTTGTATTGCTTCATTTTGTCCTCCCTACGCTGTACTGCACCATTCGTAAACGAATGACATTCTATACTGACTTTCATCCGTCTGAAGGCAAAAGTGCGTAGCAACGAGATCGTAGTCATCCACATGCATACATAACACATTCAGCATCCGAGTGAATAGCAGGCCTGCTTTATTTCTTTTATTTATTTTCGTGTATATCACAACGCATCCCCTGCTAAAAGCATCGCTATTCAAAACATATTGGATAACCCGATCTTCCATTCTCCTGACAGATGATTTCTATGAGACTGCCTAGGACAGCTAGGCGTGCTAGAATACGTTCAACAAACGGATGATCCAAATGATCCAATGAACAAACAGGAGTTGTCCTCGCCTCTTTATGGTCACCACATGCGGCTTGCTATTACAACATGGAGCCCGGTGTCTTAGCAACGCCATTCACTGGTGTGACAATTATTTTGCGAGCTAGCGAATAATATTGTGGAACGTCGCGTCTGTTTGAGTGGATTTTGAAACTACAGTATCATTTCATTCCGCGTGGACAACTGACCACGGTATCGAAAATCCCACGAATCCCACGACAAACTGTGGTGTAGTTTGCCTGTCATTCGATGGGATACGTGACAATAGCAGACGACGGATGTTGAGAGTATCCACGAATTCCCTTTCTGGAAAAACTAGAAAACGTCACTCCCTGAGGACCAATGAGAGCGCGATCTTGAGAAAAGGAACGCCGCGACCGCCGAGCGTGCGCGGCCGGAGCGGGTAGCTGCGAACGGAGAACGGTGTCCACACCGAGGTTCGCCGTACTATGGAGAGGGCGAGAGAAGCGAGACTAGCGAGCACCGAGGCAATCGTTTGTTTTCATGCGCTACGGACCCTCGTCTCGTTCTTCGCTTTGATTGGTTGGTCGCTGCCGTCCGCCGTCGTCCGTCGCGTCGCGTCGTCCGTGGCTCATCTCGTAGAGTCAACAATACAAGGAGAGACTGCTTGGACCGCACTAGAGTCATGCGATATTCTGTAACGTTATTTAGTGAATCTAGACGGCGCCACAGGACGCAAAATTTTCTTTTTCCCTTCGATGCTATTGACACCATGTCTGCATCGTCACGACTACTGGGAAGGCGAAGCGCGCAAATTTCAGTTTCGTTCGCGTGTAAATCACGAGCATTCCTTTTGAATTTCTGTCAAGATAACTCTATTTTTCGTTCCGCGAACAGAATTTTTTGCACTTTGGTGCCTCTTTAACAGTGTATCGTTAAGGTTACCAATGGAAGCTGATCGGGGGGAAGGGATACAATTAATCTCGTCTTTCAACACTACGCCTTCGTTATATCGCATACAATTGCAAAATGTCTACGCAGAGAATCTCGAACACATTCCACTGCCTGCTTCGTGACACACTTTTTGACCGCTATCGCAATCTGTCTTCGAGGGTATAATCTTTCACTGCAAGAATGTCCTAACGACTCAGGCCTTGCTGCCACAAGCTAACCATTAGACGACAGCCAAGTCACAGAACTCTTCAGCCCCTCCCCCCCGCAGAGTGCGAACACGGAGAAGCCGTCAAAATAAAATTACGCCAGTGAAATGTGCTTCCTGCGAATGCTTGCAATACTACGGCCGACAGGGTTTCAATTTCACCGTCGGATTCTCATGAGGCGTAATTAGTGGGTCACTGTCTCAATATTTTAGCTCGCTTTAAATAACTGACTTTTCACGTCGCCATAAAGTAAATATGCAATTAAGAGATAGAATGGCGGACGCGCGAGTGGTCACCGGTATGCTGTTCGCGCACGCGACGAAAAGGAAATTTAATTATGTTAAAGCAACCCTTCTACGCGCTGTGGTAGCGTTCCACTCCTTGAGTGGAAGACCACCCCACTTCATCATCAGAATATATCTGTTGTTGTTCTACGCGCTGTTCAAACGTTTAACATTGAACGAAAGCTTTTTCATTCTGTGCAAACACCGCAAAGCAACCGTGGCTATGAACATTCTTCAGACGAGGACAGATTGATAGATGACAGCGGGAAGGCAGATGATGTTAGTGGTCGTCCTGGGTTGACTTCAGGGGCAACTGTGCCGACATCCGTCCTGAAGATTTGATCTTCGCTTTGGTCCACTTTCAATGTTCGTTACTTTTAGTGCGTTTAGAAAGCCACAACCATTGCTCCCTTTTGGCACTAAATGCGCGGAAGCTTATGGGAAGTGTTGGAGCTATCTGTAGCGCTGGGGAGTAAATTTCAGGGTCAGGGCACTAAAATGGGGAGTAACTGCAAGCTAGGGGACTCGAGGCTCTTACTCCTTCCCGAGTTACTTCATTGTTTAAGAATTTGCGTGCTACTGCGTATCAAGACCTATATGAATAACAACAACTATTAAATTATGAATTATGATGCAATGAGGAGTTTCTACACTGACACAAAAAAACAGCACAGAGACAGGACGTGAGTGGACAAACAGGACGATGTGTTAATGACAGACACCGGGAACACGCCAGGTCACTAGCTACACACACGGGGACCAACCTAGCCATTCATTGCCGTGATTGCGGATGCCTTCCTCTGCTTGAAGGCACACGTGTGTTATGACGACATCGAGATAAAAGGGCCAGGGAAATCTTCGAAGCTATTCAAATTCAGAATAGAGGTGATAATAGCGTGAGCATGCCTTCTATTAACCTCCTTTCCCACGAGATCTCGTATGTCAACCACTAAGACGATGTTTTCATTCCGTCCCAATAAACCGCAGTTGTTAGTCAGAGCTTGGTTTGTCTACTCACGTCCTGTCTCTGCGCTGTTTTTTGTGTCAGTATGTACCAACTCGCCCACACAGTTGCTTTGACTCGGTGAGTTTTCAGACTTAGACCGCGAGACATTAGCCCGAGTTCACATTCACATTCTCGGTTGAAGAATCTCCCTCGACATTTCCCGTTTCCAACACCCCAGATACTTTAAAACATATTCCTGCTTCCTCTCTTTGTATCTTCCGACTTGGGTTGACGGCGCCCACAACGAATATGCACGAATGCTGATGCAGTCATGCATATTTTTACACCTATATATTATATTTTAAACCTGCATATATTAAAACCTACAATGTAGCAAAATCCTGTTTCACCGAGAGAAGGGCAGTACGGAACATGAATTGCGCAGGACGTGGCAAACATCTCAATGCGTGTTTTTGAAGCAGAGTCGGGAAAGAGAATGTGGTTTGGGGGATTCTTTATGGTTTTGTTGTCAGACTGGCGTTACCTGATTTACCTCAGAAATATCTCCTCCCAAATTCAAGCGTAGATCTGGCGAAGCACCGAGACCTTCATTTGCATTCAATCACGCATGCAGCAGTATGACGTTTTATTTGTATTCTTTTTTTTTAGTTTGGTTCGGACTGACCTTTACCATTCTCTTTCCAGACTGCAAGATGACTGCAAATCGAAACTGTGTGGCTTGCGAAACCATAGTTCGGTTGGCTAAAAGAAAAAAATAAAATAAAATGCGTCGGAAAATCATGCTTTTTTGTGGATTCTTCGCAAGCACTGCGAAGCGACTGTGTCGAAGCGCAGAACAATGGAGAAAGGGCGTCTGGAACTAGTGGCAGAAAGTCATATGAGAACGCGTTCTCGGCGGTCAACTTGGCAAAGTCCCTTGGATCTAGGGGAACTTCTCAGTTGACCCTTGCGTGATGTCTTCATCAGTCAGCAATGTGATTCGCTTTCTATCCGCTACGAATTTCGGTATGACACGCAGAGGAATCAAAATCGAAGAATGCGCCTGATTTAAGGTATCTAAGGTGTCGACTGCCATCTTTACAGTTCAGTAGCGCTTCAGTGACGCCTGCGATGTGATGTGATGTGAATAAAGAAAAAAATGGGGATGTGAGCTTCGACGAAGTCAAACTGGCTACCCCAGTACACTTAATACAGAAAGTTCAATCCGATGATGAGATGATGAAAACGCAAAAGGATGATGTCCAGGGACGAACAGAGATGATAATGGAGTTCAACATGTAGGTCAAAAGTTCAAGAGCTGCGCCCAAGTTAGAGTAAAGTGGCGGAATCACCGGGGGCACACACAGGACACATCACACATTCACCGTGTCATAGGATGACAGGCAGTGACGCCCGCAATCGATCGCTGCTGCACCATTCGCATTGACAGCCATCCTCTGACCTTGGTCTGACATGGTCGAACATCTCCACGCTCTGCAGTATATATCCCTATGGGAAGGAAGGAGATGATGCAGGCAAGCTGGTAAAGACTCATGGTAGGGGACCGAGAGACACGGAACAGGAAGTACGAACGACAAATTCTCAGACTCCATAAAAGGTTTATTACACAGACCCAACCATATATCCAAGAAGCGACGTAGAGGGGGCGAGAAGACAAAACGAAGGATTACTAACCACATTGCCACGTGTGGCTATCTCGACAGACTCTCTCAGTAACCTCTGTCTTTTATCCTTTTCAACCGCAAGTACTCTGGTATCAAGAAACAACGGGGCACACCCACTGCATCCTTTAAGACGAACGGCCAACTCCGAGAACATATTCTTCTTTTTGACATTACAACAGTGTTCTCGGAGACGGTCGGAGTCTGAAAAAAATGGCTGGCGTCACGGCTCCCTTAAAGGAGTAAATGGCTTGTCCCAAGGAACACTCGCTTTTGGAGTAAAAGTTACACCCCTAAGGGGAGTAACATGCTACTCCATTTGTGGGGTGTAACCGTGACATCCATTGCAGTTTAGAGTCGGCGTACAGGGGAGTGGGGATATAGTGCATGGGAGTGACTTCCAAGTGGGGAGGGTAAAAAGCACAAAATGGAGTAGCCAACTTAAAAAGGGGGAGTCAGAATTCTAAGCAAAGGAGTAAGCTCTAAGTGTGGGGAGTAAAACAGCAAAATGGAGTAAGAGGAAGGAGTAGGAATTCTGGGCGACGGAGTAAATTTCGAATGTCGGGAGTAACAGAAATTAAATGGAGTAACTTATAGAGAAGGGGGAGTAAAAGTGAGAAGCTATTCCCCAGTTACTCCTTTTTTTTTTTTCAGAGTGAATATGAAAATATGAACCGCTTGAAAAAAGCGCTTGTCACAGTTGATCTGCTGTCAATTTTTTCAGCGCTCATTTCTATCGCTCGTCTGTAATGGCCAATCAAGAGGCGGTTCTATCCGTGACGTCGCGGAAGCTGTGAAGTTGTTTTGCCACCTGGTTGTTTTTTTTTTTTTTTTTGCTTTGTCGTGTTGGTGTCGTGGTGAACCGAATGGCGTCGAATTTCCCGTTTCCTGAACTAACTGTGCAAGTGGATCCTCATAAGTTACGGGAATCAGGGGTCAACACCAGCGATACGGCGGTGCTTCGCGTCGTCAATGAGATAGCTGAAGCCTGTGACGCCAGCGCCGCCAAACATTGAAGCTATAGATTCGAGATATTGGGTCCCTGGATATTGGGCTCATTCTCACAAGGATAATGGCCACAAATCACGCGGTGAAGTAAGGTTTTGTTGCGGAAAAAAAAATTACTGTGGCAACTAATCAACAAAACTAAACACACAGGCGACATGAACAGGTTAAAGTTTGATAAAATCAATATGCATACGCACGCGTGCCTGCACAAAATTACCTACATACATATTGGATAAAAGGTTTGCAAACGTGCGAATAAATGGCGGCGCGATTGCAGCATAGACACACAGGTACCCTATTAGTTAGCTTTAAAACATGTTCCCTTGCCTCTGGCAGGGAAAAATCGAAATAAATATACACTAATACAAAAATGGTCCAGAAAGCAAGTACGAGTCTGCAGCAACAATTTGAACATCAACGTCAGACTGCCGCAGCTGCAGTCAGCTACGTCGTAGCGACAAGATGATCGCAGACACACGCGATAAAGTGGCGTTGAGGCGAACGATTTTATTCGGAGCCACACAGAGTGGTTCCCGTTAGCGTGAGTGCACTAAGCGGACTCACTATATCCGAGTGAAGAGTGAGTGAGATCACAATAATCGCGGTCCTTCGCGCTGCCACGTCAACGTGACGGCAGATTATTGCAGAGGAGCTGCTGCCTCGCGGTGTGAAAACACGCGTGGCTCACACAATCGGGTGATCGTAATCGTCGTAATCGATCGTAATGATAGCGCGAGTCATTTTGCCGAGCTCTGGGTACACCACGCTCAGTGTTTTTGCAGCATCTCATTGGGCTTCCGTTCAGCCTCTTGACTTCCGTATCTGGCTTCGTAAATTATAAGAAAACACTCAAACCCTACTCTTCGTAGCATGGACGTCAGTCACGGATGTCAGGTCAGAGACCGTAAAGGACCATCGATCACCATCGACCCCAAACACGGTTCGATGAAACCCGCCATTCATACCAGAGAATGGTCCCAATTTCCTACCAAGGCCGCGAGATATTCTTCCTCTACCCTACTCATTTTTGTACATGTGTGTGGGCCTGACCATCAGAGGAAGAAAATGTACCAACGTAATTAATATCTGGTATCCCTAACGTACACCCCCCCCCCTCCCAACCCCCGGAGGACGTAACCATCCAGTTGCGTCACATAAACTAATTAGGCCTCAGAAAGAAGGGATGGAGACATGTGACACTGCCGAGTGATAAACGGACCGCTGAGACGCGCTGGGACTGCACATCCCATGATGCTCCTCGAAGGCGTGACTACGTGACCAAGGGCAACCGAAGTCTGAAGACGGAACACTGTGGAAATATTTCACGGCATTCCCATAACGGCAGTGTAATCATTACAGGGAACGATTTTTAGGGTCTTTGGGGGACTAGATTCATTGCCACAACCATTACTCCCTTTCGGGACTAAATACACGGAAGTTTATCTAAATTTGGAGACTAGTTGCGAGTGTTGGGGAGTAAATTTCAGTGTCAGTGGACTACAATGGGGAGTAAGCGCAATCTAGAGGACTACCAGCTGTATAATTACTTCCCCAAGCTGCACCTAGGTTTCGTACAGTGCATGTTAAGGCAGTGAGTGAGTCAGTAAAAAGAAGAAAAACATGGAAAAATTGGCACCAGGCACCACTAACGTGGAAGCCGGGTACTCCATACTATGTGAACCACTCTGAGCACATGAACGTAGAACGCCAAGAAAAACAATGTACGAGTTTCCGGCGATGCAGAATCAAAAATAACAAAGACGGTTAAGAGCATCAACTGTTTACTATATACACATTAAAAAAAGACTTTCGTGCAGTAGGCTGCACTTCTTCAGGTTTGAGGACCTGTTACATGTGGTGAAGCATATATCAAAAAACAAGTCAAATGGTACAAGATAAAAGGGTGAGGGCGAAGAGAAACACAAACGCAATACCAATATAAACAAAAATAAACGAAAGCAAAACGCAATCAATAAGAGGTGGCTGGACAAGGTCAAACAGACATACATGTATGTCTGTATGTCTGTCTGACCTTGTCCAGCCACCTCCTATTGATTGCGTTTTGCTTTTGTTTATTTTTGTTTATATTTGTATTGTGTTTGTGTTTCTCTTCACCCTCACCCTTTTATCTCGTACCATTTGACTTGTTTTTTGATGTCACCACTTGTAACTGGTACTCAAACCTGAAGAAGTGCAGCCTACTGCACGAAAGTCTTGTTTTTAATGTGTATATAGTAAACAGTTGATGCTCTTAACAATCTTTGTTACACATGAACGTACATAGACACTTGGAGTGCAGACGCTCACAGAGTCACGCAGAGTCAGAACAGTCACAAAAAATCAGAGGAAGAAACAACACAAACAGAGGCATAAAAGTCAAAAGTCATCGTCAGCGCCAATCTCACGCAGGAACCAGACCAAGGCACGCGGCGCAACCTGTCAAGGCAGTAGTAAAGAGACACTAAACAGGTTTCAGCCAGGACATTGTTCAATACACTTTTTGCGAAAGCCTCATTTCCGCTTTTACAAGCCGTAAATCCCGTCTCCATTTTTATTTCGTTGTGCTCGTAAATCACACCATGAGGCAAGAAATGAGAATTGTGATCGCGATTTCTGTTTCTCGCCAAAAAATTATGAGACTTTGGAAAGAGAAGAAATGGAAGCGAATCGAAGATGCAGCTTACGTTTCCCTGTTCTTTCTTTTCTTTTTTTTTTTTTCACGCGCTTCTTAGATTATTTCGTAGGTACGTTAAAGACGAGTCACACACCCCGAAGTCACTCCAATTACAGTGACTAGAAAGGCGGTAAATCGTCCAAGAGGGATCATTACACAGATGGATTCATTGGAGCGTGCCATTGTGCACGCGGAAGAAGCTGAAACGTCATTTGACAAATACGCGTCGCAGCTTGATCCGAGCGCGATTAATACCCGTTGTTTGATTCTCATGCAGCTCACTCACGGGAACTTGGTCTTCGTCTGGCAGTAACCTGATAGATTGCGGTTGCACTCTGAGCTGCCCACTATGCTCTGTACTCTGCTTTCGTTGTATAAAATGACCCTGCCCTCAAGAATACAAGACACATGCATGTCTTGGCAAGTTTGTATGTGTGTTAGTGGGCCACACCTTATGTGGCGAATTTCCTTTCGTCATCATTAATTTATTTTGTTGTAATTGTAATTTAATTTATTTATGTTGTTGTTAAGTTTGGCGTCATCATACCCCTTGTTGCTCTGAGCGCACTGTTAAAACAACTTCACTGCAGCACACGCTCCTAGGAAACATCCTTTCGAGTCACATCGTTGAGAATGGGATGGATCTGCCTATTTTGGACATTTTGCATAATGTGTCCAAGAGAAGCGTCCACCTCCTGCTTTCAACGGGTCACGGGACAGGACGATGTCATTCGAAATGTTATTGAAAAAAAAAGGAAAAAAATTGACGTTTGAAATTGATGGTTGGTGCCGTGCGGTGTTCTGTTGTGAAGCTCTCTTTCCAACAGTTTAATAACAAGTTGCTTACCGATGCCCTGGCATAAAATTGAGGAGGAAGGCAAAGGACACGCATTATCGTGAACTCACCCCAACTTGTAGGAAGTACGACTTCTTTCGAGAGGACAACTAGCACTTTTTTTTTATGGTGACCTTCTTAATTTATTCCGGACAACACTGAATTCGTTTGGCCATCGTTTGATCGATGGCACGGATTATACCATTACCGTTCTAACTGAGGCAACAACGCATGCGCTACTTTACGTCGGCGTTACGTCGGCGCTTTACGTCGCGAGACAACTGTGATCAAGAGCGACGCCACAATGGTCTGTGGATTGATGATGATGATAATGGTGATGATGGTGATGATGGTCGTGATGATGATGATGATGATTCGGTTTTCCTGGCGCAGAGAGCGACGAAGGCCGGTCTGCGGATTAATTTAAGTTGGTCTCGGTCGTGATCAAGCCAGGATCAGGTAGACGGGCATGCTACCAACAGACCGACGAATGTCGCTTCTACGCACTACTTATTTCTCAAAAGGAAAAAAAAAAAGTTGTTTCCTTCTTTCTGAATTGACAGCTAAATTGTCATTCGAATGGTAAATTCGTAAATTCGAGAGCTATATTCGAACTCAGGAAAAAAAGGTGATGACGCCAGGACTCGAACAGAGACACTCCTGATTTACCTGTCAGGGATGCTACCGTTACACCACGCAAGCAGGTTTCTATTTTTGGGCGTTGGAGGCTTATGTGTTTGTGTCGTCCATGTTCGTATGCCTGCCTGTGCCAATTCTCGTTGTTTACATAAGCTAAACTGTCTACGTGTTCGCGTAAGCGGCACGGCGCAGATCGCATTGCACATTCCCGTCACGTAATGCCCTTCTCTTTCACCCTCTTTCCCTTCTATGTTTCACCCACGTCTTCGCATTCCTATTACATGTTCGTCCAAGAGCATCAGTGATATTACAGGTGCACTCGGTGCAGGTTAACCTGAACGGCGTATCGGATGCGTGGATGTAACATAAGTCCGATGATGTCAACTTGATTGCAAAGGAAAAGTACTACTCACGTCACTGTGGAAAAAGAAGACGATCAAGTGGATACCAATTTTACCGGTGTTACCTAACCAGTATGAACTAGGTTAATTTTCTCTTTCCATATTCGAAGACCGCTATTCAGTGAATATTACGTAACTCCCTCGTCCTCACGGAGCGCCCAGAAGTGCAGCTCCCTCGCATGCCAGATAGGACGCCACTATGAGATAAAGAAAGAAAAAAGGAAGATCCATTGGTGGATCCTTTGGAAATGCGTCAGCTTAATACCTTTGTCACATGGGCAGTCTTCAATGATCGTTGAAACCAATCGTCATTGAAAATGCGTGTGGCGCCACCTAGTGTGGAACGTGTCAACCTGTCGGGGAACATTGAATGCAATACTCTTTGGGAAGTTGACACGTCACACTTCACGCATTTTCAATGGTCATTGGTTTCAATGATCATCGAAGACTGCCCCTGTGACAGTGGTATAAGCCTTTGATTCCTCCTTTCCGTTCACTGGAGCATTTCTGGTTTTCAAATGCCGTCTACGACTTTTTTTTTTTTGTGTGTGTAGGGGGGGGGGGGGGGGGGTTCATTAATGAGATACTAGAAGGGCCTAGTGGTCGGTGAAGTAGCATGCCATGTTCAGCACCTCGTCCACCAGATGAGTCTTTTAGTAGGTATTGTCCACACACATTCCTCGGTCCCTGGAGATGGAACCTTTGGGAACGGCAGAACGGACAAGGCACACAGAACGCATATTTAATGCACACTGGAAGTCTTTCACATCGTCTTGGTTGAAGTCTCCCACCGTGACGACCCATTCCTGAGTAAGCATAACGCAGGCCACCATGTCGTTTACAGCGGTTGCCCCTTGCTTGTGTGTGATCCCTGGCTGCAGGTACGCAGCAACGACGTTGAGATCTGTGGGAAGATGTACGGCACAGGACTCACCGTGAACGTTGCTGCGAATCTCTCGAGCTGTAACGCTTATGCCATCCTCAGCGTAGGTAGCAACTCCTGACTCTCCGTTTCTAGGGCGTTTGCCTTGAGTGGTGCCCTTGGTTTGGATTGGCACATCAGGATCTATCGCAGTCTCTGAGAGGCAGAGGATGGAGGCGTTTCGAAGGCAGGGGTTCTTAGCTAAGTCAGCCCAGTACTCCTTAAGCGAGAGCACGTTCACTGCGACTAGCTCGAATGAGTCTTGTCATGACATAATCCGGTTTGCTTCTGCCGTGACCGTGTCGAGCTTGTACGATTGCAAGCGGTGGAACTCGTCTGAGAGGCAGCGCTCTGGGTTTTCTCTCATGTGGTGCCAAGCCGCTGCCTTTCGTTCTTCCTCGATCTCGTTTGCGCGCTTTCGGCGTTTAGCCGTGGCGTCCGCAGACAGGCGTTGCTTACGTTGCTGCTGACTCTCACCAGCCCGTCGCCGTCGATCGCATTCTGTTTTCTTTCCTACTTCGGCGGGTGCTCGCACTTGGTTCGCACTCCATTCTATACTACTTCTTCATGACGCTTCTAATGCCAACGCATATCGTTTTCCGCTGTTTTCGTTGAAGCTGCGCCTTCCTTCCTTCTCGTTTCTTTCCCGTGTCCGCAGATGGACACCGCCGTTTCTGCTTTGACATGAGCCTTCTAACGCTAACGTATTCAAAACGAGGCCGAAGCTCTTTGTGGTCACACCAGCTGTTTCGACCTCATTCGGTCTTCGGCGGCAATGCGAAAGGTATGCAACGCTCGAGTGGTGAGTGAGAAAATTAACAGCCTGTGATACGTGAGCAGAATATGGTGAGTCACCATAATAAGCTGGGTTCCGTGATTCCAGACAAGCGTTCTCGCAACCGTTACACTAATATCACCCCCACCCGCCTTATATTAGGCAATCTTCCTAGAAAT